>NC_067495.1:150115856-150415856 GCF_947179515.1 Apodemus sylvaticus | reverse complement strand
GGTTACACTTAGTGTGAAGCACAGTCTCTTCTTTGATGCCTGAGGATCAAGATATAGAACTCTTGACTCCCCCAGCACTATGTCTGCAGGTGTGCTGTTACGTTTCCTGCCATGACAGTGGACTGAACCTCTGAACCTGTAAGCCAGCCCCAATTAAATGTTGTCCTTATGAGAGTTGTCTTGGTCATGGTGTCTGTTCACACAGTAAAACCCTAACTAAGACATTGATATAAAGGTAATTCACTGCATTAGCTCTGAGAATAGATCTGGAGACTTTGATAAACACTAAAGGAGCCCTCTAGGATAGGCGAAGACTAGCAGGTGGCCTTCCTGGAGATGGCCCACCATTTTCGCATGGACTGCAATTGGTGAGCCTGATAGCAAGGTCCCAAAGAGACTTCATTCTCAGGATTGCTTCTTGCAGCTGATATGCCTTTCCTGTCCTTATTAAATTAATATAATAATCCTTGGCATTGGCCTACCCTGTTGATCAGATTTCCTGCAGATCAAAATAAAGATGAACTTTCATGAATTAATACTGATTAGATGAATTAATGATTTGGTAGAATTCCTGATTTGATTCAAATAATCTTAGGAAGAAAGTTTTAAAAGATGGTTTCAGCGGGGCAGTGGTGGCGCACACCTGTAATCCCAGCACTTGGGAGGCAGAGGCAGGCGGATTTCTGAGTTCAAGGCCAGCCTAGTCTACAGAGTGAATTCCAGGACAGCCAGGGCTACACAGAGAAACCCTGTCTCGAAAAACCAAAAAAAAAAAAAAAAAAAAAAAAAAAAAAAAAAAAAAAAGATGGTTTCAGTTATTTTGCTAAAAAGATGGCTCAGTGGATAAGAGCACTGACTGCTCTTCTGTAGGTCCTGAGTTCAAATCCCAGCAACCACATGGTGGCTCATAACCATCCACAATGAGATCCGATGCCCTCTTCTGGTGTGTCTGAAGACAACTATGGAGTACTTACATATAATAATAAATAATTGGGCCAGAGCTAGCGGGGCCTGAGCAAGCAGAGGTCCTGAGTTCAATTCCCAGAAACCATAAAATGTCTCACAACCATCTGTACAGCTACGGTGTATTCATATACATAAAAATAAATAAATCTTGAAAAATAATAAAGAATCAAGAATAGAATGTGCCTACTCATCATAATAGTAAGTAAAGGCTGCATAATAAGAAATACAATGAGCTTTCATAATTACACTAAAAGGAGATATAGGCTTGGAACTTATTTGTGTTTGAGGAAAAGCATTCAGGTCCAAGGATGAAGCCACAGGTGAGCACTATGATAAGACAAGGCCACGTGAAAACTGTTGCTTTGAACTTATAATGAGTATATAGAATGAAACAGTGCTTTGAACTTAATATCAACATCCTTCTGTAACTCCCATTTTGTGTAAAATTTTATCTCTGAGGTAATTTTGTTGTTGTTTTGGGGGGGGGGTGTTGGTGGTGGTGGTTTTTCGAGACAGGGTTTCTCTGTGTAGTCCTGGCTGTCCTGGAACTCACTCTGTAGACCAGGCTGGCCTCGAACTCAGAAATCCACCTGCCTCTGCCTCCCAAGTGCTAGGATTAAAGGCGTGTGCCACCACTGCCTGGCTGAGGTAATTTTCTAAAGAACATTTTGTCTGAGAAGGTACAAAAAGGCCAGAGAAAAGGAATAAAGCTGTTGGTTGGATGGTTTGACTTAGAGAGCTCTGTCCCATCCATCCATCCATCCATCCATCTACCCATCTATCCAATATGTATGTCTGTTTGTCTATATGTATGTGTGTAGGTAAATGTGTATGTGTGTAAGCATGCATAAATATTTGTGGAAATGATTGTGACAGTCAGGCCCGCCAGAGTGTGGGTGTATAAATGTATATGTGCCCATGCATATTTGCCTGTATAACGCATTTTGATTCTTTTCCTTTCCTCCCTCTCTGGTTCACAGAGATTTAAGCAGCCTAGCCACGAAGGCTTCTGGCTGCCGGGACAGAGAAAGGAGCACTAGCAATAAATCCTTTTACTTAATTCCCTGGTGCTAAACAGCATGTGTTAATCACCAAATATTAGCACTTAAGCAAAAGTAAGAGTTAAGTTTTTAGCACAAAACAGTAATAGTTAAGTTTCCCCAAAGCTTAAAGAAGGAAAGAAGAGTAATAAAGAATTAAGTTTTTAGCACTTAATGAAGCACAGAACAATAACAGAGTTATAAAGATACAGCATTTAATAAAGCTTAAGGATTTAATTTTATATTTTTATTATATATTTTTATTTTCTATATTCTTTGTTTACATTCCAAATGATTTCCTCTTTCCCAGTTCCCCCTCCCCATATGTCCCAAAAACCATCTTCTCTCTACCCATTCTCCAATCACCTCTCTCCTTTTTCTCTGTCCTGATACTCCCCTCCAATGCTAGATCAAGCCTTTCCAAGATCAGGACCCTCTCCTTACTTCTTCATGGGAGTCATTTGTTATGCAATTTGTGCCTTGGGTATTCAGGGCTTCTGGGCTAATGAATATCCACTTATCAGAGATTGCATTCCATGTGTATTCTTTTGTGACTGGGTTACCTCACTTAGCATGATATTTTCCATATCGAACTATTTGCCTAAGAATTTCATGAATTCATTGTTTCTAATTGCTGAGTAGTATTCCATTGTGTAAATATACCACATTTTCTGTATCCATTCCTCCTTTGAGGGACATCTGGGTTCTTTCCAGCTTCTGGCTATTATAAATAAGGCTGCTATGAACATAGTGGAGCATGTGTCCTTATTGCATGCTGGGGAATCCTCTGGGTGTATGCCCAGGAGTGGTATAACAGGGCCATTCGGAAATGTCATGACCAGTTTTCTGAGGAACCGCCAGACTGATTTCCAGTGAGGTTGTTCCAGCTTGCAATCCCACCAGCAGTGGAGGAGTGTTCCTCTTTTTCCACGTCCTCGCCAACACCTGCTGTCTCCTGAGTTTTTAATCTTAGCCATTCTGACTGGTGTGAGGTGAAATCTCAGGGCTGTTTTGATTTGCATTTCCCTAATGACTAATGATGTTCAACATTTCTTCAGGTGCTTGTCAGCCATTCAAAATTCTTCAGGTGAAAATTTAGCTGTGTACCCCATTTTTAATAGGGTTATTTGGCTCTCTGCAGTCTAACTTCTTGAATTCTTTGTATATATTGGATATTAGCCCTCTGTCCAATGTAGGGTTGGTGAAGATCTTTTCACAATTTGTTGGTTTCTGTTTTGTCAGATTGACAGTGTCCTTTGCCTTACACAAACTTTGAAATTTTATGAGGTCCCATTTGTCAATTCTTGATCTTAGATCATAAGCTATTGGTGTTCTGTTCAGGAACTTTCCCCCTGTGCCCATGTCCTCAAGGGTCTTCCCCAGTTTCTTTTCTATTGGTTTCAGTGTGTCAGGTTTTATGTGGAGGTCTTTGATCCACTTGAAGTTGAGCTTAGTACAAGGAGATAAGAATGGATCAATTCGCATTCTCTGTATGCTGACCTCCAGTTGAACCAGCACCATTTGTTGAAAAGGCTATCTTTTTTCCCACTGGATGGTTTTAGCTCCTTTGTCAAAGATCATGTGACCATAGGTGTGTGGGTTCATTTCTGGGTCTTCAATTCTATTTCATTGATCTACTTGCCTGTCACTGTACCAATACCATGCAGTTTTTAACACTATTGCTCTGTAGTATTGCTTGAGATCTGGGATACTGATTCCCCCAGAAGTTCTTTTACTGTTGAGAATAGTTTTAGCTATTTTTGGCTTAAAAACTCTGTGACATTTTGGCTTTCAGGGTGCAGGAGTTGGAGTAGGGGGTTGCAGTTCAGCTCCAGAGTTCATTCTCCAACCCTGATTGATCAGTAGCTGACTGAGTACAAACATTTCTGTCATCTGCTTAACTCCTTACTAAGATGAACGTTCTAAGATGCAGTCATCTCCTAAGTCTGTGCTCTTGTCTCAGACTGGTCAGTTTTTGCTGTCTAATTCAAATAAAGATCTTGTTTTGCTGGACACTTGTGATTGCTTGAGTTGTTTTGGATTTTTGAACCCCAACACTCAACATCTTAAAGGTTCTTAGTGGGATTTGCCTTGTTTTTGTTTGTTTTAAGACAGGGTCTCCTGTAACCCAGGCTGGTCTAAAACTTGTATAGCTAAGGCAGGCTTTGAAATTGCAATCCTCCTGCCTCAGTCTCTCAAGTTCTGGGATTACAAATGTACGTCCTATACCTATCTTTAAAATATCTTTCTTTTTCCTAAATATTTTATCTATTTTATTTTATATGTACATGCTCATACCTGGTGCCCATGATGGGTATAAGATGGCATTGGATCACCTAGAATTGGAATTTCAGGTGGTTGGAAGCTGTCATGTGGGTGCTAGGAACTGAACTGAGGTCTTCTAGAAGAACAAAACTACTCTTAACCACTGACCCAACTTTCTAGCATTCCTAAAATATCTTTATCCTAAAACATGAAGGATAGCACAAAGAAAAAGTGGAAATTTTCCTATAAAGTTTGTCATCACAAAAAAGATCCATTCTGTGGCTAGAAAAAAACAGCTTAGTATATAAAGGTGCTTAATGGCCTGAGCTTGATCCATTGGGCCCACATAATATAAGAAGAGAAGTAATTCTTGAAAGTTGTCCTCTGGCCTCAAATGTCTTATCAGCACGTATACACACATAAAATTAATAAATAAATTTTAAGAAATTTATTTATTTATTTTATGTAAATGAATGCTCTATCTCTATGTACACCTGCATGCCAGAAGAGGGCATCAGATCCCATTACAGATGGTTGTGAGCCACCATGTGGTTGCTGGGATTTGAACTCAGGACCTCTGGAAGAGCAGTCAGTGCTCTTAACCACTGAGCCATCTCTCCAGCTGTCAATATAAGCTTTTAAATGCATATTTTGCATAGAAGGAAACTGATGCCTTTGAGAAAAAATAGTATAGTAAATATATGACTAAATCTAAATGACTCTTGGCACAGTGGCAGAGGCCTGTAATCCCAGGTAGGAGGACTGTAAATTCAATGCCAGACTAGGCTACAGAGTAAGTTCATTGCAAGCCTGGGCAACTTAAAGACTGTCTGAAAATAAAAGGTAAAAACAGGTTGTAGCTCAGTTGTATAGTCCACAAATAAAATCAAAACTAAACTAAATGAATAATTCAAGGGTAATCAAATAAGGTTTATGGGAACCTATGATAGTTAATATTTTTGTTGTTACTTTGGTTTCTTTGTGATATACCTAGTACCCAGTGGCTGATGGTTTCTTTTTCTGAGATAAAACACTATGACCAAAAAGCTACTTAAGAGCTGGAGAGATGGCTCAGTGGTTAAGAGCTGCTCTCCTGAAGATCCTGAGTTCAAATCCCAGCAACCACATGGTGGCTTACAACCATCTGTAATGAGATCTCACACCCTCTTCTGGGGTGTCTGAAGACAGCTACAGTGTACTTACATATAATGCATAAATGAATAAATCTTGGGGAAAAAGCTACTTAGGGAGGAAAGGGGTTTTTTGGCTTACACTTCCACATCACATTTCATCACCAAAGGAAGCCAAGACAGGAAACTCACACAGGGCAGGAACCTGGAGGCAGGAGCTGATGCAGAGGCCATGGAGGAGTGTTGCTTACTGGCTTGTTCCCCATGGCTTTTTCAGCCTGCTTTCTTAACAGAACCATCAGCCCAGGAATGGCAACCCTGACAAGGAGCTGGGCTCTCCCTCATCAAACTACTTCAGAAAATGTCTTACAGTCCTTCCTACAACTCTATCTTACGACAAATTTTCTTTTTTCTTTTAAGTTTGTTTATTTACATCCCAAATGCTGCCCCCCTTTCCTGTTTTCCCCTCACAGAGTCCCTTCCCCTACTTCCCCTTCCCTTCACCTCTGAGAGGATTGGGGGCCCCTCTGAGTATCCCCTGACACTGGCATACCAAGTCTTTGCAGGATTAGATGTATCCTCTCCCACTGAGGCCAGTCTAGCCCGGATATGCTCTTGGGATGGCAGCTCAGTCTCTGAGAGCTCCTGTGGGTTCAGGTTAGTTGACACTGTTGGTCTTACTGTGGGGTTCCCATCCCAAGGCATTTTCTTAATTACTGTTCCCTCCTCACAAATGACTTTAACTTCTGCCAAATTGACATAAAACTATCCAGCACACCCAGGTTGGCCTGGATTCACAGTGATCCTCCTGCCTCAGCCTTCTGAGTGCTAGGTCTATAAGTTTGAATCACCATACTGAACTATGGTAGTTAAAATTTATTCCCAACTTGTTTGGAGTAAAAAGGACTTAGAAAATTATATTGAGCATGTTCAAGTGCTAGGGACTGAATCCATATAGCCTTACCCATGTTCTGCCACTGAGTCTCTGCCACTGAGTGCCTACCTGAGATCATTCTGTATTCTTCCTACCATGATTTTTTAAACCCCAATGAGTTTATTGTGTATACTACAGGAGCATGGCTGACCCTCAGGCAACTGCATCATGGAAAAGTCCCACCACTACATGGGTAATACTCATGAAATCTACTTCATTAGATTTCTATTTGTATCTTAATTGCATTACAGGGTACATGCATGGCAGAAAAATGAATGGGCATGTGTGTACAGGGGCAAGCTATATGTGGGAAATCCCATACATTATACTCAATTTTGCTGTTAACTTACAATTGCTCTTATTCTAGTTTGATTTTCTATTACTGCAATAAATACTAGACCAAAAGCAACTTAGGGAGTGAAAGGGTTTGTTTTGTCTTATGTTGGGGACTGTGCAAGAACAGCAAAACAGCTTTAGAACTCATGGAATGCAGTCCACTGGTTAGTACAACCATGATGGGAGTGAATCGGAGAGGTAAAATCCCAATGATTATGTGTCCTAAAGACCTAATGCTATTGAGTATCTATCGGTTTATTGCCTCAACAGTTACCACACTCCTCATAATCTATTAGTGGTATGAAAACTCTAAGGGGGTTTCCAGCCCCTCACTGGGCAGTATCATTGGCACTTAGAATATTAGTGATTGATCTTTTCCAAGCAGTGTTGCTGGAATAGATTGATGATTCAACCACCACCCTTAGAAAGAATTTAGAGATGTAGTTAGTAAAGTTAGGTTAAGTTTTGGGGTTTTTTTTTTGGGGGGGGGGGTTGATTTTTTGGATTTGGTTTTTTCGAAACAGGGTTTCTCTGTGTAGCCCTGGCTGTCCTGGAACTCACTCTGTAGAACAGGCTGGCATCGAACTCAGAAATCCGCCTGCCTCTGCCTCCCAGAGTGCTGGGATTATAGGTGTGCACCACCAACACCCGGCTTAAGATGTTTTTTGATAGTGGATTTAACATAGAAAATCTTGGGGAACAATTTAAAGTTCAGAAAGTCATACTTCTGACAATTGAGCTAGGGATTTTTTAAGGTCAGAGAATAAGAATAATGACACTCTAACTAGTACTAGCTGATGTGCCTTTCTGGTGATCAAGGTGATTATTAATTTTCTGCGCACATTTTTGCCTCAGCTTCCTGAGATGATTTAATAAAAAATTGGTGAGTAGATGTGCATCCTGAAGACTGACTATTGATTTTTATGTAAAGGTTTATATTTGTGTTTCTTTTAAGATTTTTTGTAAGATTACTTTTTAAGACAAATAATAAAATAATTGACCCTTTCTTTGTAATCACAAATTGTAGCCTGACTGTAAGAAAAAAATACCTTGCTTGCTTACACTTTATTAATCTATAACAAGTCACTTAAACATGAATATACGTGGGTTCTTGGTAATAATTTTTTTCACTTTAATACATAAAACATTTCATCATGTAATGGTATGGGGAGCATGTTTTTAAACATATACTTACTGTAATTATTCACTTAAAAATAGAATGTAACCACATTGCAATTTTTATATTGGTTGAAAGATTTTGCTGGGATATATAAGCTGTGGGAGAAGAAATAAAATTGTTGGAGCTTGTTAAAGTCTTGCTTCATCCAGTGTGGTGTGTGTGTGTGTGTGTGTGTGTGTGTGTGTGCCTTCATGAATGTGGATGTGCCTGCTTTACATTAATCACCAACCCCACATCCCCTCCTTGGACCCCTGAACTCACTGTTGGATCTGGCCTTTGACAATCTTATAATTCCCAGGTCACAATCCATCACTGAGAAGGTCAGGGCAAGAACTTAAAGCAGGAATTTGAAAGCAGAAACTGAAGCAGAGGACATGGAAGAATGATACTTGCTGCCTTGTTCCCAGGTTTACATTCAGCTACCTTTCTTACACAGCCCAACCAGGTCCATCTACCCAGGGATGGCACTGCATACAATGGGTTTAGTGTTCCTGCATCAATCAGCAATCAAGAAAATACTCCCACAGACATACCCATAGGTGAATCCCACCCAGGAAATTTTTCAATTGGCATTTCTTTTTCAAGCAAACAACAAAATGAATCAGGACATTTTTTAAAAAAATATATAAAATCTACTTTGAAGTGCATAAAATTAGGACTAGGGCTGTAACTCTGATGATTAAATGCAAACATCTCATGCATAAAGCCCTAGATTCCACCGTCCAATAAGTACCAAGTAATACAGGCTAGATGGAATGGGCCTAAAAGCCCAGCACTTGAGAGGTAAAGGCAAAAGAACAAAAATTCAAGATTATCCTTGGCTGTGCAATAAGTTCAAGACTAGTTCAGACTATGTAGCATGACACTGTCTTTAAAAAAGAGAAAGAAAGGAAGGAAGGAAGGAAGGAAGGAAGGAAGGAAGGAAGGAAGGAAGGAAGGAAGGAAGGAAGGAAGAAGGAAAGAAAAATAATAGCGCTGGGGAGACCACTTAGTGAATAAAATACTTGTCATGCAAACATGAGGACCTGCATTCTTTGTGGGGTTGGAGGTGGTTGTTGTTGGTTTGTTGGATGTTTGCTTGTTTGTTTGAGACAGGATCTCTCTATGTAAACCTGGAACTCTCTCTATTGCTGACCTGGAGCTCACTAAGCAGAAGAACAGGCTGGCCCTGAACTTACAGTGATCCACCTTCCTCTGTCTCTCTGCAGAGCTCCTAGGCTGTTCTTATCCCCAGAATCCATGTAAAGCAGGCCCCAGTAGCACCTGCCCATAATCCCAGAACTCCTATGGGGAGATCAGAAATAGACTGGAAGCTCTTAGGCCACCTAGGGAGGCATACTCATCAATAAAAAGAGACTCTGTCTGAAACATGGTGGAAGGTTAGGACCTTTGCCCTTTGATCTCCACACATGTGCCCCAGTACACACGCCTCCACTCACCATACAAGGACATAGACACATATCTACATACACACATATAACACATAAACATGATAGGAAAAAAAGAATTTAGACATATAGATAAATTTAAGTCTTGATGGGCATGTTGTCATGCATTTAATTTCAAGACTTGGCATGTAGAAGCAGGAGGATCAGCAGTTATATGTATATGTAATATATATGTAATATTTATGTATATGTAAATGTTACATATGTGTATGTAAATATCTATACACACAGGAATAGGTACTAGTAATGGCTACACAACATTGTGAATATAATTTATACCATTTAATTGTTTTTTTTTTTTCCCGACAGGGTTTTTCTATGTAGCCCTGGCTGTGCTGGAACTTACTCTGTAGACCAGACTAGCCTCAGACTCTCAGAGATCTACCTGCCTCTGCTTCTAGAGTGCTGGGATTAAAGGCATGCACCACGACACCCAGCTTTAATTGTCCATTTTAAATTGTCCATGGTAAAGGGCTGTGGTTTTATATCAGAAGTAAAGCATATTTATGTCAAAAGCCATAAATTCAATCTTCAGAACACACATACACACACACACACACACACACTAAGTGCTAGAGAAAATAGACTGAAAGTTTGTCCCATGAGCCATAAAAGACCTGGATTCCCACCAGGACTAAGTAGGTATAAGCAAGAGGTCTAAGGTCATCCTTGGAAACATAGTGAGTTAAAGAATATATGAGATTCCATCTCAAAAAATATGCAGCAGGACTGGGTGTGTTAGCGTATGCCTTTAATTCCATCAGTCAGAAGGCAGCTATCTGTACATTTGAGGCCAGCCTAGTCTATAGAGAGAGTTCCAGGATAGCCATGGCTATATAGTGAGACCTTGTGTAAACAAAATGAATCATGGTGACACAAAATAAAATAAAAACCTGGAACTGATTCCCAGGCTTCTGATGCCCATCATTCTTGGAATGACCCTGGAGAATGGGGAGTTTCCCCTGGGCCTTCAAGAAGACTTATCAAACTTCTTCTGCTGCTCTACGCAAGTTACAAACCTTGTTTTCTAAATAACACTAACCTGGCAGATACGTGGGTGACCTATCAGTTTGAGGACATTTAGTAGCTGGTAGTTTCTACTGAGCCCTACTGGGGAGGGTATTGTATCCAAGGTTTGATGCCAGAAGTACACAAGGCCACCAAACTCAGTGATAAAACACAAACACAACCCCTGACTACAGCAGAAGGCTACTAAAACAGATGCCCTTGACCATAAACATTAGAGAGTGCCTATGAGGCACTACTCAGTCAATATGGAAATTACTGTATTCTTTTTTTAAATATTCATTTTGTTATTGTTACTATTTTATCTTTACTTAATGTTTTCTTTTCAAAAAATTATTATTTGTGTGTGTGGAGGAGGAGGAGGAAGAAAAGGAGGAAGAGGCGAAAGAGGAAAAGGAGGAGAAAGAGGAGGAAGAGGTCAACGAGATGTCAGATCCCCTGAAGTTGGAATTACAGGCAGTTGTGAGCTGCCTTATGTGAGTGTATCCAACCCAGGGAACCCTGCAAGAACAGTATGTGTCCTTAATCAATGAGCCATCTCTCCAGCTTCCTACAATTTTTGAAATTTTGTTTTATGTATATAAGTGGTTTTTCTACATGTATATACATGTGTCACATGCATGCCTGACACTTGAGATGGTCAGAATAAGACATCAGATTCCCTGAGACAGTTTCATGCAGCTAAGGCTAACCTCGAAGTTGATAAGTGGCTGAGGATGCTTTGAACTCTTGACCCTCCTCTCCTGTCTCTACTTCCCAAGTGCTGAGATTGCAGGTGTAATCAAATTGACAATGCTATAATCTAACCAAAACAGTGCTTCTGTAAATTTTTTCTGTGTTTTGTAACATTACCGAAGTGGGGTGGAGTTCCTGTAAGTAGGATCATTGGGTCAAAGGACAAGAATGTTGTTTTAGTTCTATCCAGCAGTTGCCTGAGAGACAGATGGACCAGGTAAAAAGGACTGGCCCAGCTGCCCTGGCACTGTAGGTGGTCAAGGCAATGGGCTCAAAACCTGAGGGTGGAGAGCAATGATCCAAACATGCCCTCACTGATTGACACATAAAACAGAACGCTCCCAGGAAAGAACACTAAGCATAAAGAAAGCAACCAAAGGCTTAAGTTTACCTCCACATGTGCTTCTGAACCTTCCATGTTCTTACATAACACATGTCAACCTTAAGTTATTATCTATGTCCCCACATCCATCCTCTTATGAGCCATGAAAGCTTTGATATCAAGTCACAATCGGAGCTTCAGCTCATCAAACGTAGAACTAGATCTCTCGCCTAAGAGGACGTGTGGAGGAAGTGGGAATGGGGGCTCTGATGGTTTTCGCCAGTAATTCCAACATTTGAAAGCCAGAAGGAGGAGAATCGTTCCAAGATTGAGGACAGCCTGGGTTACATAGAGTTCTAAGCAAACATGAACTATAAAGTGTATAGTACCTCAAAGTCTAGAAGGAGATTTCATCTTGAAGCAGTGACTTCAACTCTTTGTAGGAAGCTAGGCGACTCAGCTTTAGCACAAGAGGAGTGCACAACCACAGTAGGTACCTCCCACCCAGACTCAGGAGAAGAGGGAGGAGGCGGGTCTGGAGGTGGAGCCTGCGTGAGGACCTGCGGACCGCAGCGCTATGGGCCTATAGCGGAGCGACGCCTTTGGGCTGTGGCCTTCTGCAGGCGGCCATAGTCGTGCCTGCTAAGCTTTTCTAAGTGACTCATTTGCTTCACGTAGCCAGCAAAGCAAGACCACTGGGGAACTCCCTAATCCGGTCTGCGTTTCCCTACACCCAGGCACATCCTTGGCCCGCCCATTCTCTGTCACCAGCCTCGAGAGGATCGACCTGAGCCCGGGGCCTAGCACAGGAGGGGCCCGGGTGGACCGGGTCGAGAAGAACCATTGCTACGTTCCAGTCCTGGAGGCTTCTGTGAGCCAAACTGTGAGGCGCGACGGATTCCTAAGGCTCTCCTGGCCAGGCAGGGCTTTCCCTAGCGCTCAGGAGGAACTGAGCCTGGACTGGTGTTTGGTGGAACAAGTCATAGAACCGATCGCGCCCAGCACAGACTTGCCCCTGCCCCCACCCCCCCCGCCCCCCCCCGCCCCCCCCCGCTCCCATCCCCACCCCCACCCTCACCCTCACCACCACCCCCAAACGTACTCTCTCCTGTTTCATTCCTCCCAGAACCCACAGTCCCAAACAGTGCACCTGCCGGAGGTCCCAACCCAGCGGGAGAAGTGGACATGAGGTTGGCAGGTGGGTGGTTTCCACAGCGAACTAAAGAGAGGCCAGATGTCCTAGTGTATGTGTTAGGAGGGGTCTGAGTGGTCACTGCTTTATTTATTTATTAATGGATGACTGTGTATAAGCACTCATTTTATGAGCAAATTCATCTCTGAGGACTTAAGCTTCCCAAACTATAAGGATTGATTATATATGGAGATAGATATAGATAGATAGATAGATAGATAGATAGATAGATAGATAGATAGATAGAGTTATATATCCAGCACAAATAACTGGCCAGCTGCCTTTTTGAAAATGAGTTGTGAGAGCCTAGTGGCTGGATGAAGAGGAGTGGAGAGTAGAGATAGAGAGGTGTGGCCTTAGAAGAAAACTGACTTAGGTGCCTGTGAGATTGGGTGTGATCTGAGTGGCAGCTCTGCTATCAGCTGGACTACTAACATGAATGTGCCTTGAGGGGACTGTTTTGGGTGAGAGTAGAAATCGAGAACTGGTAAGGTAGCAGCTTTGTGGATAAGTTCAAACTGGACATTAAGGAACTGGCTGAGAGCATATGGGTTCAAGACAGATTAGGACTGGAGGTGTAAGGTATCATTACTACATGGTGAAATCTCTCATAGAGCATGAACATGGGAGAAGGCAGCCTAGAAAAGAGCACCTTTTGAGGACAGAGTAATGGAACACAATCTAACCAACAAAGAGGAAGTCCCAGAGAATGAGGTCAGGAGACAGTAGTGTCCTGGAATCTAGTAGTGAAGTGTCAAGAAAGAGCAGACAGACAATCAGAAATGTGACATCATGAAAGTCATAGGTGGCCAGGTTTGGAAGGTCATTTAGTTGGTGTTGCAGAAGCAAGACTAGATTGGAAGAATTTGGGGAGAGAGTTGGGGAGTGAGGTAATAGAAATCACAATGCAGATGACTTTTATGTGTATGCTGGGGGATGGAAGCCAGGGTCTTATGCATGCTGGGCAAATGCTCTACCACAAAGTTATATCCCAAGCCAGAATATAATTTTTTTTTTGGTTTTTTGGATTTGGTTTTTTCGAGACAGGGTTTCTCTGTATAGCCCTGGCTGTCCTGGAACTCACTCTGTAGACCAGGCTGGCCTCGAACTCAGAAATCCGCCTGCCTCTGC
Organism: Apodemus sylvaticus; assembly: GCF_947179515.1. NCBI lineage: Eukaryota > Metazoa > Chordata > Mammalia > Rodentia > Muridae > Apodemus > Apodemus sylvaticus. The sequence continues at coordinate 150,402,151 of NC_067495.1, read as the reverse complement.
CTTCCAAGTGCTGGGATTACAGGCGTGCGCCACCACTGCCCGGCTCAGAATATAAATTTTTAAAAGCATTTGGTGGAGAAGTAGAAGATGAAGAGTCAGGGAATGAGATTTTTCTTGCAGGAGCTCTGTTTCATCTTTATCTTACTAAGTTAGGACCTATTGATAATATGAGAGAAAGTGAGATAGAAAGGAGTCTTAGCCCAATGTATCTGAGACAGGAGAGAACTTGATAGATCCTGAGGCAGGTAGAAGGACTGCTCTTTACAAGGAGTATAGAGCTTTCATCAGAACAAGAGGAAAGCCAAATGGCAAATGGGTGAACTGTAAATATATTAACAGTTTCAGAGGCAAGATGCTAAGGTTGGTGCTATGGAACCTGCCCAGAGCATGAGTTCTAAAAGGCACCTCCAAACCTGCTAGGGAGACCCAAACAGAGCAGCTTCAAGGTTTGAACTCACTTTCTTCCCTCTACTAGGAGGAAGTTCAAGTCTCTCTCTTGGGTCTGGTGGATAACAATTGGTCCCCTACCTTCCAATCCTACCATCACTTGTTCCCAAGTAGAAGGGGAGATCTGGTCATGTGAGGTAGTGGGTTATTTCAGGGTTTGTTCACTGATGTCTAATAGTCTTGCTCTGTGTCTATCCTGCCTGCAGGCCCCCTGCGCATCGTAGCCCTAATCATCATTATGGGTCTCACCTGGATCCTAGTCACCATCCTCCTAGGTGGTCCTAGTGTTGGCCTTCCTCGAATTCAGCAGTTCTTCACCAGTGAGTGTGGGGACCCTCCTGATTCACTATAGAGGTGTCCAATATGGGTTATGGTGGTTGGGCTTTCCATTCCCTTCATAGCAGGCTTCCTTTTGCTGCCGTAGGTCTATCTTCTAACACAAATGCATCTTTGTTCCTACCAACCATCCTAGAGAACAGTACCTCTAATTGCAATCAATAGAGTGGAAGATGATAGAATAAGAGTAAGGAGTGAAAAGGTCTCCATTGAATATTGATCATCCTGGACTTTCAGTTGGGTTCTGAGACACACAAGGGATTCTGCACCTTGTCACTAGTGCCAAGTCACCTAAGCACTATTTACAATTCCAATTCATTCTTTTCCTGGAGCAGGCAGTTTTACATCAGGGTATCATTGAGAATTGAGTGGGGAACATGCCAAGTATAGCCTGATTTGACCCTGAGTCCATGAGCCTAATTGCTCTGCTGTAGGCTCCTGGAGGCCTCCATGCTAACAGAAAAAACTCTCTACCTACAGGCCCAGAGAACTCAGTGACTGCAGGTGAGCCTCCTGTCCCTTCCCTATTCCCTCATGTGCCTGTACTTCATACTGCCTTTTGTAACACCCATGCCTGCTGTCAGCCAGCCCCACTAGGATTTCCATTCTCCATCTAGTCTCTCCCAATTAACTGTCATAGGCTTCTGGGCTGTGAACCTAGTAAATGAGTTAGCCACCATCAGAAGATGAAAGGGGCAGGCATAAGAAAAAATACATTCCCATTCTAAACAAGAGACATTGAGATGAAGCAGGGGTTCATGGTCCTAAGCAAGTCCCAATAACAGCAGGGCAAACTCTAGATGTCAAGGCCTAAGGAGAAATCTCTATATTCAAATACTCTGCTCTCTAGGCCCACTGAAGTGATTGCATCCTCTGGGCCCTCTTTGGCCTCTTCATCCCTAGCTCTGTATTCAAAATCAATCTAATTACCTCCCACCTTTCCTTCCTTCCTCCCTCCCTCCCTTCATTCATTCATTCATTCCTTTCTCCCTCTTTTCTCTCTTCCCTCACTTCCTTCTTTCCTTCCTTTTGTCTTTCATTCCTTTGTTAATTCCACCCTTGTATTCTCTTCTCAGTTCTTTTCATAGGCTAACAATGTTAGTATAAATCTCTAGCAAATTTTGCTGACCTCTCATGCAGTCCATGAAGGCCTAGGTTATAAAACAAGAGAGTCCTCCACAGATCCAACCTGTATAATCACATCTCAAGTCCAGACTTCTGAGAGGTAGAAGCACACACACAATCATGTGCTTCCTTTCCTTAGCAAGTTTTTAGCCAGCCATCATCTTTGTGTTCTCTCTAAAATGCTTTTTAAAAAGTGTTATAGTGCTGGGAATTAAACCCAGGACCTTACAAATACCAAACAACAAATACTCTACACAAAGCTATTTTTCTAGTCAATAAAATGTTTCAGTTTTTTGACAGAGTTTCACTCTATAACACAAGCTGACCTTAAACTTACTATGTAGCTCTCAAACTCTATGTTCCTCCTGTGTTACCCTATCAAATTCTGGAATTACAGGTTTGGACTGCTTTCTCAATTTTTCTTGCAATATAATTAGGCTAACATTTTCTTTCTTTCCCTTCCCTTTGTGACAGGGCTTAATGAATGCCAGGCTATTATTAAACTCACTCTAAAGCCAAGGGCAACCTTAAATTCCTGATATTCCTGCCTCTCTCTCCCAAGTACTAGGATTACAAGTCTGGCTAGCCTGAGATTTTTCTATGTCTTTATGTTCTGTTTCCTTCATGATTAATATTTTTCCCCAACTATTCTGTTTACTCTCATTTTATCATAAGCAGCAGCAAGGAAAAACCTTTAACACTGTGCTTGAGAATCTCCTTTGCTAACTATTTTACAAACTTTCTCTCCTACAAAACATCAGAACAATTGACACTTTATAACAAGGATGAGCTTTCCTCTCACATCCAATAATGGCTTCTTCAACTCTCTTCTAAGGTCTCACCAAAAGATCTATAATATTCATGTTCTTATCAACACTTTGTTTAGGATGATATAAGTGAAGATTCGACAGAAGAATCTTTGTTGCTCTTTCTTTCTTTCTTTCTTTCTTTCTTTCTTTTTTCTTTCTTTCGTTCTTTCTTTCTGATTTTGCACCAGAATTGTGTTTACTATCCATATTGCTAAATTTGTTTTAATATTAGAGGCTTACTATACGGGCCAGGGTAGTCTTGAAATCATTATCTTTCTACATCATCCTTCAAAGTCCTAGGATTACAGATATGCAGTACCATACCTGGCTTTACTCTGTATTCCTTCCAACAGGGTTTCAGGTTTTCTTTTTTTTTTGTTTTTGTTTTTGTTTTAAGCAGTGCAGGCTCTTTCTATTGTACACCTCAGAACTCTGTAGCTTTTATCCACTCTACCCAGTTCTAAATCCATTTTCACATCCTAAGGTATTTGTGGTATTTGTTTATATAAACCCCCAACTCCTGGCACCAAAACCTATATTAGTGTCCTGAAGCTACTCTAAGAAAAGCAGAATAAAGAAGGTGCCTTAAACAACCAAAATTTACCTTCTTACAATGTTTGGAACCAAGAGTATGAATGGAAGTGTCATCAGGGCTGTGCTCCCTCTGAAAGCACCAGGTAAGGATCTTTCTGTGCCTCTGCAGATTCTAGAAGACTTCTATATGCTTTATCTTGTAACTGCACCACTCTGCCCTTTGCCTATACTATCTTACAACATCTCCTGTATGCTTTTGTCTCATAAAGACACTAGTCACACTAAGTTAAAGGCTCAATATGCTCCAGTCTGACTTCATCATAACTTATCTGTAAAGACCCTATTTCCTAGCCTCATTCTGAGGAACTGAGAGTTCCGACTCCAATATAGTTTATAGGATCATAATTCAAGCCATTACAGAGGTCATCTCCACCCTTACTCTGAAGAAATGCAGAGGCTAATAGAGCCCTGTGCTCTGCCCATCCACCTCAGCTCATCCACTTTTTCCGTGTGCCTCATTCATGTAGTTCCCATCCTGACTTTCTGGACCCTCTGCTTTGTTCTGGTTGTACAAGGGTTCTAATCCAGCTGTCAGCCACCTTTCCCTCTTCCTACCAGTAGCAGAAAAACCTAATTCTTGGAGTCCCTACCTCCTTGCCACTATACCACTTGGAAGTATCCCCATCTTTGGTCTGAGTTCCACCCACCTTCTTCCCTATTTCCATGCTCTGTAGCTGTTCCTTCAGCCCTGTGGCTGGTCCTGACCTTTACCTTCAGATCTCAGGTGACACCATGCCCAGGCATATGAGTCACATCTGCTATCATTACTCAGAACCAAGGGCCAGGAAGTACAAGTGCGGCCTGCCCCAGCCATGTCCCGAAGAACACCTGGCCTTTCGCATAGTCAGTGGGGCTGCCAATGTCATCGGGCCCAAGATCTGCCTCGAGGACAAGATGTGAGCATATTGGCTGGGAAGTGGGAGGGGAACCTGAGGCCAGGTCTGTAAAGGCCAAGGGCTGAGGGTTATGTGAGGAAGAGCAAAGCTGATATGCTCACAAGCAATCTTCTTCCCCTCTGCTAGGCTCATGAGCAGCATCAAGGACAATGTGGGTCGTGGGCTGAACATAGCCTTGGTAAATGGTGAGTCCACCATGTTATAGGGTCAGAATTCAAATTATAGAAGCAGATACCATGGCATGGCCTGTCCCTTCCACTTCATTACTCCCTATGCAGGTGCAGGTAGCTTTTGGGCACTCCCCGGGAGGATTGGAAAGAATTCTATGCCAGCTGAAAGCTCCACTGGCATCTGAGGTCCTAAGTGTCTACCACTATCACTACTATCACATTCACTGGATGACTTCCTTTATAGCTCTGTGAATGAAAGGATGACAGGACATATTTTAGGCTTCTAGAAGGGCTGCCACCCACCATATTTGAACCTGGGCTGGGGGCTGGGGGCTGGGGGCTCAGGTGGTAAAGTGGCATTTCCCAGTTTGCTCAGCAGATCTTTCTCTTGATACAGGGGTCAGTGGTGAGCTCCTCGAAGCCAGAGCCTTTGACATGTGGGCTGGAGGTGAGTGGCCACCACAGCAGCCTACTATACATTTTCTTTCTGAAACCCTGCCCTCTGTCTTTGCATTCAGCTGTTCAAGTATTGCCTGGAGCTTATAAAATTCAGGGGATAGGAAAATCTGTCTGGATTCTGTTTTGTAACTGGATGACCCTAGCTTCTTTACCAGTTTGTCTGTGTTCATACTGATGGTCCTTGATGTGGAACAGCCCTGGCTGTTTTCCTCATTAGAAGACAATTGTTTGGTGGGGAAGGGCTGCTTGGTGGAACCTGAAGCTCCATATTCTGTGGGCCCATCTCCACCAGATGTCAATGATCTCTTGAAGTTCATCCGGCCACTGCATGAAGGTACCCTGGTGTTTGTGGCATCCTATGATGATCCAGCTACCAAGTAAGTGACTGCCAAGTCTAGCTTTAATCTTGTTCCAGTACAGTAATAATCTCCATTTCACATTTCTTCCTACTGTGTGACAGGATGAATGAAGAGACCAGGAAGCTTTTTTCTGAGCTGGGCAGCAGGAATGCCAAGGAGCTAGCCTTCCGTGACAGCTGGGTGTTTGTGGGAGCCAAGGGTGTGCAGAACAAGAGCCCCTTTGAGCAGGTACAGCAGAGAACCTGGCACCTCTGCCTCCTGTCCCTAGCAACCTGGGCCCCTTCTCTTTACATCAAAGCTTCCCTGAATTCTACCCAGCTGGGTTCTGATCTCTGTCCCTGACCTATTCCCTGATTAGGCCTGGCCCCTTGTTATCACTATTGGGGGGGAAACAGTAACTTTGATCTCTCCTATCCTATACATGTTTCAACCTAAGGCATCTTTAAATGTCAAATTGCATATTGGCCAGAGTTATATCTAAGAAATCTTTGCGAACACCTTCAGGATACTCAGTCCAGGGATATAGCTCATTTATGGTGGGTGTTTGTCTAGCATACACGAGGCCCTGTGTTCAGTCCTTAGCATTACATGAAACTGAGCAGGGGACACACCTGTAATATGGCACAGGAGACAAGACTGTGAAAGTAAAGGCAAGAGGATCAGAAGTTCAAGATTATCCTTGGTCACATATTGAATTTGAGGCCAGCCTGGGCTACCTGGAATACTGTTTCAGATTTTAAAAAAGAAAAATGCTCACTACCATCCTAGACTTGTCATAACGCAGTTTTTCAATTTATGATACATACTCCTTTCTTACCTTCCCTGGGTTCCCTCTTAGGGTACATCAGTCAGAGTTTATACTAGGGGATGCTAGAGAGAGGAAGCCCCCTGACATCATCCTTACCTAAGGAGGCTCTCAGCAAAAAGTCTTAGGTAGACCTTCAAGCACTACTTTCAACAAATACAGATGTCTTCATTGCTTTGGCTGACAAAATCAACTCAAGCTCATGCCCCCCAAGACCCTTCACCCCAACTAGGGCAGCAGCTTCCAGCATTTCCCTGAAGCCAGGGCCATATGGACTCCCTCCTGTCCACCGTGTTCACCTTGACCCATCCCCAGTTCACTTGTAAAAGAATAGACCACTGCAGCCATCCTCAATTTTCCCTGTGTGAAGGGAAGGGCAACAGACTGAAGAATACCCTGGTGGTTGGCCCTGAGAGCCAGGTCATGACTTCCTATTAACCTCTACAGCATATGAAGAACAGTAAGCACACCAACAAGTATGAGGGCTGGCCAGAGGCCCTGGAGATGGAAGGCTGTATCCCTCGAAGGAGCATGGCGGGCTAGCACCACAGAGCTCTGGCACCAGACTGAAGGAGGCAGCATGGCACCAGTGTAGGGTGGAGACCATGCCCCATGCCCAGGCATGAAGCTTCCCCTCCCTAACACATTAGGGCTTGAAAGTAGCCTCAAGATGATAGGGGCTGCAGGGCTGGCCCATTTCATTTTGTCAGGGAGCTTAGGTACCTGTGTCCTTGTTTTCCTAAAGCTGATCCCACAATCAGTTACTACCCAGCACCTTCCTCTGCCCCTCCAGTGTGTCATCTTCTGTTTCTTGTGTGCCCCCAGATGCAGGGGTCTTCAATGCTTGCCCCTCTCACTGGAGCAGCCATTGGGTAGGGTGGAACATCTTCAAGAAACTCTCCCTCCCAGAAGCACTGCATTGCTATCCAATCCTATTTTCAGTGTGATTCTTTAAGCCAAATCAGAGCTTAATCAGATGATTTCTGCAAGCCTGAATGGAACAATCTGGCCTTTAGTGCCCAAATAGCTGGAGTCCAGTCAGAGTTCCTCTCAAGGTGTATGGCAGTATGCAGTTTGTCAGAGGGCTCACCTTCTAAATGACCTGTTTGTTAATAAACTAATCTCTTGCAGTGGAATAAAGTATATTCAGATGTCCTCAGTGGAGAGTCAAGGGTGGTATTGTCCTGTGTGTGTGTGAAGAAGACAGATAAGTCCCAGAGGCTCAAGCAACATTCCTGGAGCTTAAGCAGACAACCATTATCAACAGGCCCTGTGGCCAGATGTGACTCAGATAGGAGGTAGAATAGCTCCCAGCTGACATTACTCATGGATTGGATTAGAAAGATGGTTCTGTACTCAGGAACTCAAGGAAACTCACCACCTCTTACTATCCTAGCGTGAGCCTATAGGGGAAAAGATAGGAATTAAAACCAGCACAGGCACTGAAATAACTCCAGGAGCGCAGAAGCAACCTAGTTCCAAAAGGGAAAGAACACAGCTTGGAATTTCTAGATTAGAGACATCAAAGCATAGTAATTTGAGGATCCCATAAAGCATCTCTAAGGTGGCCATGCCATGGGTGATAAGTCCTACTGTGGCAAACTGCTTTCTAAGCCTTCAATCCATTGCTGTTAAGTACTGAGTCTCAGAAAAAAAATGGTGAGGGCAAATCAGGCCTCAAGAAATAAGGGTGGGTATGGTACTACATACATCTATTATTCCAACACTTGGAAGCAGTAGGATCAAAAATTCAAATCAAACTGTGGCCCCTTAGCAAATTCTAGGACATCCTGGGCTACATGGGATGCTGCATCCATAAGGGGGTGGAGTGGGATGGCTTATTAGATAAATGTACCTGCTGCCGAACCTAGTGATCCCTAGAACCCATGGTAGAAGGAGAGAAGCAACTCTTGCAAGTTGTCCACTGACCATATGTTAGACATGTACATGCACATACACAAGTAAGTAAATGTTAAGGAAAAAAAAGGGAAAGAAAAAGAAGAAAATGAATGGAAGTATTTGATGGCAGGAATATGCTGGTATCCTGAGGTATGGGGAGGCATACCAGGAGTGGCATGCTAGGGAAGAGATAGTTGTTATGTCCAAGACTAACAGAGTCAAGCAGGAAAGTCAGCAGGGCACAGCTCTCTGTCTCAGATATAGTGATGATAATAGCAAACACCCAGCCCTCTGAGTGAACTCTGTGTGCCTGTGTGTTTGTGCGGATGTGTTCATATGGTTGCATGTTTGTGTGCATTCATACGGAAGCCAGAAGTCAACCTTGAGTGTCCTTCTTCAAATGCTGTCTACCTTGAGTTCTTTATTTGGTTTAGGTTTGGGTTTTTGGTGGAGTTTGTTGCTGCTGCTTGGAGAGAGTTTTGTTTGTTAAACAGAGTCTCACTGTAGGTCATTGTAGGTGGCCTGGAACTTGCAAATATCCTCCTACCTCTACTTCCTAACTGTTGAAATTAAAGGCAGGTGCTAAGCCTACCATTAGTTACTTGTTTTGTTGTTTTGAGAAGTGTTTCATTATGTGACCCCGGCGGTCCTGTAACTCACAAAGATCTGCCTGTTTCTGTCCCCCAATTCCTGGGATAAAAGGCATGTGCCACCACATTACACTGTGTTTGTTTGTTTGTTCGTTCGTTCTTTCAAATGGCCTGGAACTCAGAATTAGGCTTAAGGCTTTAAGCTCCAGGTATCCACCTATGTCTCACTCTCCAGCACTGCTCCCATGGTTCTGGCGTCAAACTCAGACCGTCATGTTTGCACAGCCAGTACTTTATAGACTGAACACTGTTCTGGCCTCTCTGTACCAGACTCGGTGAAATATATTCTGGGTGCTCAGTGGTCTTATGTTCTATACCCAGCACTGCCAAAAGAAAATTACACTTCTGTTATCCCCTTTTCAAAAGACTTTCTTTCTTTGGAGTCATTTTAAGTTCACAGCAAACTGAGATAAAATTACAGAAACTGTCCATCAGACTCCTGTTGGTCATAATAAGTACTTTTTACATCATGTTTGGTATGGGTATTATGCATTCTTTGGTGTTTGTACTTTTTAATCTTTTTACATGTATTTATTTTCTGTGTATATGTGTGAAAATCATAGGCCCACATTCTTTGAGTTTTGGCAAAATCAGATAATGACATATATCCACTGTTATCAAAATATATTTGTCTCTTGATTCTTCTATTATGGAAAATTTCAAAAAATCTCATGGTGGAATAAAAATCCAGTACACCTTTTATCTGATTCCACAATGTAGCCAGTATTGGCTCTGCTACACTTAGAATGCTCCCAATGGAGGTAAAACAAGTCTCAGCTTATTCTTTCAAGATTTTAGTTTATACAACTTGCTTACACAGTTCACACCACTCTAGAAAGTCTTGTCACTATTGCCATTATACAGAAAAGTTAAAGGGCCCTGGTGAGTTTAGGAGAGCTACAACAAGACCTAGAGATTAGGAATGAGATGAGTAAGCTCTCTCGGTTAGCAGCTTACTCTCAGGTGAAGCAGAATCTCACTAAATATGCTTACTATTAGCTAAAAGGGCAGAGACACTCCTGTGCATCCCAGACAATAGTAACTGTCCAATCTTTGTATGTGTGAGAGAGGGGGATGTATATATGCACACACACACAAGTGGGAGTCAGGGGACAACCTTAGGTGTTGTTCCTCCGGTGCTGTCTATCTTGTTAGGGTATATGGGGTGGGGTACAAATGCACAGGTGTATAGAGGCCAAAGGTCAACTTTCGGTGTTTTCTTCAATTACTTGCCACCTTAATTTTTTGAGGAATGCTTTTCCATATCTTAATTTTATTTTATGTGTTTATGTATTTTGCTGGCATATATCTTTGTACAGTATTTTTGTTCCCAGTGCTTGTAGAGGCCAGAAGAGTGTGTCTGATCACCTAGAACTGAAGTTACAGAGCAGCCAATGCTCTTAGCCTCTGAGACACCTCTCTCTCTCTTTTTTTTTTTTTCAAGACAGGGTTTCTCTGTGTAGCTCTGGCTGTCCTGGAACTCACTCTGTAGACCAGGCTGGCCTTGAACTGAGAGATCTGCCTGCTTCTGCCTCCCAAATGCTGGGGTTAAAGGCGTGCGCCATCACTGCCTGGAATCTGAAACACCTCTCTAGTCCATATATATATGTGTGTGTGTGTGTGTGTGTGTGTGTGTGTGAGAGAGAGAGAGAGAGACAGAGACAGAGAGACAGAGAGAGAGTATATATATATAGAGTTAATTTTTAAATATTTTCTAATATTTAAATTTTTAAAATATTTTAATTACATTTCAATTTATTTTGTATGTGTATAAGTGTATGTGTGTGTCTGTATCTGTGTGTGTAGGTGCATGTGAGAGGACAACTCGAGAGAATGGGTCCTCTTCCATCAGATAGGCCCTGCCAGAGATCAAACTCAGGTCATCATGCTTGGTGGCAGGCACCTTTATCCACTGAACCGTCTCATTGATTCCACCTTGTTTTCTGAGAAACAGTCTCTCATTGGCCTGGAATTCACCAAGTAAACTAAGCTAGCTGGCCAGTGAACCCCAGGGAACCTCCTGTCTTTATCTTCCCACCACTGGAATTACAAGTATTTACCACCTTGTTCTGAACATTGAAATTGGGTATTTGTGCTCAATTTATCTATCTTCCAAGCCCAAATTTTGTCCATTTGCTTTACAAATGTTAACTAAGAGTCTTGTTTTACTGCTATGAAGAGACATCATGACCAAGGTAACTTATATAAGGACAACATTTAATTGGGCCTGGCTTACAGTTTCAGATGTTCAGTCCATTATCATCAAGGCAGGAAACATGACAGCGTCTAGGCAGGCATGGCAATGGAGGTGCTGAGAGTTCTGCATTTTCATCTGAAGGCTGCTAGGAGAAGACTGGTTCCCACATGGTTAGGAGAAGGGTCTCATTGCCCACCCCACAGTGACACACTTCCTCCAACAAGGCCACACCTCATAATAGTGCCACCCCCTGGGCCAAGCATATTCAAACCACCACACTGTTTGTGTTGAGCAGTCACTTCTGCAGAGTAAAAAGAGAGCCACAGATATGGCAACACAGTCTAGATTTATCTCCCATTTGACCCAACACAGGCTAGGAAGCTGAGAGTGGGGAACACTATGTGTTTAGATTCCCAAAAGTTTCAGGACAGCTTTGAAGGCTAGCAGTCTTCTAACTGTGTTTCCTTCCCTGATTCCAACACACAGCAGGAATTAGTGGCTTTCAGATGCCCATTCCCAGGTGAGTTCCACTCAACAGCATGAGGCCAAGTCTAAGGGCACAGATAACTAGAATATGTCAGTTCTGATTTCCAATAAGGACACAACTAGAATATGACAATTATGATTTCCACCAAGGACACAACTCTTAAATTTTCCTTCCCTGGTTCTTTCAGCTGACCCAACTCTCCCTGTGGCCAATTCATCTCATCTTCAGACAAACTTAGCCCTGACTCTAAACACTGACATCTTCAAGCAATACCCCTTAAACCCATCTGAAACATACACTAGCAACATTCTGAGATACCAAGTACATACACAGCGGTATGCTTACTCATCCTCTGAGAATTGGAGCTTCAAAACTTCACTTTTGCTTTTTATTTTTACTGTGTGTGTGTTTTGCATGCCCGTGTGTGCCATGTGTCAAAGCCAGAGAGGTATGGAGAACATGAGATCACTTCATCTATCACTCTGCATTATTTCTTTAAGACATTTTCATATTTAGAGTCTTTTCTCACTGAATCTGAAGTTTATTGTTTTGGCTAGGCTAATTGGCCAGCAAATTCCTGGAATCCATCTGTCTCTACCCACCCCAACACTGAGGTTACAAGCACATGCAGCCATCTTGGGATTTTTTTTACAGGAGTATTGGGGATTCAAATTTAGATCCACATGACTATATAGAAAGTGTTCTTGCCCTCTGAACCATCTCCCTAGCTCCTCTCTTTTGTTTTGTTTTGAGACAAGGTCTCACTCTTAAACCAGCTGCCTGAGGCTCACTAATTTAGAAGCTGACCTCAAACTGATCCTCCTTGTCTCTGCCCTTCCTTCTTGCTAGGATTACAAGTGTAATTGTAAGTCCTAGCTGTAAATGTGTATGATCATTCACACATCAAACCCCTTAGATCACTAGTTCTCAACCTTCCTAATACAACCTTTTGTTTTGTTTTGTTTGGGTTTTTGGTTTTTGTTTGTGTTGTTGTTGTTGTTGTTTTGGTTTTTGGTTTTGAGACAGGGTTTCTCTGTGTATCCCTCTCTGTCCTGTAACTCACTCTGTAGACCAGGCTAGACTCAAACTCTGAGATCCACCTGCCTCTGCCTCCCAAGTGCTGGGATTAAAGTATGTGCCACTAACACTATGGCATATGCTGCAACCTCTTAATACAGTTCTTCATGTTGTCATGACCCCAACCATAAAATCCTTTTCATTGCTACTTCATAGCTGTAAGTTTGCTACTGTTAAGAATCATAACATAAATACTGATAGGTAGATGGTTTTAGGTGACCCATGTGAAAGGGTTATTCAATCCCCAAAGGCATCATGATCCACACGTTGAGAAACACTGCCTTAGAGCATGTATACCCCTAACATATATATGTACTTGTATGCCATATAGATAGATGATAGATAGATAGATAGATAGATAGATAGATAGATAGATAGATAGATAGATAGATAGATGTGTATATACTAATTTGAATTTTATACAAAACACAATATGGGGCTGGGGAGATAAGAGTACTTACTGCTCTTCCAGAGGACCTGGGTTCAGTTCCCAGCAACATCATGGTAGTTCACAACCACTTGTAACTCCAATTCCAGGAGATCTAACACCTCAGAGAGTTCCTGCCTACACATGGTACACATAAACTCATGCAATCACACACACACATACACACACACACATATTTTTAAAATATACTTTAAAATTGTTTTGCAATGAATTTCAGGGCTGTAGCTGTAGGTCAGTTGGTGGAATGCTTGCCTAGTATGAACAAGTACTGAATTTGGCTAGTTTAAACTGGTTTTTGTGTTGTGGTGATGCAAGGAGAAGGATTCAAACAAAGTTCAAGGTTATCCTCTCAGCTACATTAGAAATTTGATGCCAGCTCTGAAATTCTGTCTCAAAAATAAATAAGATTCTAAACATGGCTGTTCCAGCAGTGAGAGGTTCTATGGAACTGCATACAAGTAGCAGTTAGCTTATTGCTTTTATTAGAAAAATTCCTCTGATGGTATCCTCTATTCCTCTGATAGTACCCTCAGGTGAGCTATGAAAGCACTTTTCCCAGTTTGGCCATACACAAAAGAGCATTGTACCTTTTGACAGAGAGACTGGCTTGTATAGAGTTGGAGGTTGAGTTCAGTTTTCTTCATAAGAACTTAAGAATGTACTACAACAGGAGAAATTTATGGAATGAAGCTTTATGTACAAGCCCAGAGACCAAAGGTTTTGCAAAGAGATTGAATACCATCTGTAAAGAGAGATTTCTGAACCTGAAACTGCCTATTAAATAAATGTAACTAATAATAGATTTTTAAATGCATTTATGGTTTCAGATTTATTATTTTTATATTATATGTGTGTCTTTGTAGGAATATGTGCACATGATTGCAGGTGATTTCAAAGTCAAGACAAGGGCATAAGATCTCCTATAACTGGAGTTACAGGCCTGGTGTGGGTACTGGGAACCAAACTCCGATCTTCTGCAAGACCAATACATGCTCTTAACCACTGAACCATCTCTCTCTCCAGCTGCCAGATTAGTTCTTTTTAATTTTTTTAGATTTATTTATGTATTATATGTAAGTACACTGTAGCTGTCTTCAGACACCCCAGAAGAGGGCTCAGATCTCATTACAGATGGTTGTGAGCCACCATGTGGTTGCTGGGATTTGAACTCAGGACCTTTGGAAGAGCAGTCGGTGCTCATAACCACTGAGCCATATCTCCTGTCCACTTTTTAAATTTTTTATTTTTAAATTGTGTATATGTATATGTGTTATGTAGAAGTTTCCTCAGAGAGTGAAACATTCCATCATGGAGGAAAATTAGTTTAGAAAGAAAACAAACAGCTCAAAATAGCTTCAAAAAGCCCCTGAAACTGACCAGATTCACTCTACTCCTCCATGTTAAAGAGTACAGAAGCAATAAAGACTGTTGAGAGATATTCTCAGAACAGTTGAGCTGCTTAGACCTGTCAGTCTAGAAAAAAGCATAGCAGCCTGAAAGAAGCAGAGATACCAGATGAACTGCCTAGTAGAAGCTAAGACCAACTGAACCATTGAAAAGGAATACCCCCTGACTGCAGGCTGTACAGTGTGCTATAGGTTTCCAGCATTCATAAACTGTTATCCATGCAAGAGTAGGCTTTGGTGATGGAACCATCTTTGAGTTATTTCTGCTCCTGTAAGTAACTCCTCACCCATATTCCTGTAAGTAACCCCAATAAAGTCTAGGTATCTTACCTTTAGTCTATTATTGATTCTGTATCTGGGATAGGAAGACATTTGTTTAAGTCTATCCAGGAAAAAATGTCGTACAAAGTGTGTGTGATGAGACCAGAAGAGGTCATTGGATCCCCTGGAGCTGGAATTATAAACAGTAGGGAGCCACCTCATATGAGTGTTAGGATGCAAACTCGGGTCTTCTAAAAGAGAAGTCTGACTTTTAATCACTGAGCAGTCTCTCCAGTCCCAGGTAAATGTATTTTTAAAAAGCAAAAAATTTTACAGAGAAACCCTGTCTCGAAAAATCAAAAAAAAAATTAGTGTAACATCAAAATTATTGTTATTTACTTATAAGCTAAAAAGAGATATGAGTTTTGGGATTTTTCCTCCATATCACCAACCACCCAACCATGTGTCTTTGTGCATCCTGGAAGCAAGCACTTCCAAATTTGTGAGCAATTTGCTTCTCTCACACCAGGGGCAGAGGTTCATTTCTAAGGGGATCAAACCCAGGTCTTAATGCAAACTAAACAACACTCTATGACTGAAATATATCAAAAGCTCCAAGAGGTTCTTTAGCTTTATGTAATTTTTTATTTTCTTTTAAAAATACTTATTTTTGCTGGGCAGTTGTGGCACACACCTTTAACCTCAGCACTTGGGAGGCAGAGGCAGGTGGATTTCTGAGTTCAAGGCCAACCTGGTCTACAGAGTGAGTTCTAGGACACCCAGGGCTATGCAGAGAAACCCTGTCTCAAAAAACCAAACAATACTTATTTTTAAGTTATGTATGCATATATGTGTCTGAGTACATGTGAGTGCTAGTGCCCTTGGAATCCAACTGTCAGAACACTTGGAGCTGGATTTATAGGTTGTGATCTACATGACAATGTGGGAACCAAATTCAGGTCTTCCCCAAGAGCAGTAGGCACTCACTATTGTCTCTCTGGAGTTATTTTTTCTTGCCTTTTAAATTATGTATTATTCAGTAATTTCATATATGAATACAATGCATTTAGATCATATCAACCTCTCACTCCCCTTCTCTAGCACTTGTTTAAGTTAGATAAGGTCTTCTCAGGCTGGCTTTCAACATGCTGTATAGTTGAGGATGGCCTTGAACTCCTCCCTCCACTTCCCTTTGCTGGTTGGGTCACTCCTCCATTTTTTTTTATTTTTTTAATTTTTTATTTTTTGTTTTTTCGAGACAGGGTTTCTCTGTATAGCCCTGGCTGTCCTGAAACTCACTCTGTAGACCAGACTGACCTCAAACTCAGAAATCCGCCTGCCTCTGCCTCTGCCTCCCAAGTGCTGGGATTACAGGCGTGTGCCACCACCGCCTGGCTCATCACACCTCCTTATATATTTTTTTAAATATATATTTTTAAAAGATAAACTGGCCTTAAACATCTAATCCTCCTGCCAGGTGGTGGTGCACAGTGTTAATCCCAGCACTCAAGAGGCAAATCAGGCAGAGCTCTGAGTTCCAAGCCAGGCTGGTCAGCAGAGCCAGTTTCAGGACAGCCAGGGCTACTCAGAGAAACCCTGTGTGTGTGTGGGGGGGGGGGGAATCAATCTTCTTGTCTCAGCTTTTGGAGTGCTAGCATATATGAGAAAAGGTTCATTTTAGAGCAATACTCATTTATTCTAGGCTCTCCTGTGACTTTGTGAACAATCTCCCTTTTAAAAAATGTGTTTGCATAATTACTCACAGAGTTCAGAGGACAACTTCTAGGAGTCAGTTCTTTCCCTCCATTGAACTAGTAGTGTTGACAGGACTCAAGTGCTTTTACCAACTGGGCCATCTCAAAAGCCTCGTTCTTTTATTTTATTTTATAGACTTTTTAAGACAGGATTTCTCAGCTGGGCCGTGGTGGCTCACGGCTGTAATTCCAGCACTCTGGAAGGCAGAGGCAGGGGGATTTCTGAGTTCGAGGCCAGCCTGATCTACAGAGTGAATTCCAGGACAGCCAGGGCTACACAGAGAAACCCTGTCTCAAAAAAACCAAATCCAACCCCCCCCTCCGCCCCCGCAAAAAACAGGATTTCTCTGTGTGGCCCTGGACAGCCGACATGGCACTCTCTCAGTAGATGTGGCTAGCCTCGAACTCAGAGATTTGCCCGCTTCTGTCTCCAAGCCTCATTTAAAAAGAAAGAAATAGATCAAAACAAATAATAAAATAAACAAGTTTATTTTTGTGCACCACATGCATCCAGTATGGGCAGAGGCAAGAAGAGGGTATCAAATCTCCTGAACTGTAATTACAAGCTGCTTCAATCTGCTAAGTAGGTGATGGGGAGTCGAACCAGAGTCCTCTGAAAAAGTAGTAAGCACACACTGAGCCATCACTTCACCACATGACCTTTAATTCAGTATCACTGTGCTGTCCTCTGACATCACCTTCCCGTCACCCATTTTTATCTGAGGAGGTAACCACACAAGAATGTAGTTATTGCTCCATACACCAATAGCAGAGACTTAGGAAGTCAGGTCTCACGTGGTAGGGTCTGCTCGTCGCTTTCAGAAACGTCACATCCGTTGGGAACCCGGCAAAAGCCTGCCAGGGCGGAGTGCCTCTGTGAGAGGGCGGAGTCCTAGCCCGCGGGTGGAGCCTTGGTGGGGCGGAGCCTGTGGGGGCGGGACAAGACTGGGGTGGGAAGGGCCTCACTCGCCGGCGTTTGCCGGCCTGGCGGCTACTGTGAGGAACTGTGTGGCCACGGAAGCAGGTGAGAGGCTTCGACCAGGTAGGAGAGGATGGGAGGTGACTTCTGGCTCCGTCCGCAGACCGCGATCACCAGCTCTGGCCAGACCCAGGGAGAGGTCTTGCGGGCGCGGGTGTGACGTGGAGGCTCTTCTGAACACAGACTGCCCGTGAGGGTTGTGAGCCCTTCCTAACTTCTCTAGACACCTGACAAACCCTGAACTCCCAGGTGCGGAAGAGACCTAGTCATCACTCCTAGTTATCCTTCAGCCCCTACACTTTGCTGCTGTGGAAAAAACTTCCGGATGGTATTGCTTCCTCAGCCTTGGAGTGAGTTTACTCTAACTCTTCCAGCTCCTCTATCAGCAGAGGTGTAGAATAGGGGCCAAATCCCTCTTGCAGTGGCTATGGTCCACCAGTCCTACTGGTAGGATGGGGTATGGGTGGATGCCCCTTAGCCTCTCCCTTAACTGGCTCACACTACTCTGATGCCTACATCTTTTCCTCTCTACTTGACTAGTTACCTTACTCTGGTTTTCCTGCCTCCCTCTTCATCAGTGAGACTCAAGGCTGGACCAGGGCCCCCCAGGGTAAGTGACCCATACTCAAAATCAGCATAATGTAAAACCTGCTCTGTCCACTGCCACCTAGTTGCCCCAATTCTAGCAGATAATGATACAAAGGTGTTGACTATCCAGTTGAGAAAAGGAAGGAGACAGACTTTTCCTTTCACCCCATGTTACTCTACCCTTAGAAATACTCAGATTCACTATAACTTTAAAAAACTGGTAGGAGCCGGGCGGTGGTGGCACACGCCTGTAATCCCAGCACTCTGGGAGGCAAAGGCAAGCGGATTTCTGAGTTCGAGGCCAGCCTGGTCTACAGAGTGAGCTCCAGGACAGCCAGGGCTACACAGAGAAACCCTGTCTCGAAATAAATAAATAAATAAATAAATAAATAAATAAATAAGCAAGCAAACCAAAATAAAAAAAAAAAAAAACTGTGGTAGGTGGTGTACACCTTTATCCCAGTACTTGGGAGGCAGAAGCAGGTGGATCTGAGTTCCAACCTGGTCTACATTCCAGGCCAGCTAAGACTACACAGTGAGGCCCTGTCTCAACAGCAGCAGCAGCAACAACAACAAAAAGACTCTGGTAAGGCTGAATATTGTATCCTACACCTTAAATTACAGTACATAAGAGATAGAGGCAGACAGATCTCTGTGGATTTAAGGCCAGCCTATTTTACATATACGTTGAAGGCCAATGAGACTATACACACAAAGATCCTGTGGGATGGCTAGTGGTGACAGGGTTAGAGATTGCTCTCCTAAAACCCTCAGTATTAGAACTTCTCTATGAGATTACCATAGTAAGAAAGCCCGTGTAATTTAGCAGTCTGAGTGGGGTTTCCTATATGTAGGTGACCCCTCTTAAGAGCTGAGAAGCTTGAGGCAGCTGTGCTCGAAGAGAAGATGGCTGAATAGCATTCAAGGGCCAGTACTATTCCAAAACTAGAGGTAAAGGTCTGAGAGCCCCATGTTCCTAAGCTTGCGTTTCTCCTCTTCATTAGCTTCATTAGCCACTTTCTTTGTCCCTTCTCTTTTCAGGAAAAGTCCCACTATCAAGAAAGAAAACATAAGACCAGGACCTTTCCATGGACCCTTCTCAGTACATTCCAACAGCACAAACAAGGGTGTTCCCCTAAGACACAAAGGGCCTGAAAACACTATCCTTTGTGAAGTGCCATGGTGGTCAAGAAAAGCAGAGGTAGCTCCCAGCAGTTTTCTGGCCTGGGAGGACAGGGTGGTTGTACAGGTTTTGTAGGTATGCTTGGAACTGCCCTGCTGTTCATCAGCCTGCCATGGGGGGCCCAAGTGATGGCCAGTACCAATATCAGCACTGCTCTGGGCCACACAAGTGGTCACTATTTGAGTATTGGGGATGGCTCAGTGACAGAGTTTGATTTCCCTGAGAAGAGTGAGGGTATCATTGTGATCACTAGCCAATATACTGGACAGGCCAATGGGACAGGCCCCAGCCCCACACTTAAGGTTATATCCCTGGACACAGAAGTGCTGACCATTAAGAATGTGAGTGCCATAACCTGGGGCAGTGGAGGTGGCTTCGTGGTGAGCATCCACTCGGGTCTGGTTGGGCTGGCCCCACTCCACCTTCAGCTCATGGATCTCCATGAGGCCCCACCCCTGCTGATTGAAGAACGGAGAGATTTCTGCATCAGGGTGTCACCTACTGAAGACCTCCCTTCTGTTCTCAACACCAACTTGGGCCACTTCTCAGAGAACCCAATACTCTACCTGCTTCTGCCTCTTATCTTTGTCAACAAGTGTTCATTTGGGTGCAAAGTGGAACTTGAAGTTTTGAAGGAGCTCCTACAGAGCCCCCAACCCATGCTGTTGGGCCTCTTGGGCCAGTTTCTGGTCATGCCCTTCTATGCATTCTTGATGGCCAAAGTCTTCATGCTACCCAAGGCCTTAGCTCTGGGCCTCATCATTACCTGTTCATCACCTGGTGGTGGAGGGAGCTACCTCTTCAGTCTCCTCCTTGGAGGAGATGTCACCCTGGCCATCTCCATGACTTTCATCTCAACAGTAGCTGCTACTGGTCTCCTGCCACTCTCATCAGCCATCTACAGCTACCTTCTCAGCATCCATGAAACACTGCACGTGCCCATTTCCAAGATACTGGGGACCCTGCTATTTATTGCCGTCCCCATAGCAGCAGGTGTAGTGATCAAGTCTAAGCTCCCCAAGTTCTCTGAGCTACTGCTACAGGTCATCAAGCCCTTCAGTTTTGTACTTCTCCTGGGTGGCCTATTCCTGGCCTACCACATGGGGGTCTTCATCCTAGTGGGAGTCAGGTTTCCCATTGTACTGGTGGGTTTCACAGTGCCTCTTGTTGGCCTCTTGGTGGGCTACAGCCTGGCCATCTGCCTGAAGCTACCAGTGGCCCAGCGACGAACAGTCAGCATTGAGGTAGGGGTGCAAAACAGCCTGCTAGCCTTAGCCATGCTTCAGCTGTCTCTGCGCCGCCTTCAAGCTGACTATGCCTCTCAGGCTCCTTTCATTGTGGCACTGAGTGGCACCTCTGAGATGCTGGCTTTGGTTATTGGCCAGTTCATCTACAGCAGCTTTTTTCCTGTTCCCTAAGCCCTCTGGATCAAGTTTTATAACCCCCAGTCCCCATACTCCTCTCTTCCCACAGTTCATGTGTACCAAAGGCCTTTAGTTCTCATGTACTATGCACTCACAAATCCAGGCTTATTTTTTTACTATTTTCCCCCCAGCTTTCAGTGCCAAAGAGGCCATGCTGAGTTAGATAGTTGGGTATTGCCCAGAAATATATTTCAATAAAAAAAAGCAAAAGACCTTCCAGTCTGTCCCTTGGAGCCTGTGGATTGGGGTAAGAAGAGTGTGTCTGGGCCGGTATACGCCAGAATGGTGAACAAGCTTGGTGACCCTGCATAGAGCCCAGTCTCCTCCTCACACTGTTTTGCACATGGTAGACATGTATCTTTGAACTGTATCCCTAGTTCTACAAAGGCTTTTCTCTTAACAGTTCTCCCCAATAGGGTAGACTTCTGCACTATAAGGGGTGAAGAGAGCAGAGGCCTAGGTCCACTACTTCCAAGCTTCAGTCAGGATATTTTTGCAGCCAGATTAGAAAGGAAGTAGAAGGGCTGGAGAGATGGCTCAGTGGTTAAGAGCACTGACTGTTCTTCTGAAGGTCCTGAGTTCAAATCCCAGCAACCACATGGTGACTCACAACCGTCTGTAATGAGATGTGATGATGCCCTCTTCTGGAGTGTCTGTAGACAGCTACAGTGTACTTACATATAATAAATAAATATTTAAAAAAAAAAAGAAAGGAAGTAGAAAGCTATCAAGCTATGGTAGGCAGGACTGCATCATTTCTGTATCTGAGGGACACCACCGCGTGCAGGGTGGGAATTAGTGCAGGCCGGTTATTAGTACAGGCCTTTCAAGCCACAGCTCCCAGGCTAAGCAAGCCTAGCCCCACAGGCACCTCACTTCTATACCAGTGGGCGGGGCATCCCCACATCCCCACACTATTAAGCCCAGGTGGTGAACTCTACCCAAGGCACGGCCAGGGCAGAAGCAAAGCCGGAGGCTGGACTGAACGCGCAGGCGGGAGCCACGAGGCGGGCGCGCCCCTTTCAGGGCTTCCGGCGGCGGCGGGTGGTTCCGGCGCGCGCCTGGGGCGGCGGCGCGCGGCAGGAGACCGTTGGTGTTTGCGTTGGCCGTAGTGGACGGGGCCGTGGACACCATGCAGCTGACCGTGAAGGCGCTCCAGGGCCGGGAGTGTAGCCTACAGGTAAAGTCACCCCGCAGGCTGCTGCACTCACTCCTGCCGCTGGGGGCCGAGAGCGGGTGGGGGAGGCCGGGAGAGCTGGTCTCAGGAGGGGGTGCGAGGGCTTCGCCGCCCAGGGAATTCGGGCTGAGCCCTTGCCTCTCCACCTCGGCCGGATCAGGTGGCGGAGGACGAGCTAGTGTCTACACTGAAGCACCTGGTCTCGGATAAGCTGAATGTCCCTGTGCGCCAGCAACGTCTGCTGTTCAAGGGCAAGGCCCTAGCAGGTAACCAGGGAAAGGAGCCATCCAGGGAGCCTCAGAGGAAACTGGGGGATGGGATGTACAGGCCAGTGTAGTGGATCAGGGCACTGGCTGCCACTGGACCTCAGAAAAAAGTAGCTGAGCCATCACCACCTTACTACCCCACCACCCCATAGCCATATGCTGCAAGGCTTCACCCTGGCTGTCTGTGGCAGGATTGCTTCCCAGCCACCCTCACTCAGTGAGGAAGGAACCACACCAATCTCTCTTTGGCAGATGAGAAACGACTGTCAGATTACAACATTGGGCCCAATTCTAAGCTCAACCTAGTTGTTAAGCCTTTGGAGAAGGTACTACTGGAAGAAGGGTCTACCCACAGACTGGTCGACTCCCCAGCCACCCCCATCTGGCAGCTGATCTCCAAAGTCCTGGCCCGTCACTTCAGTGTAGCAGATGCTGGCAGGGTCCTGGAACAACTACAGCGGGTGAGAAGAGTAATGCTGGACCTCCAATCTTAATGCTTCTAACCCAGCCCCTACCTAATGCAAAGTACACCTTCCTACTGGCAGCCCCTGATTCCACTTGGTCTTTTCTCCTCAGGATTATGACAGGTCCTTGAGCCGCCTAACACTGGATGACATCGAACGTTTGGCCAGCCGCTTTCTACACCCTGAAGTGACTGAAGCTATGGAAAAGGGGTTCTGCAAATAGCATTCTGGGATTGTGGGGAGAAATCCCAAGTCAGGCCACAGCTGCATGTTGCATTAAATGTGTTCTCATGTCGCAGTTTGGCTCATAGTGATAATAATAGCTGGTATGTATCCAGCTCTTGCTAGGTGCTAGGTACTCAAAGTACATGGCCTGAGTTCTCTTCTGCCTCCCACAGCAAAGTTGAGGCTGCACTGTAGAGACACCTAGCAATGGCTTGGGACAGACAGGGTCCAAGTCTAGCCAGCCTATAGAAGTGCCTCTGTAGGAGAAAGAATGTGCTGTTTAGAGAGATGGGCATTAGCTTTCCCATTTAGCGCACTCAGTATACACCCTCAGAAGACTCCCTCAGGAAGCCACTAGTCCCTGTCACCTGCCCTTTAGTCCCTTGGTAAATCTCCATAGGAGGCCAAGTGGTAGCTATCCAGGGCCCCTCCACTTCTGCAGCCAGTATGCTCTTGAATGACAAGCAGGTTAGGGGCTGGAGGATCAGAAAGACACCCCAGCTCCATTATATGACTTGAGTCAAGTTTCTATGCCACTTTGGTCCCCAACCAAAGGGAGTATGTCCCATGTTAGCCACTCCTCTGGCCTGAGTAAGTTTCCTTCCCCCCTTTCTCAGTTGAAGGTAGGAGTCTCTGCTCTTATCACCTGCAGTTCCACCTTGTGTTCAGTAAATGAAAGTGAATTAACAGCCACCCATGGGCCCCTGGATGGAGTATCCTGGGCCTTTGTAACATAGCTCTTCTTGGGAGTACCTTATTTGCTTTGCTCCTTCTAGAAGTAGGTCTCACCAATGAGGAACAACAGGTGACTCAAAAAGGCAGTGTGACAACTAGGTCTCTCTGCCTTGGTCTCCTTACCCAGTGCTCATCCACAGTACAAAATGGATGCTTCCTCTGCCACCTGTATACAGGGGTTCTTACTTTGCACACCTTCACTGCTTAAGAAGAAACCCAGGGTGCTGAGAAAGAGATAGAAATGTATGCTGAAGGCAGTGATTCATCTTTTTATTGTACCTATGTCTGGGTGCTAAAGGTCATGTAAATATTAGCTCCTCTGAGGAAGACCCCCTGGAAACAGTTAAGCTAGAAGACAGCCACCTGCAGGACACTACTGTCCCTCCACTTTTGCCAGGAAAGCCACTCTACTATGAATGTTGTTGGGGCTACACTTGCCTTTCTTGCCCAAGGCCTTCCTGCATAGGCCTTGTGGGTCAAATCTTGACTCCTTGTACAGGAATGATAAAGTAAGGCCTGAGGGGATGTACAGGTGATACACCCTGGTACTGCTAAGGCCTGGGGTACCACATCAGGGACCTGCTTGGGAGCATGTGTATAGAGTGGCAGCTCAGATAATAAGCTTACCAATGACCTTGTTCACTTTGAGTCAGGGAAGGTACTTGTAAAATTCACACTAAAGATGCATGTGAGACATTTCACCAAAAGAAACTCTATTAATAAGGTAGACTGCCTTTGGTTTCCAATAATTGGTTTAAGAACATAGTAAACTTACTGGCTTATAAAACTGAAAAAGCCTAGGAGTACTGGCAGTGGATGAACAATTTCACCAAACATCCAGCTTTTTTCCTGCCTCTGAATTCTCCAGGATCTGCTTCATCCTCACTACCACTTCCAAGGATCAAAGCTGTCTACAGCTTCATCAAAATCTTTCATTCACTGCCAGCGAGGAGCACTTTCTTTCTGTAGCATAGCTTCTGTCTCAAATGCCCCCAGCAAATAAATGCTGTCTCTTATTGGTCAGAACTGAATCTTGTGTAATATTTGGGTTGGGAATATGGGAAAATAAATTGTTGATTATCCATTAGCACCTATTCAGCCAATCTTGGGGTCGCTCTCCTGTACACATGACCTGTACCAGGGAGAAAAAGTAAATGGATGTCCTGGTGATGTCTTGGTGGGTGCAGATGGCAACTGTCAACTACAGGAAACATTCCACAAGAAAGAACATGACTTCCTTGGAGATAGTAGAGGAAGAAGGGATGAGGACTCAGACAAGTAGCATTTTCTGAGACTGTCATTCAAAAACATTTAAAGTTTCTAAAAGCAGAAACAAACCATAGACATGTTCATGAGTCTCTTGAACCAATGTTTCTCAATTCAGAATACCAGAGGCCTGCAAAATTCTCACGTTGGCCAAAGATGAGATAGCGGTGTTTTGATGAGTTTATATAATGGGACATAGAATAAGAAACTGTTCGTGAGAGTCCCTCAAGAATCAGGCTATGACTGAAACAGAAAACTCAAAAATGTAGGAAGGATTCTAAAAGGGGTCCAATGTCTAGTTGCCTTGGGAGCTAGGATGGCTGTGTATGTGGAAGGTCAGAAACAGAGGAGATGAGATTGGACATGAAGATAAGTTAGGAACCCTCAAAATATGCATAGGGGGCCCTATAATAGTAAAGCTGGTCCAGAACAGCAAGAAGACTGCTCCTTTCGATAGCTATTGGATTCTTAAGAACCTTTTCTATGCAGGGTACTTATTTCATCCTCATCTGACTGCCAAATGTGGGAAGTGGATGATCCACAATCCAGGCCTACCTTTATCCCTGAGCTCATGTAACCATACTATTATGCCCAGGAATTATCTGTTAACAGGGAGCCCTATATATCAGCATGATTGAGGTGGCTGTCCAGAGAAAGGGGCTTAAAAAGAAAGGTGAGGTCTCAACCTCAAGGGGTCAGCTTTACCAACCACAGAGGAATTTAAAGAGGAGCCAGAGGCAAAAGGCAGGAGACAGCACCAGTGAAACTCCAGGGCAGGCATCTACAAGGAAAAGCCCATCAGCACTGCCACTACAGGGACAATGTGGAGGTTGTTCCCACTGTATGGTAGGCCAAGGAGTCCTCAGAAACCCCATTCCATAAGATATATATGTACAACAAATAAGTGGTGTTAAGCTTTCAGAAGCTCTATGAGAGCAAGGTGGTAGATAAGAGGAAGACAAGAGGCAACAAATACTGCTGGGATGAGAAATAGGAAGAGGGCCATAAGAAGAGGCTAGTGAAAATAAAGTGACCACAGGATGCAGATGCTACATTTGCCTTGAATTTGGTATGGCTCCCTATTCACCAACAGGCTCTCAACTCTAAGGACCCTCATCAACGATGGAACATCAGGGATAGGAATATTTGCCATAGATACTGTGTCCTGTTGAGCCGCATGTACAACCCAAGAAGTGGCATTAATCTACTTACTGACCCCTGCCAAATACAAGTTCCTGAGAGCCACTGCCTGACTCACAGATTGGGGCCCTGATCCTAGGTATGTGATGTGAATACAATCACACTAGGAGATAGCATGAATGAAGGACCCAGCACAAGTGGCCTCCCAAAGGCAAGTATTGTAGGAGCTGGGACAGACAAATGAGCATTTATGGTGAAGCTCATTGAATTGGATAATGTTCACAAGGAACAAATTGAGAGAAGTTTCTGTTTGTTTGTTTGTTTGTTTTGACACAGGGTTTCTCTGTATAGTCTGGGCTATCCTGGATCTCACTCTGTAGAACAGGCTAGCTTTGAACTCACAGAGATAGAGATCTGCCTCCCAAAGTGCTGAGATTAAAGGCCTGTGGTCCACTTTCATGTCTAATGGCCTCCTCTCTATCAAAACATCCTTTATTCTAGCACCACAGTTTACTTTAGGCCCACCTTGTATATTTTCTTGCCCATAACTAAGGATCAGCCTTTTACTAGAGAATAGTATTTGTTTGTTTGTCTGTTGAATGGTATTTAGAAACCAAGATCTATGGATACATCAGTGTGAATGAAGTTTCATTGCTTCTAGACCCCTTTAGTAGATAAACCTTAGAAAATATATACCCATATATTTTAAGAAATCACAAGTTCATGCTGACACCTTCCCTCATACCACAGTGAGAATTCTAGTTTCTGACAACATTGATATATTTACTCATTTTCTTTACCAGATAAAGAAAATGTTATCTTAACATAGACCCAAAATAGCTTCACACTCACCTCATCTACATTATCCACATTAAATATGCTAAAAAGAAAGCCAATTATTTTTGTCCTTAGAATATATCCCACAAAGGAGTGTGGTAACAGTGTTGTACTTAAAGGGCACTGAATTGGCTGGGTGTGGCAGTACATACCTGCTAACTAAGTTCTCAAGTGACTAAGGTGAAAAGGTCACCTCAGCTCAGGGCATTAAGACCCACTTGACCAGTAAGACCCTTTACAGAAATTAATTTTAAAAAAAGTGGAAAAGAGACAGTGAGGTGGCTCGGCAGGTAAAAGCACTTGCTGCAGAAGCCTGGAGAACAGTCATCTCAATCCCCTATAGAAAAGCATTTTAAGTAGTTTGTAATTTAGCCGTCCTGAAATTTTTACCTCAGGGTTATGTATACCAGCATGTGTGTTCAATTCCCTCTCTGGTGGTTTTGGTTTTAGGGTTTTTTGTTTGTTTGTTTGTTTTGGGTTTTTGTCTTTTACTTTCTTGTTTCATGAGACAGGAAGACTACCAAACATTCCTTGTGTAGCCTAGGCTGGCCTCAAAGTTATGGCAATCCTATTGCTTCAGTTTCTCTCAAGTACTTGGGTTACAGGTTTGCTACCATAATAAGCTTTGCTTTGGGGTTGTTTGCTTATTTGGATACTCTTTGGATACTTTTGATGGTAATAGGGATCGATTTTGCACCTTCTGGGAAACAATTCAAACAATGACTATACCCTCAAGTTTTCTCCCAATTTAAAATTAATCTTAGCTCTCTTTGCTGCCAGACCTCTGCCATCATGGGTCGCATGCACGCTCCCGGGAAGGCGCTGCGTCCCCACGTGGCTGAAGTTGACGTCTGATGTCTGATGACGTGAAGGAACAGATTTACAAATTGGCCAAGAAAGGCCTGCCTCCCTCCCAGATAGGTGTGATCCTGAGGGACTCGCATGGTGTGGCACAGGTCCGTTTTGTGACTGGAAATACAATCTTTTGAGAATTCTTAAGTCCAAAGGCCTTGCCCCTGATCTCCCTGAGGATCTCTACCATTTGATTAAGAAGCAGTTGCTGTCAGAAAGTACCTTGAGAGGAACAGAAAGGATAGGATGCTAAATTCCGCCTGATTCTGATAGAGAGCAGAATTCACCGGCTGGCTCGATACTATAAGACTAAGCTGGTGCTCCCACCCAGTTGGAAATATGAGTCATCCACAGCCTCTGCTCTGGTGACATAAATGCTGTTGTGTGCACAAGCAATAAAATCACTTTGAGTAAAAATAAATAAATAAATAAATAAATAAATAAATAAATAAATAAATGAAATTAATCTTAAAATTCAGGTGGGGTGGTACACACCTTTGATCCCACCACTTGGTAGGCAGAGGCAGAAGGATCTGTATGAGTTTGAGGTCAGCTTTGTCTACTTAGTGAGTTCCAGGACAGCTAAGGCTATGTAGAAAGACTGTCTCAAAAACAAGCAAAAATAAATAAAAAGTAAAATTAATCTTTTAGGTTACCCAAGGAAGTAATTGATTTCATCATAACATTTTTTTTAATTCTTTCACTTTTATTGAAGATAGATTCTTGCCTAGTGGTAGTGATGGTGCATGCCTAGCACTTGGGAGGAAGAAACATACTGATCTCTTGATTTTTAAGTCAGCCTGGTCTTTAGCGTGAATTCCAGGACAGCCAGGGGCTAGGGCTCCATAGAGAAACCCTGTCTCAAAATAAACAAGGAAGGAAGGAACGAAGGAAGGAAGGAAGGATTTTTTCTCATGAAATATATCCTGATTACAGTTTCCCTTCCCTCTATTCCTCCCAGTTTCTCCTCATGTCCCTTTCCATACAGATCCACTCCCTTTCTGTCTCTCATTGGAAAGAAAACAGGCTTGTAAGACATAACAATGTAACATAATAAACTAAAATATAGTAAGATAAAACAAAAGTCATCACATCAAAGTTGGAGAGGGTAAACCAACAGAAGGAAAAGATCCCCAAGAGAAGGCACAAGGAACAAGAAGTTCACACACCCAAGAGTCCCATAAAATTACTAAGTTGAAAGCTGTAATAAATACATATTATATATTATATTGTTACTTTTTATTATACACATATAAACAGAGAACCTGGTACAGATCCATGTAGGCCCTGTGATTGCTGCTTCAGCATCTGAGTTCATATGAACTTTGATCAGTTGATTTAGAAGGTCTTCTTCTCCAGGTGTCCTTCATCCCCTCTGGCTCTTACCTTTTTCTACCTCCTCTTCTGTAGGGTGCCCTGAGGGGAGGAATTTGGAATTTGATGGAGGTATTCCACTTGAAGCTGAGTGTTCCAAGATATCTCTCTCTCTCTCTCTCTCTCTCTCTCTCTCTCTCTCTGTCTCTCTCTCTCTCTGTCTCTCATACACACACACACACACACACACACACACACACACACACATTCTACATAATATCTAACTGTGGCTCTCTGTTTTTGTTCCCATCTGCTACAGAGGAATCTTCTCTGATGATGGCTAAATAAGGCACTGATCTATGGGTATGGCAGAATATCATTAGGAATCATTATATTTCTATGTTTTTAGACCTGTAGTATTTGGTTTTACCCTGGGTCTCTGTTTCATCCAAGCACTGTTGGGTATATGTTCCATCTTGAGGAGTGGTGTTAAGTTAAATCAGATATTGGTTGGTCACTCCCACAATCTTTGTGCCACCATTGGTCTAGCATATTTTTCAAGCAAACCATTGTAGATCAAAGGTTATGTGGCTGAGTTGGTATTTATGTTTCTCTTTTGGTAGAATGAAGAGTAGGAAGGGGACTTGCTGTCAGTTTGTGGATAGCAACCTATTATCTTGACAACAGCCTGGGTTGTTTGGGAGTTTCCATGGAAGTCCTTTGGCCACCAACCCAATTGCATGTAACCCAGTCCTTGTACTGGAAGTGTTGTTTGATAACAAGAGATGGCCAGTTGAGACTGTAGCTTGAGACATCATTGTTTGGAGGACTGTACTAGGATTACCTTTATATATTTCAGAAAGTTTACACTACACTAGTTTTTCATGCCACCCCTCAAATGACTCTCAATTCTCTTTCTCCCCACTTTCCTTACTTCAACCCCATCTCTCCTTCCCTTACCCACTTGATCCTTTGTTCTTGTTCCCCTTGCCCCTAGTCCACCCACAAAATCTATTCTTTTTCACCTTCTCAAGAAGATCTATGTATGTACCCCATTGTTCCCAGAGCCCTCCTCTTTACCTAACCTCTCTTGGTCTGTGGATTGAAGCATGATTATCCTTTACTTAACAGCTAATGTCCAGGTGTAAGTGAGTATACACCATGTTCTTCTTTCTGTGACTGGGTTACCTCACTCAGGATGATCTTTTTTTTTTCTTTTTTTTCCCCTGTTTTTTTTTTTTTTTTTATTGGTTTTTTTCGATACAGGGTTTCTCTGTGTAGCCCTGGTTGTCCTGGAACTCACTTTGTAGACCAGGCTGGCCTTGAACTCAGAAATCTGCCTGCCTCTGCCTCCCAGAGTGCTGGGATTACAGGTATGCACCACCACCACCCAGGGATCTTTTCTATTTCCATCCATTTGCCTAAGAATTTCATGATGTCATTGTTTTTAGCAGCTGAGTAATACTCTATTGTGTTAATGTGCCACCTTTTTTTTTACCCACTTTTCTGTTGAGGGAAATCTGGGTTGTTTCCAATTCCTGGCTATTATGAAAAAAGCTGCTATGAACATAGTTGAGCAAGTGTACTTGTAGTATAGTGGAGCATCTTTTAGGTATATGCCCAGGAGTATGGTATAGCTGGGTCTTGAGGTAGATTAATTACACAATTTTCTGAGAAACCACCAGAATGATTTCCAGAGTGATTGTGTAAGTTTGCACTCCCACCATCAATGGAGGAGTGTTCCTCTTGCTCTATAACCTCACCAGCATGAGCTGTCATTTCAGTTTTTTATCTTAGCCATTCTGAGGAGTGTAAGGTAGAATCTCAGGGTTGTTTTGATTTACATTTCCCTGATGGTTACAGATGCTGAACATTTAACTGCTTCTAGGCCATTTGAGATTCCTCTGTTGAAAATTCTGTTTAGATCTGTACCCTATATTTTAATTGTATTATTTGGTTTGTTGATGTTTTTGATTGTTTATATATTTTAGATATCAACCCTCTGTCAGATGTAGGGTTGGTGAAAATCTTTTCCCCTTCTGGCAACCATTTTGTCCTATTGATAGTGTCCTTTGCCTTACAGAAGATTTTCAGTTTCATGAGGTCCTATTTATTAATTGTTGATCTTAGTGCATGAGCTATTGACATTCTGTTCAGGAAACTGCCTCCTGTGCCAGTGTATTCAAGGTTATTCCCTGTTGCGTGTAGTTTTTTGTTTTTTGGTTTTTTTGGGGTTTTAATTTTTTTTTTTTTTTTTTTTTTTTGAGTCAGGGTTTCTCTGTGTAGCCCTGGCTGTCCTGGAACTCACTTTGTAGATCAGGCTGGCCTCGAACTCAGAAATCCACCTGCCTCTGCCTCTGCCTCCCAAGTGCTGGGATTAAAGGTGTGCACCACCTTGCCCGGCACGTGTAGTTTTTAAAAACACACACGCCTGGTCTGGCTAGGTACTAGAATCGGTAGCCGCCTGTTCCTCATTGCCAGATGCCAAAAACTGCCTCCTGGCCCTGGTTCCCGAAGCTGGCTGGCTAATCTGCCCAAACCGGTTCTGGTGAAGGCCTGGAGCTACTGCTCCAGTTCCACAGACTGACTGCCAAAGACCTCGCTGCCATTTGGCGCTCACTTGCACACAGGCTCTCTCCCTCCCCCCTTCCTCCCTCCCTCCCCCTTCCTCCCTCCCTCCCCCTTCTTCCCTCCCCCCTTTCTTCCCTTCTCTCCCTCCCTCCCTCCCCCCCTCTCCCTCCCTCCCTCCCTTCCCCCTCTCATCTAAATCATTGCAAATGGAAAACACCAGATAGTCCTAACACTTAAAAAACAGCCACATAGCACAACTGCTAGGTGAAGAAGAATATCCTGCCCCATCTTCCTTGGCCTCCACAGGCTGCTGAGGCCACAAACTATGGGAACCCAGAGGAACTTAAAATTCCACAACTTCTGGTCTAACTCCAATCCTCTCCCCTTCTCTTCCTGTCCTGCCTGAAAAATCCCACCTCCATAACTTTGCCCAGCAATTGGCTTCTGCCATCCTTATTAGCAATCAACAATTAGGAAAATAATTAGTGAAGCAATCAGGGAAACTCCCCCTACATTTCCCCACTTTCTTTTCTATCAGGTTCAGTGTATCTGTTTTATGTTGAGGTTTTTGACCCACGTGGACTTGAGTTTTGTACACAATGACACATAATGGATCTATTTGCATTCTACAGCATAGAGACAATCCAGTTTGACAGCACCATACGTTGAAGATGCTTTCTTTTTTCCCACTGTGTATTTCCCAGCTATTTACAAAAACAAAACAAAACAAAACAAAAAATCAGTGGTCCAAAGGTGTGTGGATTTATGCCTAGGTCTTCAATTTGGTTCATTTTGATCAATGTATCTGGTTTTATGTCAATAGCATGCTGTTTTTATTACTATAGCTCTGTAATACAACTTAAGATCGGAAAAGGTGAGACCTCCACAAGTTCTTTTCTTTTATTTATTTTTTTTTCGAGACAGGGTTTCTCTGTGTAGCCCTGGCTGTCCTGGAACTCACTCTGTAGACCAGGCTGGCCTTGAACTCAGAAATCCACCTACCTCTGCTTCCCAAGTGCTGGGATTAAAGGTGTGCACCACCCCTACCCCACCTCTTTTTTTTTTTAAGATTTATTTTACTTATATGAGTAAACTGTAACTGTCTTCAGACACTCCAGAGAGTGCATTGGATCCCATTACAGGTGGTTGTGAGCCACCATGTGGTTGCTGGGAATTGAACTCAGGACCTCTAGAAGAGCAATCAGTGCTCTTAACTACTGAGCCATCTCTCCAGCCCCTTTATTTCTTTTCTTCTTCACCTCTCAATTTGATTATTTCTTGCCACCTACTTCTTTTGAATGTGCTTGTTTCTTTTTGTTCTAGAGCTTTCAGGTGTACTATTAAATTGCTAGTATGAGAACTCTCTAATTTCTTTATGAAGGCATTTATTGCTATGAAATTTCTTCTTAGCACTGCTTTCATAGTGACCAATAAGTTTGTGTATCTTGTGCCCTCATTTTCATTGAATTCTATAAAGTCTTTAATTTCTGTCTTTATTTCTTCCCTAGCCCAGTAGTAATTAAGTAGAGAGTTGTTCAGTTTTCATGAGTCTGTAGGCTTTCTGTTGTTTTTGTTGTTGTTGAAGTCCAGTTTTAATCCATGGTGATCTGATAATTCAAGGGGTTATTTTAGTTGTCTTGTATCTGTTGAGGTGTGCTTTGTGACTGAGAATATGGTCAATTTTGGAGACAGTTCTGTGAGGTGCTGAGAAATGTGTCTGGGTGAAATGTTCTATAGTTATGTTAGGTACATTTGGTTTATAACATCTATTAACTCCAACATTTCTGATTAGTTTTTTGAAGGTAACATTGAAAATTAAATCCTAATGTTGTTAAGCAAGCCATAAGAAAGTTCAGGAATATTCTTACTAATAGAAGAGGCAAGTATCCTCAATAATGAGGGTAGGCCACACTTGTGCAGAAACAGAGAGAAGGCCCCAGTAACTGTGTAGAATATGTACCCAGACAGGTGGCACAGGGAGAAAACTTGAGCTACATTATACAAGAATCTTATAAATACTACAGAGACTTTGGATTATACTCCAAATGCAACTAGAAAACATTTTAGAGATGGTTGGTTGGTTGGTTGGTTGGTTGGAATGAATCCAGGACCTTGAAATGTCATATAAGTGCTATACCAAATGAGTGCTGTCCAACCCACTGCCATCTTTCTTATTTTTAGAGTTTTAACAATGTTTAATTATTCTATTTTTATATGTATGGGTGTTTGTCCTGTATGCGTCTCTGTTGCATCAGACATGTTCCTGGTGTCCATGGAAGTCAGAAGAGGGCATCAGATCCCCCTTGAACCATTTCATGTGAGCTGCTAGGTGGGTGGTGAGAATGGAACCCAGGTCCTCTGCAAGAGCAGCCAGTAATCTTAAAAGCTGAGCCATCTCTCCAGCTCCAATTTACAGAATTTTAAGCATGCATGTGATCTATATTAGAAATTTGACAGAGTAGGAAGGGTGAGTTGGAGGATAGGTAGTATCAAAATACATTGTATACATGTATGAAATTGTCAGGGAATAAGTAAGAGATATTTTAAAAATGAAATTAGAAATGACTTTGTGGAGGATAAGGTGTAGACAGTTGTAAAAGAAAATCAATCTCAGGGCTTTTGAAGGTGCTCAAGAAGAGGAACTAGAGAGATGCTTCAGTAATTAAAACTTGTTGGTCGCCGGGCATAGTGGCACACGCCTATAATCCCAGCACTCTGGGAGGCAGAGGCAGGTGGATTTCTGTGTTTGAGGCCAGCCTGGTCTACAGAGTGAGTTCCAGAACTTCCAGGACTACACAGAGAAACCCTGTCTCGAAAAACCAAACAGGGAAAAAAAAAATGTTGCTCTTGAAAAGGACCTGAATTCAGTTCCCAGCACCCACATGACAGTTTATAACCACCCATAACTCCAGTTCCAGGCACTGCACACAATAGCTGCACTTATATATAAACAGGGAAAACACTCAAGCATATACAATAAAAATAAATTTTAGCTGGGGTGAGGGCGTGCTTTGTGCCTTTAATCCTGGCACTCAGAAGGCAGAAGCAGGAAGATCTCTGAGTTTGAGGCTGACATGGCCTACAGAACAAGTTCCAGAACAGCCAGGACTACCTAGAGTCTCTCTGTCCTCTCTTTCTTCTCTCTCCTCAGCCTCCTCTCTCCTCTCTGTCCTTCCTTTCCCAATCCCTCCTCCACTCCCGTCAACAGGGTCTCACTATATAGCTGTCCTAGAACTCACTATGAAGACCATGCTGACTACAACTTCACAGAGATCCACCTGCTCTGCCTCCAAAGTGCTGGGATTTGGCTCAGAGAAATCCTAAAATGAAATAGTGGTGAACACCATACAGAGAAATCCTGAAACCCCTGGCTCAGAGAAGTTGTCTGTAAAAAAGAACAAAGTAAATCTTTTATTAAAAGCATGTTTATAGGCATAGATTATGGATCTTGCTGTGGACTGACTTAAAGGAGACAAAAGTGCAGGTGTACAATCTATTTTAAAGGGAAACCTCTTGCTGATACTCAAAATCTCATTTCACTTCATTTGTTTGTTGATGGGGTTTTCTGTTTTTGTGACTGGTTTTGCGATGGTATAAATATGTAAGTCTGGATGGCCCGGAAGTGGTTATGTAGATCAGGCTGACCTCCTTAAGCAAAGAACTACTCCCACCTCATAAATCAGTGGTTCTCAACCTTCCTAATAAGCAACCCTTTAATATGTTCCTCCTGTCGTGGTGACCCCAACCATAAAATCATATTCATTGCTACTTCATAACTGTAATTTTGCTACCGTTACGGGTTGTAATGTAAATATCTGATATGCAGGATGTCTGATATGTGACCCTAACTTTGGTCAACCCACACAGAATGAGAACTATGGTCCTAAATGCTAGATTTCAGGCAGGCATCACCACACCAGAGCCATTTGATAGTTTTTTGATTTGATAGTGCAGCACCCTGGACAGATAGTGTTTTGGGTTTTGTTTTGATTTTTGGAAAATATCACATAGGTCCTTTTTAAGAAACTGAAGGGACAGCTTGACATGGTATAGCACTTTGGAGGCAGAAACCGACCAGATCGACCTACAGATCCCAGGAGAGTCCTCCTGCCTCCCACCCGCCCCGCCCCGCCCCGCCCCGCCCAGCGCCTTCCGGGTTCCCGCCATCCCACCCCACCCCACCCCGCGCCTTCCAGGTTCGCGCCTTCCGGGTTCGCGCCTTCCGGGTTCGCGCCTTCCGGGCTCACGAAGGCGAATGTGGAATGGCAAGTTTTGTAGGGGGCGGAGCTTCCGGAGGATAAGGCGGGTTCTGGGCCACAGCAGCGGCGGAGTGGGCGGGCTGGTAACACGAAGGTGGGTTGGAAGGAGGAACAGCAGCAGACATGCAGACAGCACACACAGGTTTAAGTCACATTGCAGATGGCGCCGATGGTCCGACTGGCCCCTGCTGTCCTGGTAATGCAGGCACAATGGCAGTTATTCCCAGTGGAGGTCACCCTGTTACAAGAGCACTGGAAGCCTCCCGAAATTTCAGCAAAAGCACCGTGCCATTAACCCAAAGGCCTGAAATCCGACATCATAGATTGTATCCTACCGGACATGGACAACTGAGCCATCTGCAGGATTCTTGAAGCGGGGAAGCGGTAGTCTAGAGGGGGGGGGAGGGGTGAGAAAAAAAGAGCAGAGAGGAGGGAAGCAGAGGGACCCGCTGATTGGGATATGTTAACCACGGATGGTCTGGGCATAAGAAATTCCTTAAGAACAGGGGAGGGAAATGAGCAGGAATGGCCCAAGCAGTGTAGAAAATATAGCCTGGGGAGCTTAAACCAGATGCGATGATTTTAGAGGGCTAAGGAGGCAAAGTCGATTCAAAATGGTGCCTTTCCTGAGTCTCTACCAGCGCCCTCTTCGTGCCTTTCCCGACCTCTTTGGAGGCAGAAATCGCCTGTGGGTCCCTAGCTCCTGATGTCGAACCACACCGAGGACTGGTAGGGAAGGAGCTTAAAGTGAGCGGCAGCATGCTGGAGGTGTAAGTGTTGAAAAAGTCTAGCATGCTGGCTAGGTATCTGGGCCCTTCTCCACCCAAGGCTGCACTTCCTCAGAGAAATCACACTAGGGTGATTTTTAAGGAGAGGCATGGTGCATTGGACCAGTCTCTACCTGCAGGATATGGTCCAATGGATGCCTGAAAGGAGATGAAGAAAGGGTAGGAGCCAGGAGAAAGGCAGATGGTCTGATTACTGTGAGTTCCAGGCCAGCCAGGTCTACATAGCAAGCCCTAGACCAACCATGGCTACATAGTGAGATTCTCTATCTCTTTCAAAAAAAAAAAATAAATAAAAATAAAAGGAAAGAAATAAGGGTAGAAACTACCAGTTTGAATTTAATGTTCTTTTCCTTACTCTTAGACACTGGATCGCAGAAGATTCTCGCCTCCTCCGAATTTCCATCATGAACTTCCTTGACCAGCTTTCCCTAGTGGTGAACACCATACAGTTCTTTGGGCCCCCAGTTGCCTGTTAAGCCTTGTTGGAGACCCATATCTGACTTTATCCCCATCTCCTCCTAAGCAGTACAATTTTCCCTAGGGAAAAGATTCTAGAAATAGTAGCTACTACATAAAAACAGGGGCCTAATTTTTTTCCTGATTTGGTCCTCAGGCACTTAGGGACCATTTGGTCTGGTGCTTCAATGTTTGTTGCTGAAGAAAATAAAGCTGTGCTGCTAATCTGCATTTGAGCTTATTTTCAGCCTCTAATTTTTCTTTGGTTTCCATCTTGTGTTGGAGGAGGGGCTCTGGAAATCAGGTGTTTGTTAGTACAAGGTAAGATTATTCATTTAATATGTATGAGGTCTTTGGTTCAATTCCCAGCATTGGAAAAATATATTAGAAGAAAGTGAATGAGGATAATTTCAGAAATAGAGGAAAGTTAAAACTACATGTACTATGGTGGTTTGAATCCTACAAAGTGATAGGAGAAAACCTACTACAGGTTGTCCTCTGACCTTGGAGAGTGCTTGCACATGTGCATACATGCAAACATAGACCAAATAAATATAATTTTTAAGTTTAGCATTATAATTCTTTTTAAGTATTTTTTTCATCTAAAGTGCCTTCTAGCCAACTTTTTATTTTTTGAGAAAGGGGCTTATAGCTTAGCTTATAGCTCATTAGCCTCAAACTCTCCAGTTTCTTATCCTCCTCACTACCTTCAGAGTTCTGGGACCTCAGGCATTCACCATCAACACCGGCTTGTGCATAAAAAGTAATTTTTAAACACTGAAATAGGCACATATGTGTTACAATTTAATATAATTGTTGAATACTTAAAAATTAAAAATCATTCCATTCAGCTGGGCACTGATGGCACATGACTTTAATCCCAGAACTTGGGAGTCAGAGGCAGGCTGGTCTGAGTTTAAGACCAGCCTGGTCTACAGAGTGAGTTCCAGGACAGCCAAGACTACACAGAGAAACCCTGTCTCAAAAAAAAATCATTTCATTCTTCCAATTTTTCTCTCATTTTTTGAGAGTCTCATATATCCCAGCTTATTCTCAGACACATTAAATTGCTGGGATGACCTCGAACCACTGATTCTCTTGCTTGTTTCCTGTGAAATAATTTGGATATGATTCTTATATATCAATGTTTATACAAATAACTATTCTTGATTAGTTTATGAGTTATTAGTAAGACTTCTTTGAATGTTCTTGACATACTGTAGTAACTGTATTCCTGAAAATAAGTCTACCCACCAAATAATGGTTTCTCAAATTATTTTTTAAGACTTATTTATTTATTATATGTAAGTACACTGTAGCTGTCTTCAGAAGAGGGTGTCAGATCTTGTTATGGATGGTTGTGAGCCACCATGTGGTTGCCTAAACCAAATACTGGTACACCCCTTCCCAAAACACTTTGTTTATGTAAGAACAAATTACCCAGAAACAAAGCTTAGATAGCTTCTCCACCTTGTAAGGAAAAGTGCCTGACAACTGGCATTTAAGGTTAGACATCAACTCTCCATAAAACATGTCCTACAACTTGGCTACCCTCAGGCCAGTGGTTTATTTGTAGATGCCATCAGATTTTTCTGTATAGGTTTTCATGTTTCTCAGAATAAAGGCTATTGTACTTCTTCCTTTCTATTATGAATGACTAATAATTTATTTCCTTCCATCTGAGTTGAGTTTTTCTGCTTGTTTATATCCCTTGGAGGGTATATGAGCCTTTTGTATGTCACTTTGAGGGAATGCTGTATAGAGCAGAGCAGCTGAGTATAGAAGTAGGCTTTCCTCATTACTGAGGCATGATCCTTCTGACCCTGCCTGCTGCCATCCAAAAGAGAAGGCAGGTACTAGTCTTGCTTTCAGGGCTAAGCAGAGTTGTCACAGGTACAGATACTTTTCCCAGGCCTTAGTCTCTTTCCTTGGGTGTGAGTCAATGCATGGGTGTTAGGAATTGAACTAGGGTTCTCTGCAAGAGGAACAGTTGTTCTTAAGCACTAAGCCAGACCCCCCCCTCCTCCAGCCCTTTTTTTCCAGCATTAATTTTTAAATCTGTGTGTTTGTGTGTAAAAGAGTACAGGTATGTATGGAGGCCAGAAGAGGGCATTGTAACTAGAGTTACAGGCAATTGTGAGATGCCATGTTGGGGGAACCAAACCCAGGCCATCTGCAAGAGCAACTGCTGCTCTTAGCCTCTGAACATCTCTCCCCGGCCCCAGAAGAATCTCTTTTTACAGCACTATCAATTGATTTTGCCCTTCTTGTTCTCTCATTATGAGAAAGGGTCTCACTGTGTGAGATCTGAGCTTGGCTGGCCTGGAATTCTGTAGACCAAATTGGTCTTAGAAATCTGCCTGCCTCTACCTCCTGAAGGTTGAGATTAAAGGCATGCACCATCACAACTAGCTTCAAAACTGCACCTTTTCTTTTTTGTTTGTTTGTTTGTTTGTCTGGTTTTTTTGAATTTTGTTTTTTTCAAGACAAGGTTTCTCTGTGTAGCCCTGGCTGTCCTGGAACTCACTCTGTAGACCAGACTGGCCTCGAACTCAGAAATCCGCCTGCCTCTGTCTCCCAAGTGCTGGGATTAAAGGCGTGTGCTACCACTGCCTGGAGCCACACACTCTTAATAGTTCTCCAGTTACTGGTGGGAGCTCAAGAAACTTTCCCTCTCAACACTGGATTGTTGACCGGCTTAATCTTGTATAGATATTATGACATTACCACAGCTGCAAAACAAATTTTTTAATCTCTAGGGCCCCCCCCCCCCCATCCCACAGGCCAGGTGTGGTTTTCATCTTATTTTTTGAGACAGAGGCCCATGTGGTCTGTGTTGGCCTGGAGCTTAGCATGTATTTGAGGCTTTCCTTGAATTCCTACTGCCACCTCCCAAGTACTAGGAACAAGCTATCATTTTTTTTATTTGATTTGTCTTATGTGTGTGTGTGTGTATATATATATATATGTATATATATATACATATATATATATATACATACACATACATGTTCCAGTATCTATGGGTGCACCTGTTGTATATGTGGAGGCTTGGAGTTCATATTGAGAGTCCTTCTTTTATTGAATATTATTTTCATTTACATTGTCAATGGTAAAACCTTTCCGATTTCCCCCCTCCCCAAAGACCCCCAACTCCTCCCCCTACCTCCTATGTTGAGAGTCTTTTTCTATCACTCTTCACTTTCTTCAATAAGGTACAGGTTTTCAGTTGAACCCAGATTTTGTCCTTATGATTAGCATGGCTAGCCAGCTTATTCCAGTATACCCTGGTCTCTGCCTTATGAGTGCTATAATTCCAGGTGGACTGTCAAAACTTCAGTCCTCAAGTTTGTGTGGCAAAACTTTTTATCAATGAATCTGTCTTCTCAGTCCCAAGCTATCCTTTTGACCACATACACACCATCTAACAAGTGATGGGGGTAATTCACAGGTAGGTCCAGTACACTGGTAATTATAGTCCAGTGAGTTGCCATATCTTCAGAATTTTGGGTACACCTGCAGCCACTAAAGAGGGTTTTAAAAATTAGTTTCATTTTATTTTATGTGTATAGGTGTTTTGTCTGCATATGTGTCTGTGTACCATGTACATGCCTGGTGTCTGAAGAGGATATCAGATTTCCTGGAACCAAAGTCACAGATGATTGTAAGCCACTATGTGGGTGCTAGAAATTGACCTGGGTCCCGTGGAAGAACAATTGGTGCTCTTAAACACTAAGCCATCTCTCCAGTCCCCGCTGAAGTTTTTTTAACACAATGGGGACATGTGCCTTATTTCTTAATATCTCTTTGTCTCCAACTAAGAATGGGCTAAAGGGGCAGGGAAGAAGCAGGGAGATGGGCATATCTGAGTGGAAACAGTGGATGCAAGAAGAAGGAAACAGATTTATTCAGTCTTGAGGCTAGAGCCACAAGGATTGCCTAATGGACTATACATCGCCATGGCCTTCCTCAAATCATCAGAAGTCCTATCAAGTTACATTTTTTCCCACAATGGGAATCTAGTTCATCGATAGCCCAACAGGTCTACCCACTTTCTCCAAAGACAAAGACATGCACTGACCCCATTTCCCAACATTTAATTAGGAAAAAATTACAACGAAGAAAAACTCATGCAACAAAATAAGAGTGGACTGGTGTCTGGGATCATCAGATAGGGCCAGATTCCTCAGAGGAAGCAGGAAACACAAAACAGAAAGGCACTGCCACCTTGGCCCTTAGGGATGGGCATGTGATAGGCAGCTGAGGCTGAGAGAGTTCAGGGCAAGTGCCTACAACACTGAGAAAATTTGGCAGTAGGGACACAAGGAATGTCCCAGAGGCCCAAGCCCACATCAGGCCCAATCACAGCCTGGTTATAGTTCTCTCAGAGACAACAGGCCCCATGAAAATGTGGTCTGACTCCTGAGATATCTGAAGAGGGATATTGGCCTGGCCTGGCCTGGCCTGGCCAATCTGAGGGCAACTTCAGATGCATCATCCAACCCGGAAGCTGCTGGTACTGAGGATCTCTTCTTAGGACAAGTGGGGCCTGACACAGCAAAGGTGAGGTGCCAGAGGCTGAGCCAAGGCTCGCAGTGTTACAAAGGAACCAGAAGAGAAAACAGGATCCAGATCA
The DNA here is from genome assembly GCF_947179515.1 of Apodemus sylvaticus. NCBI lineage: Eukaryota > Metazoa > Chordata > Mammalia > Rodentia > Muridae > Apodemus > Apodemus sylvaticus. The sequence goes on along the minus strand of NC_067495.1, from coordinate 150,360,812 downwards.
ACCAAAGAGGTCCGTGAGGCTAGTAACATCCATGGGGCACATATATTTACATATGGGAATTAAAGTGGAATTAGAATAATAAATAGGATGTCAGAGCAAGGAGGGCAAGGGCTCTTCTGACAAGGGAACACCAGGGCAAGAGGGTGGGGACATTGCTGCTGCTAGTGGGGGGAACTCGGTCCTGTCATCCCCTCCCCCTGTAGGGCCCAAAGCAAGGCACTGATGAAGGGGTCCCAGGTGTGATGGGGCATCTTGGCTTGGTAACCTCCCCAACAACACCAGATCTGGGTCTCAGCCCTGGAGACCCAGGCTAGAGCCAAATACTCCCTGGACTGGGAGGATGGCTCGGAAGCAAGAAGCCCCCTCCTCACCATCTCCCCACTCAGCTGCTGCTGGACACCAGGGTGATGATCTGCTCCAGCTTCTGTCGAAGCTTGTGCTTCCTACAAGAGGCATCTCGGTCCAATGAGGTGAGGATCTAGAGGATGATGATCCATTGGAGCAAGACTCCAAGGCAGGGCCCTAATTCAGCATAAAGCCCTTGCTTCCCAGAAGTGCTCTTCCCTCTCACTGGCTTCAGTCCCAGTTCCAGCTTCATGCTCCAAATATCTAACGTCTCAGCAAAACCACCCACTTCCCCTTGACTGCGAATACCATCACCAACTCTTCTATCATGGCTCATGTGTAGCCTCTTTGGAAACTGGGCAATACTTGCTGTTATCAATTCCTGTTCCCTCCTAACCCAAACTCCAACATCTCTTTGGCAAATTTGGCCATGACATCTTTCTTGATCCTGGCTCAGGATATGGGGCTGACTCCACCAGAAACTTCTGGGTTCCCTCCCCATTCCCTGCCAGTTCTCTCTTTCCTCTTTGACCCGTGAGTCACTCAGAATGCTGTGCTTGGCCAGATCTCCACTACAGCCACGTGATCTCCCTTGGTGAGCTCCTTTTATATATAGTATCTCACTATGTATCTCTGGTTGTCCTAGAACTTGTTTTGTAGACCAAGCTAGCCTTGAATCACAGAGATATGCCAGTCTGCTTTCTGAGTTCTAGGACTAAAATTGCCTGTCTAGGGCTTTATCTTTAGTGTCCCTGATCTCCCATTAACATCTGTATTTGTCTGTGTATAGCTGTACATATATACATGCATGTGTGTGGAGGCCAGAGGTACAATACCTGGTGTTTTTATCATCCTCCACCTTTTAAAAATGTGTATATGTGTTCTGCCTGCATGCATGTATGTAATATCATATGTGTGTCCCGTGTCTACAGAAGCCACAGAAGGAGACCAGATGCCCTGGTACTGGAACTAGAGGGCTATGTGGTGCCATGTGGTGCTGGGAATCAAACACAGGTCTTCTGGAAGAACAGCAAGTGCTCTTAACTCCCGAGCCATCTCTCCAGCCCCTCCACCTTATTAGATATCTCTCATTAAACATAGAACTCAGTGATTGGCTAGACTGGTTGGCTAATGAGCTATGGGAATCTGCCTATCTCACCTACTCCCCAGCACCCATGTTGAGATTATAGACATATGCCACCACATCCAATATTTTTTACGAGTGCTTGGAATACATCCATTCTAAATTTCTAGTCTTGTAACTTTTATCCAGTAGGACTTCTATACTCCAGCTAGTTGTTTCTCTCCCATATTCCTTAAATCCTAGCATCTAAGGAAATTATTGCCCATGTTGGCCCTAGGCAAAGGATGGACTGTAAACAAGATATAAGATGGACTCCATGTCCCATCTTGCTCACATGCTTGTGTGCTTCTCAATGCATCAATCTCCCTGCCTTTGCCCCTAACTGCATCACCATCAGAGCCATGCAACTGGGGGTCCATGAGGTACATCAACGTACCTCCTGACGGTACTTGGTGACATAAAAGTAGAGCTCGCTGAGTGCACTTAGGACATTGAAGTCATTGGCATGGAGGCGGGACTGCTCCACTAAGTAGGCGTCCATGTCCTGGTCACTGATGGATGCCATCTTTGCAATATCTCGGTAGTACCTATAGAGACCTTGGGTGAGTCAATCATGCACATGTCACAAAAGCCAAAACTCATGCCATCAGTGTTTAGCCAACCTCTGGGGCTTTTTCTTGTATCTGGCCAGCCTCAGACAGGCTGTTTTAGGCAGTTCCTGCCTGCCACCAGGCACACACAGCAGTATCCCAGGGCCCACCTCTCCACCCAGCTCTTGTAATTGGGAATATCCTTGGCATAAAGCAGCTTGTTGGAAGGTGAGTCCTTGCCCAGGCGGTGCTCTGATGTAGAACAGGAGTCCATGAAGGTCTGGGCCACCACTGACAAACAGGCATCTGTGATGCTATTCTTGTGGATGTCAAACACAAATTGTGGGTTCTTGATCACATTCACCCAGAAACGCAGAGGCAAGCTGAACAGAGGGACATACACTTGAGACTCCCTAATGGCCCTATGTGCCCCTTTCCCCCACTGCCTTCATTCACACCTTGTTCCTGTCTGGCCAGTTCATGTCTTGTCCTGAAGTAACAGGAGAGACACATTTAGGGTAAATGGCTTTATCTTTAACCTTCTGCTGGACTCAGACAATGAGAAATAAGAATAGATGGCTTTCTGTCCTCAACCTCCACCCCTGAAACTTCTACCGTCTCTACCTGTGCCAAACCATCAGCGTCTCCACCCTGCACAAGATCCTTGAGAAAAATGGTCAATCCCAGTGCTAGACTAGCACTTCCCATCTGCAAAATCCAGCAGCACCCAACTTATATATACTCATATTCAGTTCCAAGCCACACCACTAGTCTATCCCTCCTGCATGGAAGGCTATTCAGCTGCCAGTCAACCTGTCTCCTGGGGGCTTGGCTAAGTAACTAGCCTCTTCCTCCCACCCACCCTCAGAGGATCCAGCAGCAGCCAAGAACCAATAAGTACCAGTTGCTCTTCCAGGTGTGGCGTACATCAGGGTCACTAATCTGGCGCTGGTCAGCCTGTTCATCTAAGAAGTCAAACATGTACTTGATGGCCAAGGGTAAGGCTGAGCCCCGGTGGGCTGTGCTGAACACAGTTTCAAACAAGTCATCCACAAACTTCTGCAATGTGCCCTATGAGTGACAGCAAAGGAACCATGTCAGGAAGTTCCCTAAATCTAACAGATAGACAAGGGCAGAATAGCTTAGTAGAATCCTTCTCTGAAGGACCAACATTCCTATAATGGACCTTTGCTTGACCTCAGGCCTAGAGGTTCTACTGCAAAGGCCCTAAATAAGTTGTCCCTGCCAGGTAAAAGCAGCTCATCTCATGGCCAAGACTAGGCTAGAAGGTGTCTATGCAGATACCAAGTTAGCCTGGGGCATGCCCACACCTTGGTAGCCAGCAGCCTTGTCAGATATATTTCTGAGACCATCTTGCTGCCACGGTCTCCCTCTCGGTGATCAGCATGGTCGTGGTTCTTCACCAGATGCCACAGCTTGGTGCCTGCTTCCTGGTCAGGGGTGAGCATAGGTGCTCGGGAACGGAGGCTATCCGGGCTGCTGGCAGCACGGAGCAAGCTCTCTAGGGGAGAGGACAGATGTGACCGTTAAGCCCTACAGGTTCTGGCCATTACCGACCCTCTTGCTCCATTCTCTTCCAGAACCATAGGAGCCTTTGTAGAACCCATCTATCCTTGCCACCCCTCCCTATTAGGCTCTACAGAACTGAAGACCACCCAGGGGCCCAAAATAATGAAGGTCTTTCCAAATGGATCAAGACAGTTACTTAGGGATTCATAAGATACAGCCTTAATTAAAGGGCACTGGACCAGGAAAGACCACCACAATGTGGATACCTACCATAGCGACTAAGTGAACGGGTGAAGGTGAACGAGTTGGCCATGTTATAGGCAGACACTTGTTTGGGCACCAGTGCTACTAAGGAACCATCAGTCACCTGGAGGTCCAAAGATACAGAAGTAGCCAAGGGACCACCATTCATTCAGACTCTTCAGTATATATATGTACAGTGGCAATCAAGGCCCTATGAGAAGCACTCATGTGTACAGGTTAAAGGATTGAAGGAGACCTGGCCACTGCTCCTAGGTGTCCCTGGAGCTGAATAGGCTCTAAGTTCCTCACCTGGTAGTGGGCCAGTGAGTTGACCCTCTTCCAGTCACACTCGATCTTCGTAGTGATGTCCTCATCTTGGAGGATGATTCGGGCCATGCGGCCCTGGCGCCATTCTGCAGACCATAGTCAGCTCTTAGGGACATTCACCCCCACAAGGACTTAGACACACTCCTTTTAAGGAACAGAGCTCAGATACAGAATATGAGAGCTCCCTGGGAGGGGTTGGATAGGTTGGAGCTAGGAGAAAAGGGAGGGACCTTACCCAAGTCCATGTCCTCAGCTTTGGGGCGCTGAGAGTATGGAATACCCTTGTACACAGTATCCAACAGCTTGTCTTTGGCCTGGGTGATGCTATCACAGTTAAGAACCTTCACAGGGACCTGGGCACTGCCCTCGCTCTCTGGGCACACACAATGCAGAGTCTAAGAGTAAAGGAATCCTAAGCATGATTCCTAAGCAACACTCCTCCACCTCATTTCCTGCTCACATGGCCCCATGCTCACCAGGGTCTTATAGTCGATCTGCTGCCGGATGAGCTTGTCCTCACTTAAGGAATAGCGGGCCTCGCCTGTTATGGCATCGATGGGACCTTTCTCCATCTGCTGCTTGATGGCGCAGTACAGCAGGAAAAGTGGCTCCCCAGCGCACTCCTACACCCAAGGGTTAGGGGCATAGCCTGTCTGTCTGGCCTATCAATCAATTGCTCCCTCCCCTAGACATTCCTCCCTTGTAGCCCAGCCCATCCAATCACACCTTCAGGAACTTATGAAGTAGGAATGTGAACCAGTTGGTGAGCATCTTCTCAGCCACTGACTCTGTCCTATGGTAAGAGATAGGTCCTAAGGCACTGGCCTGACAAGGATGAGCCTTAAACAGAGGTAGGAACCCAAGCAGGAAATGGAAGAGTGGACTGGGGGAGAGGCCAGGCAAGACAGTTATATACCTGCGCAATAGCAGCTTTGGGTGGTTCTTGCTTTCAAGGTTTTTCTCTATGAGGTCAGCCAGCAGTTGCTTGAGTAGCCCAGTAGCATAATCAAGCCGGCTCTGTAGGGCCACCATGGTGAGTGAGGCCACAGCACCACGGTCACGCATGGAGAAACTGCTCTGGGCCTCCAAAGTGTGGATGAAGGTGAGCAGGAAGGCACGGCTGTGCAGCAACTGTCCAAATAGGCGCAGGGCTTTCTCCACATTGGGGGGAGTCTGTGGGGACCAGGGAGTCTCAGAGAGTACATAGTGGTGACTCTGGGGGAAACAAAACATAGACAGGCTTTGGGGGGAAGGGGGCTCACATCCAGCTCCTTGAGCACTGGGTGAGCCTCAATGCCAGGGAAAAGCACGCGCACAGCATAGGTCCGGTAGTCCAAGAAGGGGATCTGCACGCCATCCATGTGGTTTGTCAGTTCATTGATATCTGTCTGCAGCTCAGCAAAAGCTGGGGAAGAATAGGGTAGAGTGAGTTGAGCAAGAGGCAGGAAAATCCCTCAGCTCTCACACAATGTGGTACACCCCTTGCTTTAGGCACCTTCTTTGCACTCCAAGGCCACACGAGACTCCAGGTTGTCCATCTGTAGCTGAAGCCGCTTAAGTGTGCGGTCTGCATCCTGAGTCTTTCGCTTATAGGCAACCAGCACAATAGTGATGGCCAGCAGCAAGAGCCCGCCCCCTGCTGCTAGCCCCACCATAGCTGGTAAGGTCAGTGCCCGATCAGCAGTGATGTGCAGGGTGCCCAACCAGAACTCCAGGCCACCCACCAGCACCTGTAAGAGCAAGCTCAAGGTAAACTAAATCCCATGCACAACCAAGGCTGCCCTAGTGGCCTCCTGAGCCCATACCCACCATAACAGGCTGCCGGCCTGTCTGGCTGGGGGAATCACAGAGAAGTTGAGTATCTGAGACAGTTAGTGCACATGGCTGTCCTCCAATCAACACTGTGTAGTTGAGGCGGGAGCTGCCAGCTGCAGCAGGGATCAGGTTCTTGCCCTAGCAGTGGATAACCCACACATAAACAGTCAAGCACTCCAGCTCTCTGTTTTTCCCCCTCCTTTCTACTCCCTATCCTTATCCCCAGCACCTTCAATACAACATGCGAACCAGGTTTGACATCTAGCACACCAGAGGGCCCAAGTGGTTCAAAGCTGGGATCAGGGTAGTAGGTGAAGGAAGAACGGTTGAGGGAGCGGGCTGCCTGCACATGGTCCAGCAAGAAGCCAAACTCGTCAGGGTGCTCGCCTTGGACCCGAGGCTGAGGATGCCCAAGGAAGATGCCAGGGGCCTTACATAGCATTGCAGTGTCGTTGATCACCTGGCATGTCTGTGGAGACAACAGCAATCGCTTCAGTTCATGAAGCCATAAGTAGCATGTGTAGGACAGGGGTGGAAACCCACTACTCACATTAGTGGTCTCAATACCACGGTACTTGGCTCGTACACGGGGTTCTTGAACTGTCAGCAGATGGGTTCCACTCACAGTGATGGAGGTGCTTCCACTGTAGAGATGGGTAAAAGTCGCAGGCTCCCTTTCCCACCCTGCCCGAGGTTACCAAGGTTTTCCTGAGAGCTCTGAGCCTTTGACCTTGGTTCATTCAGCAGGTGCCAGGCTCTATATGGGCAGGACAACTCTGTGGCCGCTACTGATGAGGGTTCAGGTAGGAGAAATCACTTGATGACCCAAGGTCCCAGTAATAGGTAAGGCCCAAAGAATCTCAGAGCCCCAACTCAGTCCTCAACCCCATCCTCCTCAGGGTCTCACTTTATTATGCTCCAGGTGGGCTCAAGGTGTGTGACAGTAGGATCCTGGGTGTAGGTATAGATGACTCCAGTGCTGGAGATGTTGGCATGGTCGATGGCAAGGGTGATAGGGGCCTGACTGGGGCCCATGGTAGAGACAGGAGAGATACACACGATTGCCTCAGCATCTCTCCTACACAGGTAAGCAGATAGGCTTGAAGTAGATGACCTGGTACCTTCATCTACCCTGCCCCCATAGCCCTCCACACAATGCTCAACTCCAGATGGCTTGTGCTCAGGCCCACCTCACAAACTGGCACTCGCTATCTCTTATAATCACTGTGACCCTGCTGCCGGCATCCAGAGAAGTTCCAGAGATGGTAAGCCGAGTGCCCCCAGAAGCTGGGCCCCTAGTAGGACTCACACGGTCAAATGTTGGGGTCTAGGGAAGAAGCAGCCTTTGAGAGGAAGTAGAAGCCAGCCTGATCCAAGGGCCCCTCCACATTTCCCCAGATAGGGAAGGGGAAGGGGCTAGTTAGATCACGCACCACAAAGCTGTAGAGTTGCTGGGACTGTGTGCGGAAATCAGCAGAACATTCACCTACACAGAGCTCAGCAGGCCCAGGTGGTGGGCTGGGCACCAGCGATTCTTCCATCTCACATACGATCCTAAGAGTCACAGAAAGTCAGGACCAGCTGTGGTAAACAAGGACAGGGTGCTCATAGCCACACTCACCTTTCAGCACTAACATATTCGGTGGGAATGGAGTTGCACCGTACACCAGCTACTCGAAGGCCAACCTCACGGGAAGTGAGGCCCAGGTTCTCACCCACAATGGTGACCCGGGTGCCACCCTCCTTGGGTCCTGTGAGTGGATGAATCTGCATAGCACGATAAGAGGCAAGAAGATCAGGCCATACTCATACATGCCCAACAAGCAAAGTAGGATTTGTAGGTGAAGCTAACCTGGGTGATTCGGGGATGGCTGCATCGGGCACCCTTCTGGCTTGGGTGCATCCAGTTACTTTTGGGAGCTGGGCAGTGAGCCCGCAACTGGCACCTGTGCTCCGAGATGCACCAGCCACAGTTGAATCTGGGATCAGCCTTGAGGCAGAGGCCACAGCTAGGCCGCTGAGCCCAGCACTTGTAAAGAAGGGCTGCAGGCACAAGAGACTACTGATGGAGCAGGCAATGGCAGAAAAGCAGGGGGCTCTAGGACCTCCAGACTTGCCCCCAGCAGTGCTAATCCTGCCTCAGGAGCCATGCTCCTTGGCCCCATGTCACCCCTCACCTCGGAAGCTAGGAGGCTTATCAATGGGGAAATCTCCATCCCAGACCACAGAGAAGTCCAGTTCAGTGTCACCAAACTCATCACCTTCATAGAAGTACTAAGAAAAATGGAACCACATGAGTACAAATAAGATGAGCAAAATCCTTGCCCACTTTAGGAATCCCTCATAAAAAGACTAAGAAGGGTCTGTCAGGGCCAACTAGAGGCTTCCAGATAAGTAAGCTAGGCATAGACCAAAACCAATCAAAAACAAAATACAGTAAAATATTACACACACACACACACACACACACACACACAAATAAAACAAACAAAACCAATTATTCCTAGCTAGTCTACCCTGTACTCTGGGTCTCACCGAGGCATTCTGGCACTGCACACTGCTGCTATTAAAGCGCACTGCAGGTACCCGATGCTGCCGCCCTTGTACACGAACCACACATTCATAATTCTTCTGTCCTGACTGAGGCTGTGGCAGGTTCTTAGCCCGCAGAGTTAGAGGCTGCATGACACCCACAGGGATCAAGAGGTCTCCTCGAGGCAGGATCTCTGGGCAGCCCTGGGAGGAGAACACATGTTAGAGGCATATTGCTCTACCCACCTTCTCCAGGGACATGGAAATGGGAGGTCAAGCAAAAAATTTTTCAGGCCAGCCCCCCAAGGAGCCCAGCCTCTTGCATGGTGCACTGCACCACCTCACCTCAGGGCTGTGGACCCTGCCCTCCTGGAAGGAGCACTCGTGTGGGTGGCTGGTACACACATGACGGTACTTACACCAGTGGCAGGGGTAAGGGCTGCCAACACAGGACATACACCTGGAGGGGGAAGTAGCTTCAGAAATAACAGAGGTCATATTGACCTGTATCGCCCACCCACAAGACACCCTGGGGAACAAATGAAGAGGGCAGGCAGAACCTGCCCAGGTCACATAGTGCACATCAGTATGGGACAGAAGTGGTGACAGCAGGAAGACCCAACAACTCACCCCTGAAGCCCTAGAGAAAGTTACAGTGCAAGTTTTATATATTTCAGAGCACCTATCTACTATCCCCAGAGTTAGGAACAGATTCTGGACCAGGTACTCACGACTGGAGGGCACTGCAGTTGTAGAAGACAAAGTCAACCCCAGCAAACCTCACACCAGTCTCCATGGAGAGCAGCTGAAGTCGCACAGTATGAGTGGCCCCTGCAGCAAGCCAGATGGCTATCACCAACTAGTCTGGGATTCTGCCCTGTCCCACAACACCCTGAATTGCCCTATCCCACTGACCATGTCCTCTGGTAAGCGTCTGGAGCTCCTGAAGGGACGGTGAAGGGCATCGTAACTCTCCAGAGGGCAGAAGAATAGCCTCACTTTCAGTCACCTCCTCAAAGGAACAGCTCACACCCATACTGAGGTCTGGTACGTTGCGCATGGCTATGGTCAGCTGGGGAAGGCAGAGAGGGTTCAGAGCAGGGTGCACCATCCCTCATGAAGCATATACTGGGTCAAGTATCCTCTATGTCACTTACCTGCACCCCAGAGGATGTCACCGACACATTATTGGGCCGGACCCGCACCTGTATACATTTGCTCAGCTCTTCTGCAAAACCATGTGGGGCAGAGGCACCTGGACAGGCACCTTCACGGCAGCACCTGCATGGGGACAGGCCAGAGCAGTCCGAGCACTGTCGCAGGAGGGCCCAGATGGGGGTGCAGGAAGAGGCTGAGGTGGGACAGAAGACAGCATACCCAGCTCATACTGCCAGGCAACAGTGTACCTTGGCCTCATCCCCTGAGATCCAAGGGACGTCACTCAGGGTAGAAGTTCCGCTCATTAGCTGGAGAAAGTGGAGGAGAAGGGAGGGAGGGGAAGGCTCAAGGCTGGGGAAAGCTGGGCAGGTGGGTGAAGGAAAGTATAGCAAGTGTGGCTGGCTCCTGTCCAGCTGGCAAGGTCCTCCTAAATCCTCTGTCTCCCAAGATAATGGCCCCAGGGAGCCCATTGCTGCCCCACATCCCACACCCTCTTCCCTCACCTGTGCTGTAGCACACACCAACCACAGTGTGGGTCCCCTGAGCCCAGGCATGCAGCACAGCTCAGATACTGCTCACAGGTCTCCACCGGGAGTTGGCTCACCTGGGGACAGCCACATCAGCACACAGCCTACCCTTGCCCCACCACCCACCACCACCCACCACGGGCCCACCTGCTTCTCACTCAGAAGGTAGATGTGTCGGTGGTCAGGGCTGAAGAGCAGGTCTCGGAGTATGGGGCTGCCCTGCACCACAGAGACTGTTTCATATAGTTGGGCATCCTGAGAACCATCGACCCGCACCTGAGCCATAAGACCAGAAGAGAGAAAATGACAAGCCAGCTTCATGCTACCAAAGCTCCCTGAACCCAGAGCACACTCTTCAGCCAGAGACTATTTCTAGATTACAGTTGAGCTGGTCAGACATGGCCTCCTTGAGCCTGTACTCAGTTTGTAGGCTTATAGCTCCAACAGCCATAGCCTTAGACTAAGACAAATGCTACATTCGATTCAGCTAAAACAATGCTGGTGAAGGTAAATGGTAGAGGAGCCACCAAAGGAACAGGATTCAGTTCTTGGAGCCTAACCTGGGAAGTTATTACACCCTATTCAGGGTTATCCAGGCTCATGTGCACATTCTGTCTCTCAGCCCTTCTTTCCATAGTGTGAAAAACATCCCCAATCCCATAAGACAAGGGTTCTAGGACCAACCTTCTTCAAATTACCGCTGCGTGTACCGATGAAAACCACAGAGTGCTGGTGGTAGGTGTAGGCAGCCACACTGGCCATGCCATCAGTGCTGTCAGCCAGTAAGGGTAGCCCCTCAATCACGTGTAGGCCACCCAATGGTTGATTCAACACTAACCCACAGAAGTTTCCATTGATCTGCATGGGCTGGTGACACAGGAGGGGTGAGTGAGAGTTCAAGCTAAACAGATGCTATCAGATTTCACATTCTGTAAAGGAGCAGAACCTGGAAGCCACTGCCCTCCAGACATGCTTGACAGTTTGTTTCCCCCTAGAACCCCTTGGGAAAATGGGACTGGGGATGGAAAGCAGGGGGAAGGAGGAAAAGCCTGACCCTGTAAGACTTGAAACTGAGTAAGGAGGAGGAAGGTGGGAATGAATACAGAGGCAGGAAAAGGAAGATGGCAGTATACGAACAGGACACTGGCCAAGATATAAGAAGAGAGAAGAGAGTAAGGCTCTCAAGAAAGGTAGACAGGGTGTCAAAACTAAGCTGCCACTCCCATGACCATGAGAAGCCTAGGACTAGACAGACAGTCACTCAGCAAAAAGGCAGAAAGCCACAGAGCTGTCATATCCGGCAGAGGGACAGCAGGGCAAGCAAAGGGCTCACAGTGTTAATGCAGGGCAGCTCCTTATTCAGCAGCCAGGGGAGGGCCAGTGTGCCCTCCCCACGGTAGCATGATTGGATTCGGCGCCGGATGTGGGCATTAATGCTGCTGAGGGTGAAAAGGCAAAGGATGGTCTGCCGAGGCGGGTTGGCTCGGTTCTTCTGGCCCTGAGAGAAGATGGTGAAGAGGACATCTTCGTCGGCTGGCACACCAAGAGCCTGGGCCAATAGCAGGCCTGGTTTGGCCAGATGGGCACTCTGCACCAAGCGGTACTCCACACCACGCCAGGAGCAGCCAATAGGGAACTCTACATAAGAGTAGAACTCTGAGTCCCCTGCACACATGCGCACAATCTTGGACGTGAAGAATTTCTCGCCTGCTGTATCCAGCAGCGTCTGCTGGGTGTCCAGCTGCAATGTTAAGAAGTACACGAAGGAGGCACTGACAAAGCCATATATGTAGTAGATGTCAAAGGCAGGGTACAAGGACAGTGTGTCTGAAGGGATCTTGATCTGAGAAGAGACAAACTCATCCTGGTATACCTGGAGATTAGAGCAAAGTATGAGAGTGGGATGAAGGACTGCTCCCCACCCCACCTTGACTTCCCAACCCTGTTCCAACAATGTGGTTTTCTACAGGCTTCCTGCCCCGCTTGGACAATTACTGGAATCCATGCCACAGAGCACAAGGTGACCTTAGCCTCTCTATAATAGACTTTGCACAGGTAAACTCTGCCCATCTTCCTGTCCTCAAGAGCTGGTCTACATCTATGTGACAGTGAAGGGTCATAAATTCCTCTCTCAAACCAAAGTTTTCCTAAGAAGCAGAACTGAAAGAAAGGAGTGAATAAGACCTGTGCTTATAAGAAGCAGGGGAAAGAGGACAAAACCAACAAGCTCACCCACCAGACTGAACATATCTCCACTGTCTTCATCGTCGATGAGCTTACGGGAACTCAAGGTGGGAAAGTACTCAGACTTGCCATCAACAGCAGTGCCCACAAACAGCTTGCTAGGCCCCTGGCCCTGTTCAACAATGACGCCAGCCATGGAATCAGACTCCTGTGCCCCTGACAGATAGTGTTCCTTGCGATGGTGGGGCTCACCCAACTTGAAGAGGTCATCCAGACGCAGGAACTGGCAGATGCCCTGCCAGATGCTGCCACAAGCTACCAAACGACGGGCTGCATAGTCTATGAGGAGCAGCTTGTTCACATTGTCCACAGGCACCAGGCGGTGGGAGCACACACGCATGCTAGGGGGTGGGTAGCAGCGAGCATTGTCCTCAATGGGCCCTGTGACATGGGCCCGTAGCTCAGTTAGGTTTGGAGCCAGCTTGAAAACTCGGTTCACAGCACCTACAAACACCTCCCCAGTCACTCGGTGCACAGCCAGGTGAGTCAGTGTGGTATCTGTCACCACAAAGGTACGAAACGGCCTGCTGCTACCCAGGCAACCTCCTATGGTGAAGAATAGCAATGGGAGAAGGCAGACAGTGGGCATGACCAGCAGCTGTAACGAGGGACAGGCCTGAGGAGAGACAGCAAGTGGAAGTCAGATGCCCCAGGCCCAAGATACTCTCCCTCCTTCTGCCCTGTCTGGCCCAGTGACCCTAGTAGGCCAGGTTCAGTACTATAGAGAGGCAGGGCAACTCATCCAACATGACAGAGCCCCAGATGGTTGACTGAGGCTGAAAGAGAGGAGGGACCTCTAATAGGGCAAATGAATGAGTGACAAGCACAGGCAAGCTTGCAGGCCATCAATCATCCCCCCACTCCTGTACTGGAAAGAAGCCAAGAGGCCTTGTCTCAACTGGGCCACACCCAAGGGGGCATCAGAACCAGATGCTTGAAAAGATGGGATGGAAGGTTCTCCCAGAACTAGGACCCCAACATTACACACTAGGAAACTCAGGGAGAGAACAATCACAAGTTGGGGCCAGGGGTGCTTCTCTGTGAGTGGCACTGCTAACATGAGTCCTAGAGCAAAGCTCTGGAGAATTAAAGCCTGAGGCTGGTTTCAGTGCCTCTACATCTCCAACTCATGGCCTCAGGTGCTTTCTCCCCTTGAGGGCCTTAGCTCCCTATCCAGGAGTATGCTGCCTAGCCTTTCTGCTGCAACACAAAGCCAAGACTCTTGCTGAGACAGACATCAGTCAAGCTTTGCTCAGACACAGGCAGACAGATGCAGCCAGGCCTATGTGGCTCTCCCTGAGGAGCCAAAGGTTAGTCAGAGAGGGATATTGGCAGAGGGGTATAACCCACTTTTGAGAGTCCCAGAAGTCTTATATGTAGAAACCAGCATCCGCAAATACAGTTAAAGCCTTAGGGATATGGAGTACTATCCCCTCCCCTAAACAAATAGGGCCAAGGCTGGCATTTCACCCCCAGGCCACACCCAGCCAGCCCCAGGCTGCAAAGACAGCAGAGCAGTGTCTCTGCAACTAATGGGGCAGAGCTCAGTGCTACCCTCTCAGTGCCCAATTCCCAAGAGACACAGGAGGGACACAGAATGGGGTGGGGGGTGGGGGCCACAGCAAAGAGAAAGAAAAGCCAGCATTTTCTAGAACATGGAGCAATTCCAACTCGAAAGTGCCAAGTTTCAGCTCAGATTGATCAGCTCCCTGGGGCTCTTTTGTCGGGTCTGCATCCTCACGCAACAACCAGAGGAGAAAGGAAAGCAAAAGAGAAAAACCGACTGCATCCTACACTCACCTCTTCTACACTCTGCAGAAAAGCCAAATTTTAGGAACTGGCCTGGACAGGTTGGAAAGGAGAACTGGAAAGTCGCAATTGACAGCCTAAGGCCCCACCCCAGACCCCACCTCAAAGTGGCAATCTCAAGCATTACAGTCGCACCCAGCCCCTCTGCCACAGCCCTGCCAGCAAAGAGCGTGATGATGAGGAAAGTTCCATATAGATATGCAGGTCCACAGTCTGCTCTTCCACAATGTTCCCCTCTGTGCTATGAAGCCAACCAGTCCTGCCCTTATCGGGGGCACCCGGAGCAGACCCGCAGATACCTTAGTGAATACAGAGGCTACAGCAATGCTCGGTGATACTGCTTCTCCTCTACAAAAGGGTTCTATCAACCAATGGGACTACGATCGAGTTGGCTGTCTCTTCTTGCTCAGGGCACGGAGTGCTTGGCAAGCCTGGTCTCGAGAGGCAGGGAGGGACAGGGCCTGACCCCAGAAACCATCTGGACCCCCAGGCAGTCTGAACCTTTGCCATCCAACAGACTATGGGCGCATGGGTTTTAAGGATGGCGAACACCTACCTGTCCCTCCAACGCAGCTGACTCGGGGTGGCCACCCTTGGCCACGTGGACGTGCCCCCGTGCCCTACAGCCGTCCCCCCCCCCCCCTCGCTTGGCCCCGCAGCCTCGCCTCGCAAGCTACAAAATCTGGAACCACCACCGCCGCCCACACACTGGGCTGGCCCGCGGCCGCCTGGGCCTTTTAAACCCGGACTGTACCACCACACCGGGAGGGGACTCCCAGAGAGGGTGGGCCGGGGGCTTAAGAGGCAGAGCGTGGGGCGGGGGGTGAGGGGGAGACGGAGGCCGCTGGTTCCTGGGGCCCAGGACTCTAGTGCACAGAGCAAGCCTCCCATGGGTCTCTGAGGATCCCTTCCTGAGAACAGTCCCCTTCGTTCAATGGCTGAGTCCTAGGCGCGGGCCTCTCTACACCCCCAGCTCCCCGCCTGCTGCCTTCAGCAACCCTGGAATCCTTGTGCGCGGCCGCACCACACCCCCTTGGGCCTGGAGCGCGCGCTTCAGGAGCCCGGGGCCACCTGCTATGGTTGCAAGATTTTGCTTTGGCCGGCCCATCAAAACAGCATGAACAAAGATTGTGCCCTAACTCATGGCTCTTTCCCCAGTGATCCATAAACTGGTGGGCTAATGACGTGCAAATACCCGCCACGAAGCTTGGAGTACTGCAACTTATAGACATTTTCACCTAGTTCTTTCCTCAGTAAGTCACCATGACTCTGAATCTGCTTAATCTGGGATTTAATTCCATTGCTTTCTTTTCTTTTTTATTTTCCCTTTAGTACAGAGTGGCTTCGAACTGACTACTCTTCTGCATCATCCTCCCAATACTGGGATCATTATGGGTCTGAGTCACCACATCTGCATTTTTCCATGTTGCCTTGAGATAGTGCCTCCTACAAGTAGCCCAGGCTGGCCTTGAACTTACAGTGATCCTTCAGCTTCACCTTCACATGTTCTGGAATTACAGGTATTTTCCACAGGTACAGCTATTCTTTGTGTGCCTGAGCACACATACCCAAGAAGTCCAGCTGAGAGCATTAGACACCATAGAGCTACAGTATAGTAGCAGGTGCTCTTAACCATTGAACCATCTTTCTAGCCTCTTTTTTCCCATTGCAAACCACTTTATTGAAATATAATTCACTTTTCATATAAGTCATGTATTTAATGTATACAGACAATTCAGTGGTATTTTAATATAATCTTAAAGATATGCAACCAACTTTTTAAAGAGATTTATTTATTGTTATATGTAAGTACACTGTAGCTGTCTTCAGACACACCAAGAAGGTGTCAGATCCCATTATAGATGGCTATGAGCCACCATGCGGTTGCTGGGATTTGAACTCAGGACTTTCAGAAGAGCAGTCAGTGCTCTTAACTGCTGAGCCATCTCTCCAGCCCATTTTCATCACTTCTAAAAGAAACTCTGTAGCAGTTAGCTATCAGTCTGAATTCCTCTCATATATATATATATACCCAAGCTCTGGGAAGCACTCATGTTCTCACTGACTGTGGAGTTGTCTCTTAAGGATACCTCAAATAAATGGAATCATACAATATAAATATATGTATTTTTATGTCCATTCATTCATTTAAAATTTTCAAGTTTTGTCAGAGTTGTACCATTGATCAAAACTTCCTTTTGGGGCCAAATAATATCCTGTTGCATGGATAAGGCACATTTTATTTATTCTTTCATCAACTGACAAATTTTTTAATTGCTTTCCTCTTTGGGCTGTTTGCTTGTTTACTTGTGTGCTTGGCACAGGGAGTGGCACTATTAGAAGGTGTGGCCTTGTTGTAGTGGGTGTGTCACTGTGGGCGGGCTTTAAGACCCTCATCCTAGCTGCCTGGAAGCCAGTTTCTGCTAGCTGCCTTTGGAACAAGAAGTGGAACTCTCAGCTCCTTTAGCCCCATGTCTCCCTCCCTGGACACTGTCACGCTTCCTGCATGGATGATAATGGACTGAACCTCTGAACCTGTAAATCAGCCCCAATTAAATGTTGTCCTTATGAGAGTTGCCTTGGTCAAGGTGTCTGTTCACAGCAGTAAAACCCTAAGACAGTACTAGAAACACTTCTATGCATTGTTTGTTTATAGACATGATCATATAACTCTTTCTACCTTTACCACCATTCCAAAAATTGGAATTGCACTTCTTTTGTATTCGTGTGTGTGAGTACATGAGTGTAGAAAGCATCTGTACCCTTGTGCACATGTATGGAGGCCAGAGCAGAACACTCGATGTCTTCTTTCACTCTTTGACTTATTGTCACTTGTTGCTGTTCCCCCAAAGTTGTGTTTGTGGATGTGTGTATGCCTATGCTTGCCTTTTTATATGTGTGCTGAGAATTCAAACTCATTTCCTCGTGCTTACAGAGCATAGGTTCTTACCTGCTAAACCATCTCCCTAAACCCTCTTTCAGGATTTTTGAGACAATTTCAATGTAGCTCTGTAACTCACTGGAATGTGGACCAGTACTCTAGGTTGTCTTTAAACTCTCAGTAATCTTCCTACCTCTGCCTTCCAAGTTCTGGGATTAGAGGTATTTAATATCACACCTGGCTCCTCTTTTCGGTTTTTACATTAAGATAGAGTCTGGATAAGTTGCCCTGGTTGGTCTTAAAACTTACTCCATAGCCCAGACTGGCCTTAAACATATGATCTTCCTGCCTCAATCTCAAGGATAATTGCAATTATAGGCGTGAACCACAAGTTCTAGATGTCTTGTTTTGACATAGTATATAGCCCAAGCTTGTCTTGATTTTTTTTTTTGTTTTGGTTTTTTTTGTTCGTTTGTTTCTATACTATGGATTGCACCTAGAGCTTTGGGCATACTACGCAAATGCTCTACTACTGAGTTAGATTTTCAGTGGGGGTACCATGTACATGTGGTATGCATGCATGTGTATATGAATGTTTATCATGGGGGTGGGGGCACACAAATGTGGGGGCCAGAGGTCAATGTCAAATGTCTTCTCCAAGCATGTTCCATCTTATATATTGAAGCAGAGTTTCTTTTCTTTTTTTTTTCTTTCTTTTTTTTGTGGGGGGGGGTGGGTTTTTGTTTGTTTGTTTGTTTTTTGGAGACAGGGTTTCTCCCTGTAGCCCTGGCTGTCCTGGAATTCACTCTGTAGACCAGGCTGGTCCCAAACTCAGAAATCTGCCTGCCTCTGCCTCCCAAGTGCTGGGATTAAAGGCATGAGCCACCACTGCACGGCTGAGGCAAAGTTTCTTATGAGAACAGAGAACTTGCCAATTAAGCTAGTCTAACTAACCAACTTGCCCCAAGAATTCCATCTTTGCACTATGATTCTAGGTAGGCTGCCATGCTTGACTGTCATTCATGTGGATTCTGAGGCTTCAAACTCCAATCCTCACACTTGCACAGAAAGTGCTTTATGCACTGAGCAATCTCTATCCTATGTATGCATGTACTTATTTATTTGGGATTTTTAAAGACAGGATCTCACTATATAACCCTAGCTGTCCTGGAACTTTCTCTGTAGACCAGCCTAGCTTCAAACTCATAGAGATCTGCATGCCTCTGCCACCTGAGTGCTGGGATTAAAAGTGTTCATAGTTACACCTGGCTAGACAGTGTCTTAGTACTTGTCCAGGCTAGCTTTCAACTCACATTGTAGACTACCAAGGCTTTGAACTCTTAATCTTCATGACTCAACCTTTTGATTAACTGGGATTACAAACCTGCTCTACCAGGGATGGAAAACCTCAAAGTGTGTGGAGTTTTTTTAATTTTAAGATTTATTTTATTATGTATGTGATTGCTTTTTCTGTATTTCTATATGTGTGTTACATACAAGGCTGCTACTCTTGGAGATCAGAAGTCATCACATTCCCTGGGACTGGAGTTACAAACAATTGTGAGCTATCATGTGGGTCCTGGGGGGTTGAACTCTGGTCCTCTATAAGCAAGCAAGTGCTCTTAACTGCTGAAACAGCTCTCCAGCATTGGTCTCAAATTCTTGATTCCCTCTTAACTTCTCAACTGCTAGAATCATAGGAATGTTTCACTATCCAGAAAGAATGAATTTTATTTTTTAAATGTTTAGAAATGTATTATATATATATATATATCTTAGTTGGGGTTTTACTGCTGTGTACAGACACCATGACCAATGTAAGTTTTATAAAAGACAACATTTAATTGGGACTGGCTTACAGGCTCAGAGGTTCAGTCCATTGTCATCAAGGCAGAAGCATGGCAGCATCCAGGCAGGCATGGTGCAGTAGGAGCTGAGGGTTCTACATCTTTATCCAAAAGAAGCCAGGATCAGATTGGGAATCCTCGAGCATCTAGAAGGAAGATCTCTAAGCCCAACCCCACAGTGACACACTTCCTCCACCAAGGCCATATCCTCTAATAGTGCCACTCCCTGGGACAAGCATATACAAACCATCACATGTATGATTTGCCTGCATATATATTATGTACACATTATGATGTACTATGAGCACACAGTGCCCTGAGCACAGAGGAGGGCACCAGATCCCCCCCCCCAAAAAACCTAGCCACCATGTGGGGTGCTCAGAATCAAATCCAGGTCCTCTGGATGAACAGCCAATGCTCTTAACCACTGAGTCATCTCTCCAGCTCCATGTTACCCATTTCTGGTAACAGTATGCACCATCATACTCAGCTCACTTTCATTTTGTTTTACTTATTTATTTAGACCTCTGTGTGTATGTATGTGTGTGTGTACATATACCACAGCATACATATGGATGTCAGAGGACAACTTAATTTGCATGAGTCAGTTCCTTCCTTCTATCATGTGGGTCCCGTGGATTGAACTCAGGTTATCAGGCTTGGTAGTAAACATCTTTACCATAGTTTGTTTTCTGACAATATAGTTATCAATATGTAGCCCCAGCTATCCTCAGACTAACAGTGATCCTCCTAGCTCATGCTTCTGAGTACTGGGATTATATGTTTGTGCCACTTTGCCTAGCTTTTTAAATTATTATTGTATCTGTTTATTCATTTAGAGGGTTTTAAGGCATGGGTTTATGAAGACCAGGTTAGTCTATGTGGCCAAGGCTGCCTTGAACTTCTGATTTTCCTGCCTTTCTACTTCCTAAGTACTTTGACTAAAGGTATATATGGTGTATACTGACTCTCCATATTCTTTTTAATTTTATATTTTGAAATTCTTTCTGTCTTCCCTAGCCTATATTTCTTCTAGCAAAGAATCTTTGAATATGTGGTAGTTCTTGATTACATGTTGAACATTCATGACTCTTCTGTGTTTTGAATGTCTTGGATTTGTTGTTTTCCTAAAAAGAGTATTGGACATTAGCAGGTGGTTAAATTATTAGATGCACATAATCATCTCTTAGGTCCATTTTTAAATTTTGATAGGGCAAATCTAGAAAGCTTTTTACCACCAGTCAGTATAACCCTGTTTCTAAGGTGTTACTCTTCTGGCTTTTCACTGACTCACTTCCTGGATTTTCACTCTATGTACATTTCGTTCAATTTTCTCCTTTTTTAAAAGATTTATTTATTTTTATGTAAATGGGTATACTGTAGCTGTTTTCAGACACAACAGAAGAGGGCATCAGACCACCATATGGTTGCTGGGAATTGAACTCAGGATCTCTGGAAGAGCAATCAGTGCTCTTAACTGCTGAGCCATCTCTCTAGCCCCTCAATTTTCAACCTGAAATAAAGCCAGACATGATGGCTCAAACCTGGAATCTAGGCTACCTACATAGCAAGACTCTGTCTCAAAAACAAACAAACAAGAAACCAGAAACAAACTTCTGAAACCCAAGGGGGCAGATATATAATAAATATGCAGGGGTGGGCTTGGGCTGAGCTGTAGAGTGCTTCTCAATTGTATTACACCTAGGTTCATAGAGGAGGTGGAGAAAGAGAGAAACTGAGTCTGCAGGGGTTATTCTTGGACAATTATTAGTATATCAATCACTTTCTTTATACTATTGAATTGCAGAAGATTTTTCCTTTTGTTTTCTTTTTCTTTTATTTTATTGGTTATTTTATTTATTTACATTTCAAATGTTATCCCCCTTCCCAATTAAACCCCTATTCCCTCCCCAAGCCCCCTGCTTCTATGAGAGTGCTCCCTCACCCGCCCACCCCCTCCCACCTCAGCGCCTTAGCATTTCCCTATGCTGGGTCATCTAGCCGCCACAGGACCAAGGAGCTGAAGAAGATTTTTCTAATGTAGAAACTATGAGATCAAAAGGAAAACCAGGAAAATATTTGTTTTCAAGCTTTCTCAGTTGAGGAGCTGGCTTAGTGAATAAAAGACTTGCTAAATAAGCAAGAGGAACAGAGTTCAGACCCCTAGCACACATGTAAATACTGCATGGTTGTGGTTCTCCTATAATTCCAGCACTCAGAAAGCAGAAACAAGGGATCCCCAGAACAAGTTAGCTACCTAGACTAGTCATACCAGTGAGTATTGAGTTCAATTGCAGACAGTTTCAATGAATAAGGTGAAGAACAACATCCTAAGATACATGAAAAACAATGATAACATTTATATGCTTATATTAGATGGTACAAAGACTATTCTTCCCCATATATGGAAGGTACCTAGATTCTGTATTTTTTTAAGATGGAGGGCTAGAGAAATGACTCATTTGTTTAGAACACTTATTGATATTGCAGAGAATCTGGATTTGGTTCTGAGTATCTGAATGGTGACTCAAAACAATTTATAACTCCAGTTACCCTATCTAACCTCCATGAATACCTATCTACATGAAAACAAAACTCTCATACATATAAAACAAGTAAGTCTAAAAAATTTTTTTAGAGAGGCTGACAAGATAATTCACTTGCAGCCAAGTCTGAGGACCTGAGTTTGATTCTTACAACCCCCATATAGAAAGAAAGAAATGAGTTCTGAAAGTTGTCCTCTATATACATACACACTATAACAATATTCACACCCACACACATATACACTCAAAACACAGATGTATAAACATACAAACAAAAAGATCACCAAAACTTGGCATGGTAGTGCATGTCTATAGTCCCCACACTAGGAAGGTAGAGGCAAGAGGATCAGGAATTAAAGACCATCCTCAGCTACATAAATGACTTCGGCCTGGGTAACATAAGACCTCTTTCAAAAACAAACAGTATCTGGATAGATGGCTCAGATATTAAGAGCATTTGCTGCTCTTCCAGAGGACCTGGGTTCAGTTCCCAGCACACACACTGTGATCATAACCATTTATAACTCTAATTCAGGAGATCTTTTGCCCTCTTCCAGCCTCTGCATGCCCTGAACATGCTGCACAAATACACATGTAGGCAAAACACCCATACACATAAAATAAAAATAAATAAATCTTTTCTGGGAGGTAGTAGCACACACCTTTAATGCAAGCACTGAGGAGGTAGAGGCAGGCAGATCTCTATGAGTTCTAGACCAGCCTGGTCTACAGAGTGAATTGCAGGACAGCCAAGGCTATGTAGAGAAACCCTGTCTCAAATAAATAAATAAATCTTCAAAATGAACACATACATGCATACATATGCCTTACACTTCTACTTCTGCCCCCTTGCCCCTCACCACCTGAGGCAGTCAGGAAAGCTGGTCCTGGGTTTATGAGAGCTGGTGAGCAGTCCCCACTCCTCACCAGCTGTAGCACTTGGGAAAGCAGGTCCTGCATCTCAACAGGGCAGCACATCAGAGCTAGCCCTGATAGCGAAGGCAAGGGGTAAGACAGCCCAAGGGCATGAGAGGGAAGACTGGCCTAGCTCTTCACCAGATGCAGCATTTAGGAGCATGAGCATGTATCTCTACTGGGCAGCACAGTAAAACTTGCTCTGGAGGTGTGGGTGCAGGTGAAATACCCCAGGAACATAAAAGCAGGAGAGCAGACCCTGCCTCTAGCTGATGAGGTATTGAGTGGCCCTGGTGGTGTGGATATGGTAGAACCAGCAGGCTCCATATGAATGTAGAGTTCAGGGAACTCAGGGGCTAAAGAGGGCACTTGAGGCACTAATATATGGATGAGATAGCAGAGAGGGGACTCTTCCTCTACAGTGCCTTCTTTCTGATTGTTTCTCAAAAGACAGACAGGAGTTGGCACAGAGGACTAGAAAATCCCCATCCAGGGCTCCCACCAGCATATATAAGATAAAGTCTAGCTACCTACTTCAATGTTCCCCCTAAGGTACTTTGACCTACTCTACTCTACCCTCTGCCTTCCTCCAAGTAATATCAGATATCTCTATGATAGGAACAGGGTCAAGGACATAAAAGCTCCTAGCTAGTAGCCAAGCCTCCTCCAATCATAGCAATGCTCACTACATAGTACCATCAGATAGCCATACTTGCAGGGAAACAAGGTGTTCTTCATGGCACAAACAAGCACCTAGCCTCAAACAAGGAAGGGAATCTCAGCTAACCTTCCATACATTCTAAGCAGGCCAGTCTGTCTCAGCTTACACAAGAGGAAATGAGAACTGGCCTTTGAGATGTCAGGGCCAGGTCATTCTCTCCCCACGTGCAAGGTGACCTCAGCATGCAGAAGAAGAAGGATGCCAGTCTGTGGTAGGACCAGGCTGTCTGTGTGCTGATTGTTTTTCTGTGTTTGTTGGTATCTCGTTCTGTGTTCTTGGACTTAGACTGACGACACTGGACATTAGACTGACTGAAAAGCAAGTTAGCTACACTCTGCTTCTCCAAATAACCTACCCGTAGGGACCTTTGACTTGCGGGTAATCAAAGCAGGAGAAGAGATAGTCTTTATAGTTACCTAGAACAATCTAGTGGAAAACCCACCTCCCCCCTCATAGATAAAAGCCTTTCTTTCCCGAGACCCACCTCACAGGTTCTGGGTAAGTGGAGAGATCCGGACCTGAGAAGTCCATCCCCACAAGGCCCTTCAACAGCAGAACTGTTGCTCCAAGACCCTCCCTGTATCTCCCTACCCTTGCCCACAGCTGCCAGCTCTGGTGGCTCTCTCACTAAGGGCATATTTTCCAAGAGACTGATTAATCTCTTTGAAACTGTTTTATTTATAATACAGGAAGCCAAAAAGAATACCCTGTCAGACACGGGGGCACCATCGACTGACCAGGCTGTCGTGAACAGTGGACTTTCCCTGACTAGGCCTGACTGGGACTTTAATATGACAAAGGGTGGGGGGAACCTGAAGGTACACCACCAGACTCCATGGGCAGGTCTCGAGGGGATTGCATGGCAACCCACAAATTTGATCAAGGTATGTGAGGTTAAACAGAGACTGCAGGCTTTCTAGAGAGGATCACAAAGGCAATATACACCCTATGGCCCCAAGGGCAAGGAATATAAAACTACTGGGACAATGGCTTTTATAGACCAGGCTAATAGAGATATCAGGGGAAAAGCTTCAGAGGCTAGAGAAAAAGAATAAGCCATTGAGGGATTTAGTGCAGTTTGCTGAGATAGGAAGACAGAGGAGAAAGAATAGAGGAAAAAAGAAAGAAAAAGAAAAGCGAAGGGAAGGAAGCTACAGAGAGTCCTGGCTATAGTAGTCAGGAAAAGCAGAGAAGAGAGACAGAAAAGGACCAGTGTGTATACTGCAAGGAGAGAGGCCACTGGGCCCAAGTGTGCCCTAACAAACAGAAGCCAGGAGCAGGAATTCCCAGGCCTTGGGAAAAGTGCCCCCAAATGGCAAAGGTGTTAGCCCTGGTGAAGACAGTGGTTAGGAGAGATGCAGTTTGGACCTCCTCCCCAAACACAGGGTAATTCTGAGTGTGGGGGAGAAACCCACTCAATTCTTGATGGACATAGGGGCTCAACACTCGGTCCTCCATGCCAATGGCCCTGTTTCCAAGAAAAGATCTTAGGTCCAAGAAGCCACTGGCACCGAAATGTATTCACGGACTACCTGAAGAACAGTGGACCAAGGGATGGGATGGGTAGCCCATTCATTTAGGGTCTCCCCAGACTGTCCCTACCCTCTGTTGGGGTAAGACATACTCTCCAAAATGGGGGACCAGATATACTTCCTGTCCAATGGGCTGCAGCTAACTGGCCCAAAAGAAATTTCTCCAATTGACCCCTGCCAAAAGCGGAGTCTACCTGGATTACAGATGGAGAAGTTTTCCATCTGACCATCAAGGTCAGAGATGAGCAGGTGCTGCTGTGTTGGACAGCACAAATGTCATCTGGACAGAACCTCTACCCCCTGGCATGCCAACATAGAAAGTGGAACTAATTGTCCTCACTAAGACCTTGGAACTTGGAGCCAGCAAGAAAATTAACATCCACACAGACAGCAGGTATGCCTCTGCCACAGCCCACGTCCAGAGAGATATATGCCAAGACTGCTCACATCAGAGGAAACAAAAAGGAAATCTTGGACCTCTTAGATGCCCTAATAAAGCTAGCAACTGTGAGTATGATTCACTGGCCAGGATGTCAGAAGGGAAAAGACTCAGTGGGCAATAACCAGGCAGATCAAGTGACTCTGCAGGAGCCTATCCCGGTTATGGGCCTGCAAGAGACACCCACTGGGAAATAGGACTGAATTAAGGGATGTCCTCAGAATATGCTTAAGAAAAAAGGACTCAAACTGCTAGCCACCCTACCAACTATTATCAAGAGAAGGTGCACACAAGAAGGAAGAACTATACTCCCCAGAAAGTAAGCAAGAGACTTACTAGGCCAAATGCACAGATGGACTCATTTAGGGGATAAAAAGCTTGTCCAGGAAGTTAAGGGACTAAAGTATATAAGACTCAGGTTTTGGGACAGAGAGATAGTAAAATAGTGTAAGATATGCCAGCAAGTGAATGCTTGTGGAGCCAAGAGTGAACAAGGCAAAAGACCTAGGGGAGAACAGCCTAGAGTATATTGAGAGATTTTATAGACGTTAAGGCAGGAAAATATGGTTATAAATACCTTCTAGTGTTTGTGGATCCTTTCTCTGGATGGGTTGGGGCTTTCCCCACCAAGCAGGAAACAGCTGCCATGATTAGAAGAAATTTTCCCAAGTTTCAAAGTGCCCAAGGTAACTGGATCAGACAGTGGTCCTGTTTTTGTCTCTAAGGTAAGTCAGGGATTGGCAAAGATATTGGGGATTAATTGGAAATATTATTGGGCATACTGTCCCCAGAGCTCAGGGCAGGTAGAGAAAATAAACAGAACCCTACAAGAAACCTTAACTAAGTTGACCTTGGAGACTGGCTCAGGCTGGGTGGTGCCCTTGGCCCTGTTCTAAGCCCCAAATAGCCCCTGCCATTTTAACCTGACCCCTTTTGAGTTCTTCTTTGGTACCCCAACTCCTTTGTTGTCCACTGGGCCCTCCCAGGAGGTATCCCACAACATGAGATTTTACCCCAACTGTCTGCCTTAAATGCTCCAGGGATATCAGAGACCCCCTCATCGCTTCCAGACTGGTGACTGGATCTATGTAAGGAGGCTTCGGGGACAGTCACTGGAACCCTGATGGAAGGGACCCTTCCTGGTGCACTAACCACTCCCACAGGCCTCGAGTTCCAGAACAGCCAGGGCTACACAGAGAAACCCTGTCTCGGAAAAAAAAAAATCACTCAACCTTGATCATGACTGCTTGTGATACCTTTGGATTCTGGTTCCTTCCCCCATCCTATGTGCCTGTCCACCTGTTACAGCACTCACTGCCTCCCTTCTGTTGGGGTTGGGGATGGCTGGGGCAGCCACCAGGACTTCCACTCTGGTCTTACAAGGGGAAAATTATGACAGTCAGAGGGCAGCGATTGATTTAGGTGTGGAGAGAATAGAAACTTCCATCAGCCCCCCTCAAGAATCACTGACATCATTATCAGAAGGAGTACTGCAGGATAGGAGGGCTATGTGCTACCTAAGCTGAGGAGGATTGTGCTTTATATAGACCATTCCGGGGTTGTTAACCCTGTTAGGACCCCTAATTGTTCTCCAGCTATAGTTGACTTCTGGCCCCTACATTTTGGACCACTTGGTCACTATTGTTAAGAGACACTTAGGTACAGTGCAGCTAATGATCTTAAAGCAGAGATACAAAGAACTAGATACAGAAGATTGGGAGTATGAGCTATCAGAATACCAGCAATTGCTTCAGGATTGAAGCATGCACAAAGAACAGGGGGAAATGAAAGGAACTTTGGAAAGGTCATGGAACCCTTGCCTCTCCCAGAAGGGAGAGGCTAAATTACATTACTCAGATCACAGGGATGTCCCCATGGTTAGGGAAGGCCCAGAGACCATTGGCCGCCTACATCATTCCCTAACAACCAATTAGTTTAAAGGTAACACTGTTCTGCCAATCACATTTTGCCTAATGGTGGCTGGCCCTGAGGACTGTATAAAGGCCTGTGCAGCCTGCTGTGCATGCTGAATTAAATAAAATTTAATCCCCATGTGCATGCTGGATTAAATAAAATTCTTCTTGCTTTATGCATCAGAAGAAAAAGAGAGATGTCAGGGCCACCTCCAGGTACTGGAGGCCGAGGCACACTGCCCAACCCTAGCTGGATTCTGCCCCTGAAGCTGTAACACTGATCATGCAGACTGAGCAGGGTAGACATGGATGTGGCAAATAAACAGTGACTTCAAGGTCCCATAACAAGCCATGAGTGCTGGGACTGGAGAGAGAAGCTGGTAGAGGTTGCTTGGCCAAGATCCCATGGAAAAGGCATCTAGAAACACAAGAGAACACAAGGATCTGGAAGGAGGCTTAAATAAGTATTCCCTTTCCATTCCAGAGCCCTGTCCAAGCTTGAGAATTTTGTCCTCATTTTAAAGAACAGCATAGTTGGGCAGTGGTGTAGATGCCTTTAATCCTAGTACTTGGAAGGCAAATGCAGGTAGATCTCTCTGAGTTTGAGGCCAACCTGGTTTGGTTTACAGAGTAAGTTCTAGGACAGCTATGCATATGTCAAGAGAACCTGTCTCAAAAAATAAAATAAAATAAAATAGGTGAAATGAAGAATCCTTTGGTGTGGTCTGTGGAAGAGGTTGACACAAGATCTTATTCCATAGTTCAGGCTGGCATGAAACTTGCTGTGCATCCTAGGCTAATCTCAAACTCATGATCTTCTTGCTTCTACCTCCCAAGTGCTAGGATTAAAGGTATGCACCACATACCTGGTAAAATGACCAAAATATTCTGTAAATTTTATTTCAAAAATGTTTTACAGCTGAGGAGATAGCTCAGTTGATAAAGTTGTTTGTCTTACAAACATGAGATTATGACTTTAATCCCCAGAATCCATTTATCCATTTAAAGATTTATTTAGTTAGTTAGTTTGTTAATTAGTGAGAACACTGTTGCTGTCTTCAGACACACCAGAAGAGGGCATTGGATACCATTATAGATTGTTGTGAGCCACCATGTAGTTGCTGAGAATTGAACCTGAGAATCTTCAGGACCTCTGGAAGAATAGTTAGTACTCAACCACTAAGCCATCTCCTCAGTCCCAGGATCCATATTTTTTAAATATGATAGTATACATGTGCAATTCAACACTGGAGAGGTAGAGACTAGTGGCTCCATGGGGCTCACCAACCTGCCAGCCTAGTGTACTTGGCAAGTTCCAGGCCAATGAAAGATCCTGTATCAAATAACAAAAAAGTTGGATAACAGAATGACAACCAGGGTTGCCTTCTTGTCCTCACATGCCTCCCTCCAACACAAATATGCTATAAAATAAAGCACAGGTTCTTATAATGCAGGGACTCTAGCTCCAACATGTGGACATTTTTATTGTAAAAGGGAAAAGCAGTAATGACAACATCAGGTCAGGGAATAGCAACTACCATCCTCCCAGAGTGCTCTGGCATGGTCACCTGGAGCCCTGAAGACATGGGAGCACGCTGGGGAAAGCCAAGGTCATGCCCACTTTTGGATGCTCACCGGATCTGGCGCAAGGAAAAGGGACACATAGGACAAGGAATTAAAGCCAAGAAATAAAATAAGCAGGATAGGCTAGCATATCACCCTACTCCTTATACCCCTGTGTGTGGATGTGTGTGTGTGCGTGCGTGCGTGCGTGCGTGCGTGTGTGTGTGTGTGTGTGTGTGTGTGTGTGTGTGTGTGTGTGTGTATCTTGCTATGTAGCCTGGGTGGCTCTTCTTGCCTCAGTCTTCCTAGTGGTGGGATTACAGGTGTGTGCCACCAAGTCAATATTAGTTATCTCTAGTTTCCTAGCAAGATGATTGCTAGGCTAATGATAGTCAGGATGACTCCTATTCTCTGACTGTGAGTTGCCTAGTCCAGTAGCAGAACCACTAAGAAGAGTCTTTCCAGGACCTAACCTTCCTGCCTGCCTTCCCTGTCTCCTTACCGTGTACTTGTCCCATTTCTTCTCTGGGTCATAGGGCTCCCAGCGACTGGCAGGAAAAATGTGCTTGTTCTTCTCATACCAGCTCCTCAGCACTACTTTGCCTGCATGTGACTGAGGAATGAAGGTTGCAATTCAGGGCCATCTTACCAGACCTTGCCTTCTTGTGACTTCTCCCTAAGGTTAACCACCCTGACAGGTTCAGAGCACCTTTGTCTGCCCAGTGCCATCACACTATCATACCTCATCTTTCTCCACAGTGGCATCACTAAGCAGTCGTACATCATCATGAACATCGAAGTTGAAGAGTGGCCCTGTAGGAGAAAAGCAGTAAGCTCAAGGCCATGCTACTCCCCTTCCAATATGTTATAGGGTGAACGAAGATAGAATCACTTACCACTTTTTCCTCGTGCCTTGGTAACAATGAAGTCATAGAAGCTGTGATGCTAGGAACAGAGGATGAGAAAGGCCAGCTTGATAATCCATCTGGGGTCCTGTCACCCACTACTCCCTATACCTCTACCTGCAGGTATCACTGCGTCCACCAGCCCTGGAAGATTGCAGTATGGCAACTCTATGAAACCATAGAGTGCATGACCCAGGGTTGAAGGAACTCACGTGAGGGATGATTAAATCCTCCTTGATGTACATGAGCTGTTCCACCCCTGCTGACCTAAGGGAGAGAGAGAGGAGAGGATGAGCAACTGGAAGTCATCAGAGTTGGCATAAAGAGCTACAAAGTGATGGCCATAGTGCTTTAAGCCTTAAAGTTTAAGGGAAGCTGTGTAGTTTAATGAACCTGGGATGGGAGTTCCAGTGTCCTCTACTTCTGTACCATACTACTAAAGCAGGGCTCTCTCATCTAAGCTTTCTAAAGCAGGAAGTTAAGAAAAAAAGAGCACAGCTCTCTTCTTTGAGGAATTCAGTTACCAGCATTACATTTTCCCAGCTGTGGAGCAGTCAGCTGGCTGGGAAGGCAGGCTCTTCACAGATGCATAGCACGGCACACATAGTACATACTGTGCTTACCTGAGCTCACTGAAGTCTTTCCGTAAGATCTCTAGTGCTTTCTGCAGGAACTGCTGCATTGTGTTGCCTTTCTTCATCTGTAGAAGCAGGTGTACTTCAAGTTAAGAAGGAAAAAACAACAGCCCAAAGAAATACTCCCAAGAAAGCAGAGACCCACCCTGCTACCCCCAGAGGTTTCCCAAGTCAAGACTGTCAGTTACTTTCCATTGAATTCAAGCCAAGGGAGGCCTTCTACTGCCTACCTTAACTGTACGCCGGTGCCCAGAGCCATCCCAGTAACTAAAGGTGATTTCAATCTCTTCACCTACAAAGGAGAGTTGCCTTATCCAGGTGGTGGTGCAAGCCCTTAATCTCAGCATTCCAGAGGCAGAGGCAGGCAGATCTCTAAATTAAAGGCCAACCTGGTCTACAGAGTGAGTTATAGAACAGCCATGGCTACATAGAGAAACCCTGTCTCAAAAAAACAAAACAAAACAAGTTGCTTCTGCGTCTCTAGACTTGAGCTTAGAGTTTCCTTGGGATAGACAAGTACATACCTTGAGGTATTTGCAAGAAAACTGTTTGGGCCTTAGCCCTGTTCTCTCACTGCCCCAACACTGGACCACACATTGAGTCTCGTAGCCAAGGCTGGCTTCAAACTGGCCATATAGCTAAAGATAACCTTGAACTTCAGACCCTGATGCCTCAGTCTCCTGAGTGCTGGGTGGCAGGCTAAGCCATCATATGTAGCTATAGCACTCACTCTTGATTTTCTCCTGCTTGGCTTCCCACTCCTGGCGCAGCTCTTCCCGAAGCCGATTTTCCTCCTCCTGAGATGAAATGGACAAAAAAGATGAGATTCAGGGCTGTTCTAGGTGCAGCATTAACCCATTCCTAGGCCAGAGTCTCCACCAAGTTCATGATCAACACCAAAGTCAGTACCAGAGCCAAGCAGTTTTTACCTCCCGGTCCCGATCAGGCAAGAAGCTTGTGTCCACATCAGGGTTCTTCCCCAATTTCTTTTTCTTTGTGGTGATCTCTAAATCAAACAAGCCAAAGAACATTTTATTTTTCAGAAAATGATTCTGTGGGTTTGTTTTTAGACATAATCACATTTATGTAGTCCTGGCTGTCTTAGAACTCTCTATGTAGAACAGGGTGGGCTCAAACTCACAGAGATCTGCCTACCTCTGCCTTCCAAGTTCTAAGATTAGTATACCACCATGCCTGGCCTGAAAATGATTTTGATATCATGAACCTTTATCAAGTCTCTCAGGCTCTTTGAGCTTGCTTTAAGAAATACTGACTTGTACAGCCATGGTGGCACATACCATTAGAACCAGCACTTTGAAGAATAGAGCCAGGTGGATCTAAGTTTAAGTCCAGCTTGGTATACACAGTGAGTGCCAGACATATGCCACAACCACAGAGAAACCATTTCTTTTTCTTTTTCTTTTCTTTCTTCCTTTCCTTTCCTTTTTGGTTTCTTCAAGACAGGGTTTCTCCATATAGCCCCTCACTCTGTAGACCAGGCTGGCATCAAACTCAGAAATCCGCCTGCCTCTGTCTCCCAAGTACCGGGATTAAAGGCATGCGCCACCCCTGCCTGGCAAGAAACCCTTTCTTAAAAAGAAAACAAACAAAAAACAAAACTAACAACCTAGATAAATAACAAGCATGAACTAAAACAACAACAACAACAAAATTCCAGGGCCCTGGGTGCCCAGGTCCTTGCGAAGACCCCAAAATGAAATCTCAAGATGGAAGAGGAACACACTGGGCGGTGGTGGTGCACGTCTGTAAGCCCAGCACTCTGGGAAGCAGAGAGCAGAGGCAGGAGGATTTCTAAGTTCGAGGCCAGCCTGGTCTACAGAGTGAGCTCCAGGACAGCCAGGGCTATACAGAGAAATCCTGTCTCGAAAAAAACCAAATCCAAAAAAAAAAAACAAAACAAAACAAAAAAACAGGCTATGTTTTGCAAAAGCTCCAGTGAACTAGATGATGTGGCACACACCTGTAATCTAGCACTCAGAAGACTGAGGCAAGAGCAGTGAAATTTGGAGGCTAGCCTAGGATATATAATAAGACTATCTGATACACAGTGAGGCTGACAACCTTTCCACTAGCCTGTACAATATAGAACAGCTCCTAAGGTGGAGGAAGGATAAGTATAAAGGCCAGCTTGAGTACATGAGACCCTGTCTCAAAATAAATGAAGTAAACAAGACAAAACAAAATACTACTTGCCACGTATACCCCTGAGTACTACTGAATATGTATCTAGCTAAATAAGGAGCAATGGTATTATTTCAGATACAGTTGGGTTAAATGTAGTGCTAAAATTACAGTGAAAGGGAGCAGTATAGCAATTCCCCCTGTGCTGTAGAGAAAGCAGCAATTCTGAGTGTCCTGAGCCCATAGTGACCCTGTGGCCTGGCATGGCACAGAACAGATGTGCATACATAGGGCTGTATTTTAGAGGCACAGGATTTCAGCAGGTGTAGATCAAATTCACCAATCACAATTAATCATTGCCCAGTGGCTGCTTATGGTGAGTGTATTCACAAACATTCCCATTCAGAAAGTTTTAGCAGGAAAGGCTAGTCCAGATTATATCCTCCCCTCCTCAGTTTACCCTATGTGCTGCAAAGAACAGCTTCTGGATCCTTTTAGACCAGATGCTAGTAGTACTCTGATAACTTCTCACACTAGTGGCTCCTATACAGGGGCTACTGGCCTAGTTCTAACTCAGTCTCCTGGTGACTGAGGCTAAAAGAAAAAAGAAAATAGAGTGTGCTTTTTCCTTTGCTGGCCCAAATGCTAGAACAGAGCTCTGGTTGGCAGTTCCCTCACCTTCCCTCTCCAGCTCCTCCTCATACATGGCCATCTCTTCCTCCTCTTCAACTCCCTCCTCTTCTTCCTCCAAGGTGAAGGACAGGCTAGAGATCTTCCGCTTGGCCTCCTTCTTGCGCTCCTTCTCTCGAAGCTTCTCTAGCTTCCTACCAAGGTATGAGTGGCCATCATGCCCCCATGTTCCTGCCCTGAGGCCCCTTCCCTGACCCAGAGCCACTGTGTGCCTAGCATGGGGTCCGTTCAGCACAGGCTGGATCTCCCCAGTACCCCAGAGGGATTCTATTTGCTCTAGTTACTTCAAGCTCAAGGGTAGGACTCTGATTACAACACATCAAGCATGGGACAGAAAGGAATGGGGATAATGCAGGCTGGTCAGGCACCCAGGAAAAAGAAAGGGCTCAGAAAGGACTCACCACCTTTACAGAGGAACAGAAAGAAAGATAAACCTGGAAAGTGAGAACCAGTGTGGAGCTCAATAGATACCACAACTGCTCCCAAAGCAGGAAATGGGTTCTCCCTATGGAATGGGAATGGGAACAGCCTGACCCACCCCCAGGAGATCCCAAGCACTAAGCTGCGCTGTAAGGGGAGAGCTGCTGAGGATGGGGGACCCACAGCTGTAGCTCCTTTGACTGCTCCTTTTTTGCCAGCTGCTTCTCTCGCTCTTTCACCAGCGCCTCCTGTTTGGCCTTCATGTCATTCAGGGTCACAAGGCCTGTGAGGCAAGAAGACATGGGAGGAAAGGCTAGTCACCCAGGGCCAGCAAAGGAGTGACCCCTGGGTCTGGAAGAAGGTGGTACATGTGTCCTGCTCACCCACAGTACTGGACTTGAGCTCTGCTTCCACAGCATCATAGTGTGCAGAGAACTTCTTGTCAATGTTAGATTTCATTATGTTCTCCTGCAGAGGAGGAACATATCAGTGAGGACCATCTACCACTCCACTATGGAAGTGACAGAGTGGCTGTGGGTCTAAGATTATAGTCCTAGATTTGTGCCTTGACATGCTATAACATGATCTTAGAAAAGAAAGACACTCTCCCTTCCTTTCCTGGTTGGAAGGGTCCATGAAACTGGGAAGGCTAAAGGAACCAAAGGTCCTTTTCTTGGCATCCCTGAACTGCTCTGGCCCCCTCTTCAGGTCTCCTGCTGGGGACCAGCACCCCCTCAGTAGCCTGCAGCCACTACCCTACTCACCTTTGGCCTTTTTCCTACCCAGCTTTTAAGCTGAAGCTCCTGAGACCCAAGCCATGAGATTTCAGGAAGTGATAAATGAAAAAAAGAGTGATCAAAATGTCCAGTCCCCAGAATTCTCCTTTTTGGCCCAGGATGCTGTCAGCAGCTTTCGGGAAGTCCATTGTTCTTCAGCCCGGCCCCATATTAATAACTGCCCTGAAGGTACTCTGAAGAGACCTCCAAATGGGTAGCCAGTAGAGGCAAACTTCCAGCTGCCAATGAAGTCAGAGCTGGAGGACTAGGTGTCTATACAAGCCTAACTGAGGGTTGATAATACCTCCATCTGAAGACTGGTTTGGGGGTTTGGCTTCTCACTTCCCCAGATAGGGCCTGCTCTCACCTGGAGAACTAAGACCCTGCTCTTCTCAGGAGTCTTGCCCAAAGGACCAAGCTGAGGTCAGCTTGGTATCATGCCCCTGAATGCAGTGACCACTCACTGAAGAAGCCCTAGGGGAAGCTCTAGTATTCAGGAATGCTAAAGGCTCTGTAATGAGCGAGACTCAGTGGCATACCCCTGCGCCTCCCACAGGAGGTGAGGTCTTCCCAATAAACATTGGAAGGCTGGCATCATCAACTACGAAGCTCTGTACTCAGGAGTGCCAGGGAGTCTCACCCAACATCAGTGTCACCAAAAATCACTGACTGTGGCTCCCAATCTCTGACATGGAGCAACACTGAGCCCATTTTACAGATTAGACTGTCTCGGCTGACTTCCGTTACCAGAGATGCACAGCAAGTCTCGCCACCAACGCGGGACCCGCCCTCCGGGCACTCATAGCCCGCCTTTGAGGTCTCCCAGAGACAAGTGGCAGAAGACCGCCAGGGGGCCCGCGCGGAGCGCAAGCTCTGAGGTGCCCCCGCCTGGCCCAGACCTCTGCAATCCTCTGCTTCATCTGCTCCATTTGCTCACGCTGCTTCTCCCTTTTCTTCATTAGGTGCATGGCGCGTCCCGCCTCACTTGCAGCGCCCTTGTACTGAGCCATGGTGGTGGCAGCGGTTTTGGCGGAGGCAGAGGTGGCGGTGGTTTCAGCGGAGGCGACGACAGCAGAAACAGTGAATTTTGCTTGGAGAAGTCCAGGAGGCGACGGCGACGGCAGTGGCGGCAGCAATTTAGTCAGCTGATGCGTGACGTCAGCCACCAGGGAACGTACGGACGCTGACTCTGCCCTACGCCCGCGGCTCTGACACGTGATCGCCCCTCGCCCCGCCCCTCAGGAGGCTGAGTTCATCCCACATACCTAGTATTGCGAAATCATCAGTCATTTTTTTGCTGGCTCTTTGTGAAAAGGAGCTGGGTCCTCTAGTTTCCTGCACGACCTCAAAGTTAAATGCTATCTTAAGCTGGACTTCCAGTCCTCCAAACTTCCTTCTGTTGGTCCCAAGGCTGAGCGCGCCGCTTCCCTGACTTGGCTGATGGAACTCTGAGCCACGTCTCCCAGTCAGGTGTGCCCCTTCCCGCGGAGGTTGTTCCCACCTCACCCCACCCCCGCTGCTTGGTGACACACTGACACTATTTGGTTGCTTGGATTTTTTTTGCTATCATTCAAGGCTAGGTCC
Source organism: Apodemus sylvaticus (assembly GCF_947179515.1). Classification (NCBI taxonomy): domain Eukaryota; kingdom Metazoa; phylum Chordata; class Mammalia; order Rodentia; family Muridae; genus Apodemus; species Apodemus sylvaticus. Next base: position 150,325,099 of record NC_067495.1, on the reverse strand, counting down.
GGATCCCTTTGCTTTCCCAGGACTGAGATTCCTGATACCCTCTCTTCTTAAAAGAGATGGCTCAGGCAATGATGAGTACTGGATATTCTTCCGGAGGACTCAAAATTGATCCCCAGCATCCAAATAGCTCACAATTGACTGTAACTCCAGTTCCTGGAGATACTGGCCTCTACAGGCAGCAGATATGCAAGTAGTGCGCATCCATCTAGGCAAATCAGCCATACACATAAACTTTTAAATCAGTTTACATGTGTTTATGTGTGCACAAGCCAGTGAACATGTGCAGAGGTCATAGTGTGGAGTCAGTTTTCTCCTTTTACCTTTACATGGGCTCCAAAGATTAAACTCAGGATTACCTGGAAAGTGCCTTTATGCATTGAACTATCTAACCTGTGCTATTCTGCTTCAGAGAGATCAGTAAAGCCTTGAACCCAAAACCTCCACACCTGACTTCTGACTTAGAAACCACTAGTAAACGATGACCCATCCAACACCAGCTGTCCTATTTCACCTGCCTTGATCCTTGAGGATACAGTTCTAATTCCAGAAGCTAAATTGCCTCAATCCTGCAAAACAACCCAGCCTTTAAGCAAAGAACCTAAAGATCCAGACTTGGGTTTCAATAGTTTTATTGGGAGGTTTTTGTTTTCTGTGAAATATACTAGAGGTCGGGGAAGGGAACACATTCACTTTGCAAGGTAAGGGTTTTCCACCACTAAAGAAAGGCATGGGGCAGGGCACACTGGGGTTTGGACCCACTTTCCTACCTCCTTCTGCTTTGCTCACATTACTTTTTCTCAGTGAACATAACACAAAAGAAATTCAAAACAGATTAACCTCCAGAGAGGGTCACACCTAAACCTTCTCCCACCCTAGGCTTTGCCAGCACTGGGAGAGGCTAGGGAATCTCACTCTACAGCCCTAGGCTGCACAGAAAGGCTGAGGGCTCAGATAGGTACTCCAAAGTTAATAAATTAGAATAAATTATAAGGAGGAGGATGAGGAATGCAATTTTGTGCTGGGAGGGTATCTTCTCTCCAACACGTGTAAGAGTTGGGGGAGGAGATGGGGTATCTCCAAAGGCCACTACATTTGGGACTAAGAGCAGTTGGGGGGAGTCAGCTTTTCCTTCACTCCTTCCCAAACAGCAAAATAGGGGGCATGCAGGCACACACACACACACACACACACACACAGACACACTCACACACACACAAATCCTCTTTCCCTAGAACAAGGACGAACCAAGAAATAGGATACTATCCAACTCCCATCTCCCAAACCATCACTAAGGTTAAGGATATGGTCAGTGAATCAAATCAATAAAGTGGGTGATTGGAATGTGGTGGGGGAAGCAGAAGGTGCTACAAACAGGGATGCCCATCCATACCATCTCCCCTGCCCTAGAGAAGGACACACAAGTTGGGGCAAGGGGAACAGGGGCTGGAGGAAGGGAGTCAGCAATCACTGATCAGCTTCTCCAAAGACATCATTCTGTTTGCGCTTCATGTTCTCAAAATCAAAGGCAGAACCTGCCATTCGTTTGTAGATATCTTTGATATCATTGCAGGTTGTCTCAAAGTGTGTGGTAGCATCATAGGAGCAGGAACAGAACACCTGTAAATAAGCATAACCCCAGGGCTCATGGAAGTCAGGCATAGGATCTTGGGTAGACAGCAAGACCCAGAGCTGACTGGGACAGCCTTTTTACCTGACTCTCTGAACCATCATCAATGGGCTCATACAAATCACTGATAGCCACAAACCTGAGGGGCAAATGGAAGAAAAGAAGAGGAAGTAAAAAGTCTCATAATGGGCCTTGCCCATTCCTAGTCCCTAGCCTCCCCATAAAGTTTGGCTTACTTTTGGTCAATGGGTTCCAACAGCTCCAATGCAGGCTCAACCTCCTTTTCTGGTTCTGTAGTCTCTACAGTGGTGCTGGCAATGGCGATGTATTTGCCCTGTGCGGCCACGTTGTGTGCATAGGAGATCATGCACACATAGATGTCTGACCACAGGAAGCCAGTTGGTTAACATGTACCAGAGGAAATGGTCACACACAAAAGTAGTTCCTAGTGGCTAGACAGGAATCTGGCCAGTATGCCCCTGCCCCCAACCCAACATGTAAACAGCATCCAAACTGTCATTTTCATGAAGAAGGTTAAGAGCCCAAGCCATCCAATCCCCAGGAACATTCTGTAACAAAATGTCACAAGAAGCCCTTAAATTTTTTGTGAGAACAGTGGCATAACAGCCTGGCCTACCTGACTTCCTGTTGACCTGGTTCTGAGGAATGATAATTTGGCAGGAATTGGCATCATTGGTATTCTTGATGGGGTGGCTGAGGATACAGATGATACGAATAACCTGGCCAGCCTTTTGCACACGGTCTGGGATGTAACTGGGGTCACAGATCAGCTGCTTGCAGCGGGCCACCTGTGAAGGAACCAGAAGGTTTTCCAACTGTTGGAAAGTAAAGCCAGGCAGCTCTGAGCTGTCATCACTGTCTCTCCTGTATGTAGTACGTTATACTTTCCTTGAAACTCAGAGAGATTAGCCCTCACATACAGGGCTAGCTGACTCCACTGCTTAAACACAATAATCACAAAAACGATTTTATTTTTTTGCTGTTGCTGGAGTTTTTATTTGAGACTGTTTGGCCTAAACTAGTCTCAAACTCAGGATCTTCTTCTATCAATCACCTCAATTCTCATGCCCCGCCACACCAGGCTGAAGGATGGTTTTGCGGGGGTGGGGGAGTGGGGGGACAGGCATGTTATCTCAGTTGGTAGAGTGCTTGTCTATCATGCATAAAGCCTGGGTTAGATTCCCAGCAATGCATAAACCAGGTATCTTGACACACACACACACACACACCTGTAATCCAGCATCAAGAACGTGGAAGCACAAGGATTAAAAGTTCATCTTCAGCTACATACACTATTTGAGGCAAGCCTGTGATACAGGATACCCTTTCCAAAAGAATACTTTCAGGAATACAAAATATGTGAGCTCTGAAGGATACTTCTTGATTTAGATCCATCTGTCTCAGTCTTCTGAGTACTGGGAATACAGTTGTGTGCCATTACACCTGGCAGTTTGAAGGATATTTCTTTGTTTTTGTTTTTTTTGGGGGGGGGGGTGGATTTGGTTTTTTCGAGACAGGGTTTCTCTGTGTAGCCCTGGCTGTCCTGGAACTCACTCTGTAGACCAGACTGGCCTCGAACTCAGAAATCCACCTGCCTCTACCTCCCAAGTGCTGGGATTACAGGTGTGTGCCACCACTGTCCAGCCTGAAGGATATTTCTTGCCAACAGGAATAGCTATATAGACTTTTATTGACCACCCAGTCCCTAGCTTTAAGGTTCTCTGGGTTAAGCAGCAGCAAACTCACCAGTTAATAAGACTCTAAGAACATAGCCCTGAAAAAGACCAAATCTTACCCAAACCACGGTAATAAAAATGCACAGGGCGGGCTTACCTCTCCCTCAGATTTTACACCCACCACCTTGCCATTCTCCATGATGATGTCATCCACTGGTTTGTTCAGCATGTATGTTCCCCCATAAATGGCACTCAATCTGTAGGAAAATGATGGGGAAGTCTTCTCAGGAGAATGGGGACCAATTCTACTGTACTCTCCCCACCCCACCAGTGGGGTAAAGAAACTACACAGGTAGACAGAGTTCAACTCCAACTATTTCAGATGTCCCGCCCATAAATTTTGGCCCATTCTGACATAGTCCTTCCTCTCTGGTGTTTCCATCCATAATATTCTGTTCTGCAAAGGGTCAATGGAAGGTAGCACGAAGAAGTAACTCCACATAGAAATGGCCCAGGAGTCAAGAAGAACTCTCTGTAAAAGTCAGCCCCCCAAGGAAACCAAGACTAAAGGTTCTGGGGTCCTAGACTTAGCCCCGGTACTACCAAGAGCTAGGGGAAGCTATGTTCATGGTAACCTACTCCTTTAATTTGTATTTCATGTCCTTTTTAAATAAAATTTTCATATTTATTTGTATGTATGTCTGTACATTACATGCATGGCTGGTGTTTATGGAGATCAGATGAAGGTTTTGGATTCCCTAAAACTGGAGTTACAGATGGTTGTGAACTACCATGTATGTTGGTGTTGGAATTGAACCTGAGTCCTTGGTATAAACAAGTGCTCTTATCCACTGAGTCATCTCTCCAGTCTCTACTCTGCATTTTAATGTACTAGGGATGTGCCCCCATTACCCAGGGATGGAGTAATATACATGAAAATTAGATGGGAACATAGGAGATGCCACAAAAATATTCAAGGTAATTTCCATTCTTGGCCTTAGTCTTACCAGTAATGCTACCCAAAAAAGACAGATCCTCACCTGGCAAAGCCCTGGGGCAGCTCACCCAGGCCATATAGTGGGTATAAATATGGGCTCTTGCCATACCGGGCCAGGGACTCACTGTACAACTTGATGCGGTTAATAGTCTCAAGACATGGCTGATCCAGGTAGCTGGGGAACAAGAGCCAGGAAAGATGCTTTGACAGCAGCACCCTTGTTCACCTACAAAGACACCAGCCAGCCTTCCCACCACCCTTTGTGACCTGGCAAAGATGTGAGTCAAATGGAGAGGGATGGAAATGGAACAGGTAAGCTGGAGCTGAGTACAAAAGACATGCAGGGTGGGTAATAGGTACAACAGGCAGGTGTGTGGAGGGGAAGGTATGAGCTCCCATCACCAGCCAGCTTTCCCCTCACTCATCAGTGCGGTAGAGCGCCAAGGCATGGCCAGTGAAATCAATGACATCTTGACCCAGGTCAAACTTCCGGTAGACATCACGCATGCTGGTGTTCTGGGGGTCAACACCCTCAAAGGTTTTAGGGTCATTCTCATCAAAGTTTGCCACAAACACCAAAAATTTTCGGAAGCGTCGCTTTTCAAACATGCCCATCAGATCTGAAAAAAAAGTATTGAAAAGACCCTTTGCATTTCTGGGACATAGAACTCCTCTTTCCACCAGAATAGGCCAAGAAAGTTGGTATACTAGCTCCCACCAGAACTCTGTCATGTAACACTGCTCCTCTACCTTTCTTGGTCTCAATTATCTTATTTGTAGAAAGAGACCCTCCCAGCTCTAATTAGGGATGCTATAGGGGCAAGTAGGCTCTATGAAAAAAAGGAATCCTCTTCTGTGAACTTTCTTTCTGGCAACTTGCCAGGATGGGTAGCACTGTCCAACAAAGATACTATAAAGCAAAGGACCGCTAGGACTACATGGAGCTAAGATTAGGTTCAGGCAAGGAGGAGACATTTGTTTAGCTGTCCTGAAAATAGTTTGACCCCTCCAGCCCCATCATTCTCTGGTTAAGGAGACTCATACTCACTAGAAGCCAAGGCCTCAGTCTCAGTGGATGGCACTTTGTAGATCTTGCCCCCCTTGTATACAAAGCTGCCCTCTACCACCTTGAAGTCCAGATAACGAGTCACTTCTGTATACAGTAGCATCTTTACCAGCTGACCTGTGTCCAGAGGGAATAAGGGACATCAGTTTGTTTTCCTTCAAAAACTCTTCTCAGTAGTCTGATTGACCATATTCTGGAGATTAACCAATCTCACCCCCCTCCTCCATCTTCCCACTAAGCATCCCCATCACCATATACAGAATCTTTTTAATCTCCCTTACCATTGGCCATGAGGAATTTGGGGATCAAGTCAACATTCCAGTCTCGGCCCCGGCCCATTGAATCGGGGGGCCCTTCCAGCATCTGAAAGCGCTTATATAGCTGTAAGCAGGACAGGAAAAAAGAAAGATGTCAAGGACCAGTCTTCCTTTCCCACTCTCCTGCCCAGTACCTGAGAACTACTTCATCCCCTTACACCTATGTAGGAGACTAACAAGGGGTCTGGGTCTAAGAATAAGAAATCTTACCTCCTCCAGGGGTGTGATGGAAGAGCTCTCACCCCCATAGTAGGGGTTTCGGTCCATATGCAACACCTTCTTTCCATTCACAGACATGATGCCAGACAGGATGCATTCCTGCGGAAGAAATGGCATTTGCAGCTATACCCTATCTACCCTAAAACCTGCATCTCTAAATTGTCCCTGCTTCATGCCCACCACAAATTTCATAATACATAGCTCTGGCTCTTTCCAGTGCCTAAAACTGGGGAGGGAAGGATGGCTTCATATGACGTTTCCTTTATAACCCTGCTGAGTAAACGACTAGAGCATTAAAGGAAGCTTGGGGGGTAGAGTTTCCAGGTCTTCTAGCATCAACAAGCCAAGGGAAGTATCTACCTGCTCTGAGCCCACAAAAAGACAAGACAATGAATCTACAGAAGAACCAATTCAAAGGACCTTTGAAAGAGAAGGCCAAGTCCTTGAAATCCCTGGCCCCACCCTGCACCTCCTTCAAAGGGCAGGAGCCCCTGACTCTCTTCTGGCCATATCCACTAGTCTAGACTCAGGGTTCAAACTAAAAAGATTTCTTTTGGAGGAGGGGGGAAGACAAACATCTTCACCAGTCACTGTCACTAACCTTACAAGGACAAAGGCTGAGTATATATATTGTCTGAAGTCTCCATGGGAAACCCAGTTGGGACAGAGGGAACATGGTCACTATGCCCTCCCCAACTCCTAATGTTTCTGGAACATTCCATGGGTTCAGTATCCCTCCCAAAAGGCATGATGAGGGCACACCCATGAAAAGCCCCCATACCCATCTTCATACTCCGTGCACTAGTATGATCACAAGATAAAGGATGTTAATCAAGGATTTGAGCAGGTAAAGACTGCAGGTGAAGGGTGGGGGCTGGGTGCAACGGGTCCACTGTGTGTGTGTGGGGGGGGGTGAGTTTTCTACCTCAGTGACACACATAGGGAAGATGAGGGGCTCGAGGTTAAGATCTAGGGTGCGGGAATACAAGCAGAAGTGGGGCCCTCTACAGAGAATTGGGAACTGGCATCTACATCCTGGGTGAGGTAGTGGGGTGGGCATGGGGTTGGTTTTTCCAGGGCCGGGGCCAGGAAGGCAATGATGGGAGGATGGGTAGGGTAACCGGGACTCTGCATCAATGCGGGGTGTACTGGGGTGGGGAGGGATGGCATGATGCAGGGCTATGAGCACCTGAAGTGACACTTACGGTAAGACCTGTCCCCAGCACAATCACATCGTATTCCTCATCCATGGTCAGGCCTTGGTACCAGCGTCCGCTCGGCTCCTCCTCCTTCACCACAGCAGCCGCTACCACTGCCTCTACTGTTCCTGTATTAGTGCTTCTGCTACCGCCACTGCTGCCGCACTGAACCAAAGATGGCGTCTATGGGTATTCTCCTGATCCCTACGCAGCGTCAATGAGTCCCTCTCCCTCCTCTGGACCTGGCACGCCCAACCAAAGCCATCATTTCCTTGCTTGTTTTCTAGGAGGGCTTCTGGCACCTGGGTCCCAGCACCAGAATGACTGCAGGGGTTATCGAGGCTCTATGTGAGCCCAGAAAAATACCGGGCGGGGCAACCCGGCAGCAGGTGCTGCGTCCTGAGAAGGATCCTTGCGCGGGAGCCGCGCGCGCCCCGCCCAGCCCCGCGCGCTCCCGTACGGCCCCCTAGGAGAAACACTAGGCTTGGAGGCCTGGCAGTGTGTTGTTGCAGCTGGCAGTAGCACTGAGAGCTACCATTGTCAGGATTCCTCCCAAGGCCAGGAAAAGTAACAAGCCTCTATTCTGTTTTGTTAAGAGTATCAGCTTACTGAAGACCTTCCCACCCTTCCTCTCTCACCTCTAGCCTGACTGGACTACATCTGAGCACTCCTTCCCTTCAGTCAAGAACAAATCTACTGTCCATTGCAGAAATGAGTGACATGAAATCCAACACATAGCCGGGCGGTGGTGGCGCACGCTTGTAATCCCAGCACTCTGGGAGGTAGAGGCAGGTGGATTTCTGAGTACGAGGGCAGCCTGGTCTACAGAGTGAGTTCCAGGACAGCCAGGGCTACACAGAGAAACCCTGTCTGGAAAAAAACAAATCCAAAAAAAAACAAAAAGGAAAAAAAGAAATCCAACACATGGCAACACGTCTTTATTTTATTAGGAAGGAAACAACAGAGTACACCCACCAACACACACCTCCAGTCTCTTGACAGGCAATCCTCATGGAAATAATCTAGAAACCCAGTGAGCACACTTTGTTCACCAATCCTCATGGTGGTTTCTTCTTCTCAGGCCACAGAAATAAACCCTAGTGTACCACTCATTCTTAACACATCCCCCCACCCCAAAATAAAACCTAACAGCTAAGCTGGACACATAGTTAAGTAGCCTTTCCACACCTCTCAAATTCAAGAAACCTCAGGTTTATGGCTGTTGCTGGAAGCTCCATAAAGCTTGTGGAGTGAGCATTTACTACACAAAAGCACTATAAACAGCAAGGGATAATAGCATAGGGGCAAGAATAAATAAGGAGAAAGGGAAAAGTGGGGACCCTAGAATTAAGGTCCCTTCCCCTCTTGATGATGAAGCCTGGAAGATTTATCTAATATTTATGAAGAATACACTTTGTTGGTAGAGATGGGGGATAGCCCCAGGGAAGTCCCTCTCTAGGTTAAAGAGGAAGCAAGACAGACTGAGGGTGGTGTATGCAGGGCTCATGCTATAGTAGGAAGAGGACAAACCTTTCCATCTACTGGGTCACAAAACGGAAACATGACAACCTACACATCAACACTCCCTCAATTCTTCTCAGGTATATGTCACACAATCTGGGTCAAAGTGATGGTGGGGCCCTTGTGGTCATCAAAGCGATCCATGGTCTTTAGGCTGAGTATCATGTGCAGACCATAGGTGAATATGAAAAGCATGAAGAGGGTGGTGAGCAGGCCCATCCAGATGCCCGGGGAGAAGAAGCCAGCACAGTCGCTAGCATAGGAGAACTGTTCACCAGTCACATTGAAGGCCTGGATCTAGGAGACACATAGACATGGATCAGATGGTTCCACAAGGTTCTACAAACAGTAAGGGCTGGGATTCTGGAATCAATGAATAGTCTATACTTCAGAGACTGCACAAGGCTGGGACTCTCAGCTACATGCTCAAATCATACTGAGATTCTCTGGGCCCTTCTTCCCTCCCCTTACTGCCACCATCTTGGGGCTCATCACCCTTTCAATACCTGGAAGTTATGAAGAGTCATCTGCCAGAGTGAGGGCACGTTGGTCACAAGGAGACTGCCTTTCTTGCTCAGACTGCTGACGTACTCACAGTGGAAAGAATAGATGCTAGGTCCTGTGACTTGGGAAACATTGAAATAGGCAACAGAGCCATTGCTGTGGATTTCAAGTCGTTCCATGGCAAACCAATATCGGGCAGATACTGGATAGAAGCGACTAGCCAGAATGAACCTGAGAGGTGGGGGTTGCAGAGATGTCAGATGAATAGAATACAGTGAAGACACACCAGCCCAGCCAAACTTCAGCCAACAGCACTTACTTGAATGTCACTGTTGCACCAAAGAGTGGCTCATAGGTCAGTGAAAGCCTATGGAACAAGGCAGAAGAGTACTGTCAGGCTCTAGAAGGACCTTAAGAAGGTCTTCATCAGGTTAGCTCCAACTTAAGATGCCCTACGTCTATCCTTATGGCCACCTGGCAATACAGTGTCCCCATTTACCATATGGGAAAACTAAGGCTCCAGTCATAACCAAATCAGGAGCAGTTGGGGGGGGGCAATTAGGTCTCACATCTCCAGTTTAGGATTCCTTCCTCTGGTTCTCCTGAGTCCCCTAGGCTTCCTTCTTGGGATATTTCAGCTGCCTGCTGAGGTTTCAAGGTCAGGAAGCTTAGAACTGGTTTTTAACAGTTGGTTTGGTATTTGCCTACATGCAGACCCAGGGGATGGGTTCAAAGAAGGGCTAGGGTCCCAAGGGACTGTATGGTGGTAACAGCTTAGGACCCAACAACCAAGACCTAAAAAGCATGAGAAGGCCTTACTCCTAAGAGGCTCTCTCTCCAGTTCTCTCTCCAGTAACCCCCTAGCAACATCACCTTGGAATACTGTGGTATCTATCTCCTTGGTGAACATACCACACAAAGACCTTCTTCACCCCAAACATACACACATACACACACACACACACACACACACACACACACACAGCCCTTCCTTATCTTCCTCCAACCCTTACATGGCAAAGGAGTCATTCCAGAAGGAGCCAGTCAAGTTAAGATTCTCCACACCAAAGGTGAGGGAGGTCAAGTCTTTCCATTCGTCTTTGTATGCCACAGAGAAGTTTTGTGCCCAAAACAGGATCCTTGGGGCAGTGTCATTGTAACTCACAGGAGGATGGATCTCAGGTGATGCCACCTGAGTCTGAAGCAGCTGGCGACCTAGACCCCCAGCCACCACGGCTACATCACGGGCCACCTGCAGAAACATCCAACAAGCCTTCTCTCAACAGCCCTAAAAACAAAACCTAATCCACTGGACTGGTATTCCTTCCCCACTGGGTACCCTGTATATCATCTGAAAGTCCCTAGCCCTGATATTCCATCTCCCTACACTAATGATCACACTGTCCAAAGTGGCTCATAAGCAAGATGGAAAAAAGACACCATGGATGGAGGAATCAATCCTCTTTCCATTAATCCCACAAACCAGAGGCCCCTGAGAGATCCTGCCTATGACATACCCCTCCATCTCTAGTCACACTCATCACATTGCCTCACGTCCCCATGCCCCAGGGCCCCTGCTAGAAGAATACATACTCTAGAAGGGCGGACTGCAGTAAGAGCTGCGGTGTAAGGGACATCTTCAGACTTGAGTGTGCTCAGTACCTGTCCGATGACTTCATCTGAAGAAAGACAAGAGAACAGAGAGCCAAGTTACCAGGTAGCTTGCTTAAAGAAATACTACCCATTGTCTGCTTCAGAGACCTTCTAGACTATGAGAATTCAGTGCTGTTAGTTTCCACTGAGGACCTCTAAGAAACAGCTATTTCTCCTTCTACACATTCTGCCAGTCTCTCTGGGGACAACTGTGGCTCTCTGATGGCAATCTAAACCCAAGTAAACAAAACATGTAGTGATAAAGAGAACTCTGTATCTACCTAATTCCCTTTCCATGCAAAGGGACTGTCCTTTACCACAAAGATAAACCCTAATTGCTTCACATAATATTACTGGTCTATTAAATACAGAGACTCATTGGACTTGTGCAAAAACTAGATTTTGGGGCTCTTGCATAGGGTGTCATAAGGCACTTGGACATCTCTGTCAGATGGGGCTGGCTACAGAAGAACATGGCCAGGCAGCCAGCCACTATGTACTTGCTCAGCTGTCAGCCATTCTGAGAAATAGGCATCCTTGTGGTAAGGAGAAACCAGTTCTATTTTCCTGGCCGAAGGGCAAAATGGGGACATAAATCTTCCAGTAACACACTCACCGTTACCTGTGAGGACCTCCCTGGGCGCCATCAGACCGGAGCTATGGATAAAAAAGTGAGAGGCCCACAGGTTGCTCTGCTCTCAAATCCAAACAGCTTGCCTGGAGCAGTTCTCACTACCTTTCTCTCAGCCCTTCCAGCTTCTCCTTTACCACTAGCCCCACTTACTAAACCTGTGGACTTCATCTGCTGCTCTGATAGTCATGCAGAGGCTTAGCTCAGCAGCAGCTACCCCCACCTCCACACCTCTGTTTGCTTCAGCACCACTGCCTGGAATCCTATTCCCCTTTCCCCTCTCTGCAAGTATGTCCACAGTCCTATAAAGTGGGCATTGGTGGTAACTTAGTTTTCTATAAGTAAGAGCAATGTCTGTCTCATTTCTGGAGGCCCAATAGGCCTAACTCAGTGGTGAGTACTTGTAAGTCACAACCTGACAGGAAGTCCTTTCTGTTACTTCTTGGCATGCAAGGAACTTTCTGTAAGTCTCAAGGTACTAAACAGGGAAATATTGCTATCTTTGACTGAACTCTGCCACCAACAGAGCCCAGGATCTTACCCCTATCTGCAGTTCAAGGCTAGAGGCTGGAGGCCATGCCACCTAGGCTGTACCTGGCTGTGTAGGGCAGACGGATAAGCAGCAGGGCAGGAAGGCTGGCATTGAGCTTCAGCTCCTTTAGGGTAGCTAGATCCACATGCAAGGGACTAGCCCCAAGCTTCTCTTGTAGGTAGGTGGTCAGAGTGCTGATTGCATACCAGTCCACAGCAGGAAGCACTAGTGAGGAGGGGGCCAAGTCCAGGGCATTCTGATTATAGAGAAGATGTGGAAGGCAAAGTGAGCCAGGGGTCAGTGTACCTTATAATAACCCCTAAAAGCCTTACCTGGAAAGCCACACCCCATAGGGACTGGATCTCACAATGGGTCAGAAAGTAAATGTCCCACATCTCCAGGCCTTGACAGTCATATCCCAGCCCTCTACCCTCAAAGCCTCTGGTCGTCTCTCTGGGAGAGAGTACAGAATGTATTCTTTCCTTTTGAGTATGAGCAGACACTTACCTCCAGGTTAGAAAAGGCACTGTCCTGCTTATTTCCAAACACACCACCATATGCTGTGAAATCCTCAATGCTTAGCTAAAAGGGAAGCAGAAGAGATGTCCTAGGAGGTTGGACAAGGAACAAAGACCAAGGGCCGAGACATAGAGGGGGATTCTCAGGGCTAACAAAAGAGTGAACCATCAGTACTGTGGTAGAGGTGAGTGGAAAGCTTACTCTTTTCTCCCAGCACTCTGAGGGCATAATGACAAGATACAGAAGGTGGTCATAGGGTTGGGAGATTTATGGACAGCTGGTTTGTGATAACCTACAAAACAAGGATCAGGCCAGGTGGTGGTGGCGCACGCCTGTAATCCCAGCATTCTGGGAGGCAGAGGCAGGCAGGATTTCGGAGTTTGAGGCCAGCCTGGTCTACAGAGTGAGTTCCAGGACAGCCAGGGCTACACAGAGAAACCCTGTCTCGAAAAAAACAAAACAACAACAACAACAACAACAAAAAAAACCAAAAACAAAAAAGGATCAGGCAACAAAAAGAGCTGGGGAAGAAGAGGGAAGTTAGAGAAGCGGAAGAGAACAGCAAAGAACATTTACTATATGCTTCCTAAGAGGGAAGTAGAAGTCAGAGCAAATGAAGCTCTATACAGTCTGGGCAGGATCTTTTTTTTTTTTTTTTTTGATTTGGTTTTTTTCGAGACAGGGTTTCTCTGCATAGCCCTGACTGTCCTGGAACTTACTCTGTAGACCAGGCTGGCCTCGAACTCAGAAATCCGCCTGCCTCTGCCTCCCAGAGTGCTGGGATTACAGGTATGCATCACTACCCCCCAGCTAGACAATTTTTTGGTTTTTCTTTTTGTTGTTGTTGTTGTTTTCGAGACAGGGTTTCTCTGTGTAGCCCTGGCTGTCCTGGAACTCACTCTGTAGACCAGGCTGGCCTTGAACTCAGAAATCCTCCTGCCTCTGCCTCCCAAGTATCAAGGATTAAAGGCGTGCACCACCACTGCCCAGAGGCCAGGATCCTTTTCAAAGGAACAAGTCCTGGTCACACCATTGTTGGTGGGAGTGAGGAGAGAGGAAGTTATTGGAACACAATGGGGGAAGCAGATTTCTGAGCTCTCAGGATCCTGGCAATGCCAATCTCATGCCCTTCTCTCTACAATCTAAAAGTACTTTTACTCCTCCTTCCCTCAACCCCCAGTTAGCTTCCTCTGGCTTCTCCCAGTTAGGCCCACAGGTAATCGCAACCATGTTCCTTAAACTCATTACGTTTAGTGTATGCACAGCCTACTTTCCTATGATCCTTGCCTATATTCTGTGCTACATATGCAAGGCTTTCCTACCTTTCTACCAACCTTTCCCCTTGGGGCATTTCCTCCTAGCAGATCGTCTCCTAACCTTTCAATCACATACTAGGCTACAGTCATTCGAGTAGCCCCTAGAACTGAATAAGAGCACTGCCTTGCCCACAGCGCCTTTACACTAGTTCTTACCAGTAATGTTCCACCTCAAAAGTAACATGACTCCCTTCTGCCAGTAAGATGTTATCTCCAGAGACCCTGTCAGATCTCACTGTTATCTAAAACAGTATCCTTATTATGTTGACTTAGCATGCTTCCTTTTCTAGACTAAAAAGACTGGTATCATTAAGTGTAGCAACTTAGCTCTTAACCACTTGCCTTCACAAGAATGTTTACTTCCAAACACATAGCAAGCACTCCACCATTGTCAAAAGAAGTAAATGCCCTAAGATTGGGAGAATGTGGCTAGATGATTTATGGAGATTACTTCTCTCAGACTCCTGATATAGGTGGATATCTTCATTTTGGACTTACAGAAAAGTATGGTTAACAAAGATTATTCCATGTGCCCAAAGGCTGAAAAGTGGTACGACTCAGTTTTGGTCTGATCTGTTATTTACCACCTTCTGAAAGGACTATCAACCAGCACAATTACTACTACCAGCAGACACAGCAACTAAGGGAGGCCACAAACAGAAAGAGCCAGCCAGGCTACTATGGAGGACTGGACAAGCAGAGACTTGATATCCTCTTGAACAATAATCTCATGCTACACTAGAACCTTCTCATAGTCTATACTCCTGCTCTGGGTGCAGACACCTGGAATGAAAGGAAAATAGAATACTGGCTCAGCAGAAAACTGGTGGACAGGTCTGTTACTCTCAAGCTGGAATTAGTGTGTTGTGCAATTTACAACTCAACTCATTTTACCTCAACATTACTTTCATTAGCAGTTAAACCAAGATATCAGTTGACTAGAGTGTATATAACAGGCTAAATAAGGGATCATTTTCCAGTTACTCCTATTATGATTGTGACAGTTAAAAATTACAACACTGCCAACCATTAACTATATATGACCTTGGGCAAGTCACTGATTTTCACCCAAAATGAGTCTTCTCATCTGTGAAACTGAGTAATAATTCCCACCATGCTACAGGACATCATAAAGTAATGCTTAGTACTAGGTAAGTCTTTAATCCCTTGTTTCTTTAAATCAAGTCCCTGCTGTTTCTGTGGGTCGACTGTTCTCAATGAAGCTTCTCCTACATATCTTCCCAAAAATCTAGCCATACCTGCCTACAGGTGGGACGAGGTCACCAGAGCTTCACCTATGGAATCGGCAGTGGGGATGGGGTGGGGTCTGCTTCCCTTGGACAAAGACATAGCAAGCTAGGGCACACTCACCTTGTCCTGAAGGAACAGCAATACATTGCGGGGGCCCAGCTCCAGGGCAGGGTCTAAGTAGGTAGAAAGCTGCATATCGCTGGTGATATGACCCTCATGTGTGTCGGCCACAGGAGCCCACAAGTCCCTAGAGGTGGACAGAAGAGGAACTATCAGACCTTATTTCATTGCTTTAGATCCTAACCCTATGGGCTCCCGGCTTCACGTACGAGGCCTTGAGATCTGAACGCTCGCCAACATGGAGCGAGCCCCTGAATAAAAGACAGTCTCCATCTGGGCCTCGAAGCCTCTGGCCAAGGACAGCCCTGGAGTTCAGCAAAGGCGACTCATCCACTGTGGCGCACCGCATGGCACTCCCGAACCCAACCTGGCCGATTCAACTCAGCTAGGCCGGCCAGCCCGATCAGACCTGTCCCTGCCCGCTCACCGGTCACTCGACCACAGTACCAGTGGCACCTGCTGCTCCGTGGCCACTGCTGCTGCCACTGCCACCAATGACAGAGGCAGCCACATGACCGGAGCCCGCCGTGTCCCCATCCGTATCCGAGATACCACCGTTGCCGCCATCACAGCCTCAGCTTTCAGTGAGTGCCTAGGCCTCCAAGGCCGCTGCAGATCAGATGACCCTCACCCCCTCCACCCAAGCCCCGCCCCTACAGATTCTCACATACTCGCCTGTGATTGGGCCAAGAGGGTGAAATCATGAACACTCCTTTTCACTGGTTGGCTGTTAGCATTTCAGTCGCGCATGCTCCTTTTGAGAAAGGAGGCGGAATCGAGCACTACAGGCTGATACCTGGCTCAGCCGGGCGGGTTGGTTCCCCAGCATCCCGTGCTCTAATAATTGCCTTTTTCTGTTTTCGTCCTTTTTGCTTAAAATCACGATACTGGAGTCTTTTTTTCCCCTAAAGATAGACCCTCCCTCTGGTATAGAAGAGAAAACGCACTCCCTTAGAATGAGAAAAGTCCATCTTCACAGTACCATCAGGGGAACGCCAGCCAGCTGTTAAAATGGGCAGGATGGAGGAGAGTCTAGAGAAGAAAACAGATGCAGTATCTGAAAAGAGGGGGAAACCCTCCCTTCTAGCAGCCAGGTCTGATGGACAACATAAGAAACAGTGTTAGTGTCATTTGCCACTAAAAGGCAGGTAATAAGGTCAGAGCAGAGCACTGTTTCTTTTTACTAAGCATCAATTGCCAACATCTGCGAGAGCGATCCCATTGTAAATTAGGGGGACTCCAAAGCTAGGATTTTCCTTCCTTGTGATTTGCCTTAGAGGAAGAACTGACTTCTAGAGTCAAAAAATGGAAGTCGCCAGCACAAACACATTGAGAAACTTTTCTGGGTTTTGTTTTGGTTGGTTGGTTAGTTTTGTTTTGAAACAGGGTTGTGGTCTGAACAAAATCACTATGTAAACCTCAACTTTTCAAGTGCTAGGATTACAGCAGTAACCCACCAAACCTGCCTATACCTCTGCCATTTTTTATTAGTCTGCCAATTATCTTTACAAATGAGTTCAAGGAACAATACAGCCAAATCTTTAACTCTCCTAACATATATGCTGATTAACCAAAGGCAGTGGTTCTCAACCTATGGGTCAAATGACCCTTTCACAGAGTGCATATCAACTATCATAACTAGCAAATTTTAAATTACAGTTATAATTTAGCAATGAAAATAATTTTATGGTTGAGGTCAACACAGTATTAACTGTATTAAAGGATGGCAGCACCAGAAAACACTGATTTAGGAGGAAGTAAACTAATGTCAAGCTACAAAGATAGGTGAATGATAAAACATGTATGCTAAATTTCTAAAACAATCTAGGCAAATTTTTATCTTTTTGTTTTGTTTTGTTGGTACTGGGAATTGAGCCGAGAGCCTCCTGTGTGCCAATCATAAATTATATAACTGAGCTACTTCAGGGGTTAAGAGCATCAGCTGCTCTTTCAGAAGACCTAGGTTCAACTCCCAGCACTCACATAATAGCTCCCAACTGTTGGTAATTCTAGTTCCAGAGGATTTGACACCCTCACACATGTGGACAAAACACCAATGCACATGAAATAAACAATCTTTAAAATTGTGGTAAGACAACTGAGGTACTCCCCTAACTCATATATGATTTTTTTTTACAATGTATTGTTTTACAGTGCATTGTTTAGTTTGTCCCAAATTCATGCCCCCCCCCAAAGTTGTATACATGCATCTTAATTTGGAAACAGGGTGTTTGCACATGTAATCAATTTATAATAAACTCATACTGATGGCTAACAGTATGAATCACAATATAGAAGGATGGGCCATAACCCAATGACTGGTCATTAAAAAGATAAATGTATTTACTTACTTTTGTTTATTTGTGATGGGCTCACATATCCCAGGGTGGCCTCAAAATCACTACATAGGCAATAATGACTTGGAATTCCTGGTCCTCATGTTTCCACCTCTTCTAAATGCTACGTGCCACCATGCTAGGCAAAAGAGGAAAACATAGAGGCAGACAGGGAAGAAAGCCATATAAAGACTGTATTGATGGAGCTACATGCGAACAATACACAAGGATTTCTGACAGCCAGGCAGTGGTGGCACATGCCTGTAATCCCAGCACTTGGGAGGCAGAGGCAGGCTGATTTCTGAGTTCGAGGCCAGCCTGGTCTACAGAGTGAGTTCCAGGACAGCCACGGCTACAGAGAAACCCTGTCTCAAAAAAACAAAAATAAAAAAAGATTTCTGACAACACCAGGAGAGGAAAAGCAGGAACCATTTCTCTCCTAGATCCTTCAGAGCAAACTCAGCTCCATCAAAAGCCTGATTTGTAACTTGTAGCCTAAAAAATTATTAGAAAGAATTCTGTTTTAAGATGTCTAGTTTGTGGCAATTTGCTACAGCACCCTAGGGAACTAATGCACTATTTATTTGGCCTATCTCAAAGGAAGAAAATATAAGAAGAGTATTTAAGAGTATTTGTTGGGGAAAAAATGTGTTTGTTAGATCAGGAAGGTGGCTCAGCAGGTAAGGGTGCAAAGACAGAACAGATTCCTTCCTGAAAGCTGTCTTCTGTCATACCCAAGCTCTGGCACCTGGGAGTCCTAACACACACACACACACACACACACACACACACACACACACACACACAGAGAGAGAGAGAGAGAGAGAGAGAGAGAGAGAGAGAGAGAGAGAGAGAGAGAGAGAGAGAATTAAATAATTAAGTAAATATTTTTAAATGTCTCCTGTCAGGCTGGAGAGATGGCACTGCAGTTAAGAGCACTGGCTGCTCTTCCAGATGGTCCTGAGTTCAATTCCCAGAAACCACATGGTGGCTCACAACCATCTGTAATGGGATCCGATGCCCTCTTCTGGAGTGCCTGAAGAAGAGTGACAGTGTACTCACATACATTAAATAGATAAATATGTCTCCTGTCAACAAAGACGTTGGAAAATTGTGTCTCTCTGATACAGCCTTTTTAATTTGGCAACATCTAAAAACTAGAAAGAGAAACATGCCAGCTTCTATTCTAGTCAAATACATCCTGGTATTTGCTAGGGAGGTGTGGCAGCAGCAGTGGCTGGGCAATGTCCTTGTTCAGTTAAGCATTCTCAAAAATTTGCAACTACAAATAGATCTCTTTGAATATGCATTTGCACTTGGATGAATGTTTCTGTTTAATGAAATTGTAAGTATAGAACTGTTTAGTTAAAAGCAATAAACTTATCCAGACATGTGGTACCTGCCTGAGATTTGGAGACAAGAGAATAAGGAGGTCAAAGCCAAATTTGGCTACATAAGGAATTCAAGGCCAGCCTAAACTATGTGAGAACTTCTCTCAAATTTTAAATAAATAAGTAAATAGACAGATACATAAATAAATAAAAGAGTAGCCAGGTGGTGGTGGTGTATGCTTTTAATGTCAACACTTGAAAGGGAAAGGCAGTCTGGTCTACAGAGTTCCAAGATAGCCAGGGCTGTTACAGAGAAACCCTGTCAAAAAAAAAAGTGAAAAAACAAAACAAAACCCAGAGGCAGATAGGACCTCTGAGTTTGAAGGCAGCCTGGTCTACAGATTGACTTCCAGGACAGTAAGGGCTACAGAGAAACTTGGTCTTGAAAAACCAATACTAGCCAGGCGGTGATGGCGCACACCTGTAATCCCAGCACCTAGGAGGCAAGAGGCAGGTGGATTTCTGAGTTCGAGGCTAGTCTGGTCTACAAAGTGAGTTCCAGGACAGCCAGGGCTACACAGAGAAACCCTATCTTGAACCCCCCCCCCCAAAAAAAAAACTAATTAATGAATTCATAGGGAATTAGGGGAAGTCCTCTTTATTCAACTATTTTTCTTCTATTTCTTGCTTTGTTTGTTTTTAGAATTGGATTTTAAATGCAGTCAATCAAGACCTCACACATACTAGGTAAGTGCTCTACTAATTGAGCTACATCTCCAGCCCTTTCCAAGATTTTTTTTTACATTTCTGTGTGTTTTGTGTGCATGCATGTACACCACATGTGTGCCTGGTGCTGGTGCAGGCCAGAACAAAGCATTGAATCTTCCATACCTGGAGTTACAGATGGTTGTACGTTGCAATGTAGGTGAAAAGAAGCAAACCTGGTTGTCTGGAAGAGCAGCCAGTGTTCTAAACTGTTGAACCATCTCTCCTATACCCCCTAATATCCGCCCCCCCCCAGACAGGGTTTCTCTGTATAGCCCTGGCTGTCCTGGAACTCACTCTGTAGACCAGGCTGGCCTTGAACTCAGAAATCCCCCTGCCTCTGCCTCCCAAGTGCTAGGATTAAAGGCATGCACCACCACTGCCTGGATCCCTCCTTTCTTTTTTAAAAAAGATTTATTTTATGTTTGTGAGTATACTGTTGCGGTCTTCAGACTCACAACACACCAGAAGGCAGCATTGATCTCACTACAGATGGTTGTGAGCCACCATGTGGTTGCTGGGATTTGAACTTAGGACCTCCGGAAGAGCACCTAGCACTCTTAACTGCTGGGTCATCTTGCCAGTCCCTTAAGGTTTTTTTTTTTTTCATGCTAGGGATCAAACCCAGTACTTCTCATATGCTAGGCACTATTTCAACCAGCCCTTTGCTACCATTTTTGTTTTGAGATAATTCTGATCAGTCTCTGCTTCCATAGTTAGTCTCTATTTGAAGGCATGAAATAGCTCAGTAGTAGACTGCTCCCCTAGCATACTGGAGGCAGTATTTTAGTTTTTAAATTTATTTATTATTATATGTAAGTACACTGTAGCTTTCTTCAGACACCCCAGAAGAGGGCATCAGATCTCATTACAGATGGTTGTGAGCCACCATGTGGTTGCTGAGATTTGAACTC
Source organism: Apodemus sylvaticus (assembly GCF_947179515.1). Lineage (NCBI taxonomy): Eukaryota > Metazoa > Chordata > Mammalia > Rodentia > Muridae > Apodemus > Apodemus sylvaticus. Next base: position 150,304,584 of record NC_067495.1, on the reverse strand, counting down.
AAGACTTTCAGAAGAGCAGTCAGTGCTCTTACCCGCTGAGCCATCTTTCCAGCCCCAGTATTTTATTTTTAAAAAGATTTATATTTGTGTATGTTTGTGTATAGATGCCCATGGAGGCCAGAGAGAGTATTGGCTCCCCTGAACCTGGAATTATAAGTGGGTTGTGTCTTTTAACAGTGATGCTAGGAACAGAAATTAGGTCTTCTGCAAAAGTAACAGGTACTCTAACTGCTGAACCATTTCTCCAGGCCCCACCCTGTATTTGTGTGTATATACATGTGGGCATGGGTCATGGCATGTATCTAGAGGTCAGATCAGACAACTTTCAGTAGTTCCTTCTCTCCTTCCACCATGTGGGTTCTGGGTATCTATCTCAAATTAACAGGCTTTATAGTGTGTGCCTTTACTCGCTCAGGCATCTTGCTGACCCTACTTTTCTTTTTGATAAAAAAGTTCATATAGCCCAGGGTGGCCTTGAACTTACTATGTAGCCAAAGATGGCCTTTCATTTCACTTTACTTCACAACTGCTGGGATTATAAACTTACACCAGTGAAGGGTATATATTTGAACAAATGAAACTGTATCATAGGATATAAATTTAAAACTCTTGAAGAATGGGCTGGAGAGATGGCTCAGTGGTTAAGAGCACTGACTACTCTTCCAGAGGTCCTGAGTTCAAATCCCAGCAACCATATGGTGGCTCACAACCATCTGTAATGAGATCTGATGCCGTCTTCTGGGGTGTCTGAAGATAGCTACAGTGTACACACACACACACACACACACACACACACACACACACACAATCAATCTTTAAAAAAAAATTCTTGAAGAAATGTAGCTGGCATTTCTCAAATGAATACAAAAAGAGATACATGAAAAAGGGATGTTACCCTTGAACCTAAGTTTTGTATGTCTGGCTTTTACATGTATTCTATCCCCACAAAGTGATGTTATCCTCTTCTAAGAAAAAAAAGTCTTAAAAGGCCAGGTGTGTAGTGCACAACTTTAATCCCAGCACTCTGGGAGGCAGAGACAGGCAAATCTGAGTTCAAGGTCAGCCTGGTCTACAAAGTGAGTCCAGGACAGCAAAGGCTACACGGAGAAATCAGGTCTTGAAAAACCAGAAAAGGGAAAAGTTTAAATTTTTCCTTTTTTTCTCCCAAGACAGGGTCTTACCATGTAGCCCTGGCTAGGATGGAACTTACTATGTAAGCTAGGCTGGCCTCAAATACAGAGACCCACCCCAAGGGCTGAGATTAAAGAAGTGCATCACTATATACACCTAATTTCCCTCCAGATAGGTTCTCACTATGTAGCTCTAGCTGGCCTGGAACTTACTAGTACACAAGGCTGGCCCTGAACTCATAGAAATCTCCCTACCTTTGCCTCCCACACTTGTTTTTTCTTTCTTTTTCTTCTTCTTTTTCCTTTTTAGTCCCTCATTCAGTATCCCAGGCCAACCTTGAACACAAGGCAATGTTCCTGCTTCAGCCTCCCTAGTGCTGAGATCACAGGTGTGTACCATGTGGAACTTCACTTGAGGTTTTGAAGCTAGTTTATTAATCTTTTTTTACCACTTTTATGAATCCTGCCACATTGTCATTTGGGTTACAGGTGATAACAAAAGACTTAAGTGGCAGGTGCACAGTCATTCCAATGTCCATTTACTGAAATAATCTGACTATATCCAGGCATAAGGGTCCTGTTTCTTGTCCAGCAAGGTGCTTCCCATCTGCATTCCTACACAGAAGACAGAGGTATTGTGGCACAACACAAATGTTTTATTACTCTAAAAACATTAAAGCCCAGATTCCAGAATATAGAGATGTCAAGACAAAAACATTAGAGAAGCAGGTAGGCCCTCACACTGGGGGTTCATGGTCAGGCCTTGGGGTCCTTTTTCTGCCATATAGAAGAAACATCTAGTTAAGTTTAGCTGTGCTTGAATCCTGGCCAATACCTTTTCTTGTCTACAGGCCACTCAAGGACAAATCTTGTAGCAGGAGCTCAGGTAGAATGACCTGGTTGACAGCTATCCCTGAGGAGGTTTGTGAGCAGTGGGCAAATGGCAGCCCATCCAAGGGACCATTTGAGTATTCTTTCTGCACCAAGACACCTATTCTCCTACCCAACTATTTGCTTGACTACCTGCTTTGTTCCCTCCCTGAGAGGTGAGAAGGAGGCCCCTGCATAAAAGTGTCCCTTCCTTCCCCACCAAGTCTAAAGGACAGCCAAGGTTCTTTTAGCTCAAGACCCAGAGGAGACATATGTTCAAGAATAAAAAAGGGTATCCAGCAGGAATTTGGAGTCAATCTATCTGAATTAAAAGCATCAGTCCATTTTCTGGCCTCAGTTTTGTACAGGGAAGACTATCAAAAGCAGTAAAGAGCCAGGCAGGCTTGGTCAGAGTCCTGTACCACCACTTCCCAAACCCTGAAGGGCCCATTGCTCCCTTGGCTAAGAACTGCAGGGCACAGACTGGGCAGGCAAAGCCTATCTTCCAGGCTGGAAACGATTGTGGAGCTGTTCTGCCTGCATCTTCAGTCGCTGGAATTCCTCTTGAATGAAGTCTGTGAGGGCTTTCCGCATCTCCACCTAAGAGCAAGGATGGTGCTGGCCTGTATTTCTCAAGGACCATGGCTGGGGTACTCTGGGAGTCTGAGGGACTGAGAAGGCCAAGGATAGCTAGGGGACCCTGGGAGGAAACTCACAGCTGACTTGTTCTCTGCCCGGAGCCGCTCAAGCACAGGGAGTGTACTGAAGGGCTTCCCAATCAGCACGGTGATTTTCTGTAAGAAGGCAGGCCATCAAGGATGACAAGGAACCTATAGTTCCAGTCCAAACAATGTGGGGAGTCAGAGTCATTCTCTGCTCCTGATGGGCTTGGTATTCCTGAAAGCTACTCTCCCTTTCAAAATAGGCAGTTGGGTTTGGTGGTATCCAAGGGCTAGTCTAGTCCTGGAACTCATCCTATCAAAGACTTGTCCCACTCTACCTTGTCCCTCACCCCCACCTGATTTCAATTCTTATTCTAAAGGTCTTGCTTCCAGAAAAGCTCCATATAGCTCCCCCCTACTACATGCTCATGCTCAGCAAATCCTCAACCAATCCTGTATATTATGGACTAGGAAACACAGAGCAGTTAGCAGGCAAATAGATAGACAAGAGTCAGCAGTGCCTACCCACCTGTCCAAAGCGGGGGAAGTAGGGTGGGCTGTTAGGGAGGACATCATTCATTCCTGTACCACAGTGGATAGAAAGCCAGCCATTGGGGGAAGCAGGGTACCAGAGAGAATCCCAGGTACTTCTCTCAGCCACCCAGCAACCTGAAATCCCCCTTAACAACATCTAAGACAGTCCCCTCCCTACTCCCAATCCACGACTCACCAACATGCCACAGTGGCAGGATGATGGGATTTAGATGACATTCAGCAACCAGCCGTCCAATTCCTACTTCAGAGAAAAGCAGAAGCACTGGCACAAGTTGGGCCAAACTTCCCTGCTGATCTTGGGCCAATGTCACTTCTACAATCTTCCAATTAAAATCTTAGTCCTTGACTCACCACCTGTCCCTTTTCTACTGCTCCTGACATACCCACCTGAGAGAAGAATGAAGCCAGGGACCCAAGGGGCCATCTTTGGATGGGAAAGTTAAATGTGTTAGGCTGGCCAGCAATACTTACCCCATTTGAAACGCAGGAACTCAGAACTCATGTTTACTTTCCCTAAAGAGAGAACACAGAGACAAAACTTAGGCCTAGAACCATGAATGCTGGAGGGCCCTGACCAAGCACCCAACTGACCTTCTGGGAAGATGTGGACCCAGTCCCCATGGTTAAGCTTCTCCAAAATGAAGTCCATCCCTTTCTGGTAAACACCATCTCCTGTAGAGAGAGGTCTGTTCTCCTTAATCCATTCTCTAGGTAAGAAATCAAAAATCTCCAAACCCTAGTGAAGTAGATTCTGGCCCACTTCTGGAGGCAGAAGTTCATTCTCCATAGCACCATTCATAGACACCTCAACAGCTATTTCTAGAGCCCATTTCTCTCTGCTACCCTGGTCCTTCACAGTTTTGGTTTGACCATATCCGCCTCTCAAGATAGAAATGGTGGCTCATGCCTGTAATCTCAGCACTTAGGAAGCTGAGGCAGGAGGACTGCTCTGAGTTTGAGGTCAGGATGGGCAAAAGAGTAAGATCCTGTATCAAAACAATATCCCTTCAACTTACTAGTGCCTGTCATATGTAAATAGCACCTTCTTTTTTGTGACAGATATTACTATATAGCCTAGGTTGGCCTCAAACTTACAGCAATTCTTTTGCTTCAGCTTTCCTGGTGCTTGATAACAGGCAGGCATCAAGACACCTAGCTAGACAGTATCTCTCATTGAAATAATAACCATGGCAACTCAACCTCCCTCTGCCCTATGGCCTGCCTTGCTGGAACCTGTTCCCCTAACACATATCCATTTGCTGACTACAAATCAGCTTTAGAGCCTCTCTACTCTTTGGAAGGCTTCAACCTTCCCTGAAGTTTCTGGGCTAAGGGAGAACACTTCAGTAAGTAGAAAATACAGAAGAGCCTGGGAAACTTGGGAGAACTGATTAATGTTTTAAGAAATGTGACCTAACACATCTTGTGGGCTAGCAACTTGAGAGTCACCTGGAAATAGCAGTAATCTCCACAATAGAAGAATAACCATAGGGTAGACAGAATTAGAAAATGGAAGGGAGGAGGCTGAAGCAATGAGTAAATATCCTAATCTTATACAGATGGGGGTAGCCAGGCAGTGGTGGCACACGCCTTTAATACCAGCACTAGGGAGGCAGAGTCAGGCGGATTTCTGAGTTTGAGGCCAGCCTGGTCTACAAAGTGAGTTCCAGGACAGCCAGGGCTACACAGAGAAACCCTGTCTCAAAAAAAGGGGAGGGGGGAGCTGGAGAGATGGCTCAGCGGTTAAGAGTACTTACTGACTGCTCTTGCAAAGGTCCTGAATTCAATTCCCAACAACCACATGATGGTTCACAACCAACTGTAATGAGATCTGATGCCCTCTTCTAGTGGAAGATAGCTACAGTGTACTTAGATATAACAATACATAAATAAATCTTAAAAAAGGAAACAAAGAAAAACCAAAAGAGAGAAAGAGAGAGGGGAGGAGGAGAGGGAAAGAGAGAGAGAGAGTGTGTGTGTGTGTCTCAGTCTAACCTCAACAGTGACCTGATCTGGCAGCTCACTTAGGGGACAGAAATTGGGATGATCTTAGGAAACAGAAAGTACCACATGTTCCCTACTTAAGATGGTAGTACACAGCAGGATTGGTCACCACAGGCGTTTGTTCCTCTAGTAAACCCTACTATTGGAATATAACCTCTGAGCTTGAAACTGGGAAGTGAAAAAGGATAGCACACCTTTGGCATACTATTAAGCTACTGCAAGTACTATTTCTCCTTGTACAAAATCACTTCAGTGCTTAAAAAAATCAACCTACAAAGTCCTAGAGGCTTAGAGAAAAATGGTTTGTTTAAATACAGAAACAAAGTATCCCAAACTCTGTTTCAGTCATGTGTAGATATTTGCTGTCCTTGAAAATAATGTTTCACTCTCTAGTTTTTGTTCTATATTTTTACAATGCTGGGGCTAGAACTCAGGGCTCTGTGCCAGCTAAGCAAAAACTGTACCACTGTACCACAACTTCAGCCCTCAATTTCTCTGTATGTATGTGCACAGACACAACTCTACCTTTTTGACACAACTTTACCTTTTTTTTTTTTTTGGAGACAGGGTCTCAGTTTCTAGTTGGCCTCAAACTCATGGTAAAACACCTACCCTGCTGGGCGGGTGGTGACACATGCCTTTGACCCCAGCACTTGGAAGGCAAAGGCAGTCGGATTTCTAAGTTCGAGGCCAGCCTGGTCTACAGAGTGAGTTACAGGACAGCCAGGGCTACACAGAGAAACCCTGTCTCAGAAAAAAATCACCTACCCCAAGCTAACAAACCAAATACTGGGACTACAGGCATAAGATACCATACCTAGCTTTTTCTTTCTTTTCTTTTCTTTTTTCTTTTTTTTTTTTTTTCTGAGACAGGGTTTTTCATTATAGCCCTAGCAGTCTTGGAACTAGCTCTGTAAACCATACTAGATGAGACACCTCATCTGGTCTACAGAGCTAGTTCCAGGATAGCCAAGACTACACAGACAAACTGTCTTTAAAACAACAACAATAACAAAGAAAGATAGGGCATTACCATGTAGTCCTACAGTTCTGGTCAGTCTAGAACTTGCTATATAGACCAGGCTGATCTCAATCTCACAGCAATCCTCATGCTCCTGCTTACTGAGTGATGGGATGTAATTATAGGTATATATCACCATGCTCATCTCAGATCCTGTTTTTCTCTTTTTAACTTATTTTAATTTTTATGTTTTGCCTGCATGTATGTCTATGTAAGGGTGAAGGACCCCTTGAAACTGGAGTTACAGGCGTGAGCTGCCATGTGGTTGATGGGAATTGAACTCGGTCCTTTGGAAGAGCAGTCAGTGCTCTTAACCACTAAAATATGTCTCCAACCACTCAGATCTGTTTTTCTTTTTTCAAGACAGAGTTTCTCTGTGTAGATATGGCTGTCCTAGAACTTACTCTGTAGACCAGGCTGGCCTTGAACTCAGAAATCCACCTGCCTCTGCCTCCCAGAGTCCTGGGATTACAGGCGTGCGCCACCACTGCCTGGCTCAGATCTGTTTTTAACTTCAAGAAAGCCTAGAATCAGATCAAGAAGAACAGAACTAGCAGTATAAAACACAGATACAGTATATGCCTAAAATGTACAAGTCTCTGTGTTCTATCCCTCAAACTGAAAACAAAAGAAAAAGGAAAAAAATGAAAGGGCTGGAGAGATGGCTCAGTGGTTAAGAGCACTGGCTGCTTTTCCAGAGGTTCTGAGTCCAATTCCCAGCAACCACATGGTGACTCAAAACAGTCTGTAACCGGATATGACACCTTCTTCTGGTGTCTGAAAGCAGTGTACTCACACATAAATCTTTTTTAAAAAAAGAATGAAAACAGATGCATACATATAAAAGACTTTTGAGTTTGCAGAGGAGAAGAGCTTAGAGTCAGGGACAAGTGTAAATTATCAGAATGTTGACATATCAGAGCAGGACCTGAGAAAAAATGGCACTGAGACTATATCATTCAGCAAAATGATATAGTCTCTGCTGGAATGCTTAGAAAGATGGAAATAGAGCCTTCCACCCTTCTGACATTCCCTACCCTTCTCTTCTCTAGTCTATTTTTAGACCACCATTTTTTTCATTCTTTGCTTGAAAAGGAATCTGCCTACCCAGATGAAAGGGCAATGTGGATCTGAATTATAAGTTTGCTACCTGTTATCTATGACCTTGTATTTCGAAGCTTTGTCTAGAGAATCTGAGCCCTATCTGGAGACTGGGGATCAAGATAGCCCCTACACTTAGGGGTTTGTGAAAGGTACTGAGTCATCAATCTGACCCTCCTTATCTCCCCACTCTGTTTGTTCTCCCAAAAACAAACCCTTGGCCTTCTATACATGTACCCCACTGCCATCATAAAGCGGTAACACCATACTGTTCTCCCAGAGAGGAGTGGTAGATTCAGAAGGGACTGCAAATAAAGCTTCCTTGAATTCTCACACCAGACTTTTGGACAATCTTTAGGCAACTGCAGAGATTCTAAGAGTTCATTCTTCTCCCTATCCTCTGCCAACTATACTGTCATGCCATGGCTCCCCTAAGTCCTTCTAAGACAGAGACATTGGCCAACAGCTTCCTTGCCCCCAAGGGAGCCTGAACATGCCTCCCAGAGAAGCAGCTCACCTCGACACACAGGCACACATTTGCCCAAGCTGAAGAAATGGGAGTGCAGCTCCTTGGTGAAGCAGATGTCTGCAGCTGCTGGGGTCCTAGAGCAGCAACAGACTCAGTCATCCCTGCCTCCAAGACTTCTCATTGCTTGTCCCCACCTCTCCCCACCCAATACAATGCCTGCCATCACTGTCACACAGAATGAAACTCCAAGAGAAGGCTCCAGGGGCTCCACCCCTGCCCTTCCTGGAAGGCTGGATGCCACCTCCTGAGCAGAGGATAAAAGCAAATCTGGGCAGAAATGAATGGGTCACTTCAAGGGGCCATTCCTCCTCACCAACGCATCAACTTCAGGTTCCAGATGTGGCGGAGTTTCAGGATCCCTATGAAAAAGGAAAGTTGTTGATGTGCCATGGCTACTCCCATACTCCCAGATTCCTGATATCCTGTCTAAATCACATTCCTTGGGACACATGAAACTTCCAGGAGCTAGGCAGTATATCCCCCAAACAAGGTACAGTTTTTTAAAAGAGCCTGGTGAGAAGTGAATCTATTCTACCTTTGGTGGGGGCCTGTTCTTGTTTTGCCTCCCTGAACCCAGCACACTGGCACCATACCCCAGAGATGAGGGTCATCCATGCAAGACTGATGGTTGGAGACGGTGATAAGGGGGGTGGCAGGGCCTCGGTTCTCAATGAGCTCGTACAGCACTTCCTTGTTGTGCACGGTGAGGTGGTTCATGTACTCTGGGAAGAGAAGTCAGTTCCAAGCTGTAGGTCATTTCCACCTGTCCAAGGCTTCCTACTGTGCCAGAAAAGTCCGTGTCATATTCCCGGTCCCAAAACCCCCGGCCAGGCCAGAGGCCTGTGAACAGACTCTGCCTTGGCCTTTGGCCACTCACTAGTCCAGAAGCAGCTGTAGGTGCCAACTAGGCCCATGACGACGCTGCTGGCTAGGGTCCAGGTGAGCCGGGGCACCGCGGGAAAGGGCCACTTCACCTGGAGGGGCATCTCCTCCAGCTCCGGCCCCGCCCCCGGAGCCCGGAGCTCCTCTTGCCCCAGGCCAGCCGGTGTCCCCCACCACTCAGGAGAAGGCTCTCCAACAGACTGGCAGAGGGCTAGACTAAGGTCACCCGGTGGGACAGCTCAGAGCCTCCCTAGCACTGCTCTCTGGATAGAGAAGAGGTGCTTCTCAGAAGAGGAGACCGGGTTGCTGTACAAAGCCACGCTCACACAAGAGCAAGTCTTGGCGGCCTCAGCTAAAAGAATCCGCCGAAAAGCAAGTCGAGGAAGCGTCCTTGCCCGTTGTCGCAAAACTTACCTAGGTTGCTTGACGGCTGCCGGGGCGGATCTATGCCAGCCTTGCTCCGCCTCCTTCCCCCGTCAAGGTTTTGGCTCCAAACGTCCGGAAGCAGTGCGTCTCTTTGATTCCATAATTCTAGTGTCTACAGGTGACTAAAGCTACGCGGCACCATTACCAGAAACCACGCAAGTCTTAGGCTGGTGGAAAGTTTTTTACTTGTTCTCTCTTCCACCCGGTGTGTATCCGGTTATGCATGCTTCTGAAAGCGCACACAGAGATCAGAAAAGGGCATCGGGTGTCCGCGTCTATTATTCAATGCCTTACTACTTTTTATTGTACTATTTCCTCCAGTCATCTGGGAGTCGGGGCATTTGGTTATCTCCATGATAGAGCACTTGCCTAGCATCCATGCGGTAACAGAACTAACAAATTCCTGCTATGAAGCATTTTTCTAAACTGACACTCCATTGTCATCCAGTGGGGACCTGAACGGGCTCAGAAGCCAGTCGCGTTACCTATCCTGTGCAGAAGGTCCTTTGCTTTGGGTTTTCTGAGCAGTCACACTTGCAAACCGTGGTTCGGGACCTGAAGACCCAGAGAAAAGACTGTCTCTGCTCTGCTCTTTGCTGAGGGGAACTGGCCAAAGAATCAGCAAGCCTACCTCACCTTGGTCCCTAGGTCCAGGTAACTGCTCAATGATAGACTGCTGCTTCTTGTCACGGGTGGCAGCAGTCATACTCAGGTCCGCATGTTGCCATTCGCTCAGCAAAAGAAACACCCATCATGGGCCGGGTGATCCAGCAAATAGCCCAGTTCCCAGGCACCGCCTACTGAGCGGAAGGGTGGAGCTCTCAGCCTTGCTTACTAGGACAAGAAAGTTGGTTGCGGGCCCGCCCCTTTGGGTGTGTCTGGAAATTAGCTTCCTCTTCCCATCACCACCATCCACTCAATCACACGTCCTTACCCTCCTTGGCTGGCGCTGTGATTCTATGGAGTGGAGTTTTATTCGGTTCAAGGCTGAGGCAGGCGTGGGGCCAACTTGGTCAGTGTGGAGGTATGAGAATCCTGCGGGTAGGGAAAGGGAGAAGGTTCTCTCTACTTGGGGAAGGACTTCAGAAGGAAAGGAAATTTCTAGCTAAGACTGGCTTTGGAAGGCTGGGATGGGCATTGAGCTGAGCCCAGACACAGTTATTCTTTCTGGTTCATTCTCAGAGTCCTAGTGGTCTCAGTCTCCAAATAGAGCTTGAACAGTACAGAGCTGTACACGTATTCCAAAACAAACACCAGTGCAAGGAGACCAAAATAAGTATGAGTGACAGAGCAGGTGGCCAGAGAGAAACAAATATCAAGGCCAGCTAAGAAGATACTGTGACAGAAACACTAAGATATGCAGAACCAGGAAGACAGAATAACCCAGCCAGATAGGAAGAAACTAACAGGAGAAAGGGACAGCGTGACTAAGAAAAGCAAGCAGACAGAAGCAGAGGGTTCCAGGCTTCAAGAATGTGACATGTACAGGGGGCACGGTAAAGAACTGAACTTGAAAGATATTCTAAGACAGAGGTGAGTCTGAGACAAAGATAAACCTGAGACATGCTCTGAGGGGCCCTAGGGCACCCAGGAAAGTTGAAGCCAGCCTGGGACTACATAGTGAGTGCATATATATATATATATAAAACAAGCAAATGAAAAAGAAAGAAAAGGGAGAAAAGAAGGCACATAAGATGTGACATATAGAGAGAGATGGGCTGGTGTAATGGCTCAGCAGATTAGGACATTTGCTACCAAACATGTTGGCCTGAGTTTGATCCTTCTTGGTGGAAGGAAAACAATACTCCATTTAGATCCATGCACACATGCATACATACACAAGCACATACAAAGAAATGTGAAACAAGAGAAAGATTAAGAAAAAAAGAAATGCCTGAAGAGGTTTATGTTTTAGTTTCTAATATGGATAGGACAAACTGGACCTTCCTGAATCTGTAACTGTCTATGCCCTAGCTAGGAATAGGACCTATGTGGAAAATGATACACAGAAGTTTGTTTGTTTGAGGCAGAGTTTCTCTGTGTAGTCCTGGCTGTCCTAGAACTTACTCTGTAGACCAGCTGGCCTGGAACTCAGATATCCGCCTGCTTTTGTCTCTAAAGCACTGGGCATGCGCCACCACCTAGCAGTAATTATTCAGTTAACTTAAAAGAATAAGGGTTTGACCTCATTCACATTGTTAGTGGAAATGTAAAATGGCACAGCAGCTATGGAAAAGTTTGGTGTACCTTTTTTTATAGAATTTTCAGGAAATTTGAGGTGCTCAAATTTTTCAAAATTGCTAAGCTGGAGTGTGATTCAGTTGGTACAGTGCTTGCCCAATTATGAGGCTTACATATTATAGCCCTTCCTACATAGCCAACATATGAGGCCCTGGGTTTCATCTCCAGCACTGCATAAACCAGGCTTGGTGGTATACACCTGTAATTCCAGTTTGGATGAGGTAGAAGCAGGAGTATCAGAAGTTCAAGGTCAGTTTGCCACCAAAAAAAAAAAATCACTACAGGGTTAGGGTGATAGCTTAGTGGTAGAGCACATCCACATCATTAGCATATATAAGACCCTATCTTCAATCCCCAGTACCACACATTAAAAAAACAAGTATAAGAATTCAAGTAGTAGCCGAGCGGTGGTGGCACACGCCTTTAATCCCAGCACTTGGAAGGCAGAGGCAGGTGGATTTCTGAGTTCGAGGCCACCCTGGTCTACAGAGTGAGTTCCAGGACAGTCAGAGCTACACAGAGAAACCCTGTCTTGAAAACAAAACAAAACAAAAAAAGAATTCAAGTAGTAGATATACCCCAATGCTGATGGACAAAGTGTTTCTGAGTGTAGACTAGAATATTATTCATCTTTAAAAAGGAAGTGGGCAGCTAGGCATGGTGGTACATGCCTTTTATCCCAGCACTTAGGAGACAGAGGCACATGGGTCTCTGAATTCAAGGCCAGCATGGTCTATAGAGTGAGTTTCAGGAGAGCCGAGGAAACTCTGTCTTGAAAAACCAAAAAAAAAAAAAAAAAAAAAAAAAAGGAAGGAGAGAGGCTGGAGAGGTTGTTCTTCCAGAGGATCTGAGTTTGGTTCCTAGTGCCTACATTGGGTTGCTCACAACTTCCTATAACTGCAGCTTAAGAGGGATCTGATGTGTCTAGTCTTTGAGGCTACCTTCACTCATATGAACATACCCACATACAAACACATATACATAATTTAATGTATATGTCAGTGGCCCTGCATGGCTTTCTTATGCATCTGCATTTGCATATGCCTCCACATACATACACATATGTATTTATTTTATTAAAAATAAAACCTAAGAAAGATTTAGGCTTTAAAAAAAAAAAAGTTGGCTACACAGAAAAACCCTGTCTCAAACAAAACAAAACAAAACAAAAAAAGGAGATAATTTTGACATGTTATACAATAAGAATAAACCATGAGGACATAATATTCAATAATAAAACAGTCACAGAAAGACAACTGTGTTGTTCACAAAAGTAGAAAAATGCAGAAGCAGCGGTACAATGGTGCTTGTAAGGTTTTTTTTTTTCTGAGTATCACAAAAAATTAATTAGCAAAAAGTTTCATATAACAATGTGTATAACCTGGCTTTTTCTGGACTCTTCTGCTAAAGAGCTATTGTTTTGATGCTTTCCAAGGCTTCTAATATGATGATGCTATTTCCTTGTATGACCACCATCTAATGTTGGTTCTACTCACTAATTGCCATCTTCACATATTTAATCAGTCACAAGATTCATAAAGGGATCAAAGCCCTGCAGTATTCCTTGTATATATCTGCCTCCAAATTAAACGTCAATGATAACTTCTTTTCCATAAATGTCTTCCAATTCCAGAGAGTGGGCTTTGTGCATGGTAACTGTGCTTGTGTTTTGAAGCAGGGTATCACTATATAACTGAAGAATACCTCAAGCTTGTGATCTTCTTGTCTTCACCTCCCAGATGCTGGAATTATAGAAATATGCCACCACACCTAGTCTTGTTTTTGGTTTTTGAAAGACAGTCTCAGGACAGGGAAGTAGCTAGTGGCAGAGTGCTTCTCTATCATACCTAGAAATATAAAAACTATGAGTTTAAGCCTCAGTGGTGAAAAGGAGAAAGGGAGGGAGAGAGAAAGGAGAGAGAGAGGGGGAGGGAGATTGAGATTGGTTCTCTGGATTTGATGACATATATCTATAATCCCAGTACTTGGATGGTGGAAGGAATCTCAAGAGTTCCTGAGGTCATTCCTAAGCTACATAAACAAGTTTGAGACCAGACCAGGATACACCAGTCTCTGTCTCAAAAGGGGAAGTGTAAGTAAAACACACAGAAAAGAATGAGTCATCCAGGCATGATGATTATGAACTCGTAATCCTAGTACTCAGGAGGCCAACAGGAGAATTGCTCCAAGTTTGGGACCTGTGCTGTGCTACAATGCAAGATTGTCTTAAAAAAACACACACACACACACACACAGAGGGCCTGGGAGAAGTCAGTAAAGCATGCACATAAAAACCAGGCATGATAAAATGTTCTTGTAAATTCAGCAGTAGGGAGGCAAAGAAAATTGGATCCCTAGGGCTCAATAGCTAGCCAAATTTCATGAGTTCCAATGAAGTGAGTCCAACCAGGGTGGATGGTTCCTGAGGTTGACCTCTGATCTCCAAATGTGCACACACATAAATGCATATGCACCCATGTACTTATACATATGCACAATGCATAGATACATATACACATTGAAAAAATAGACTGAAAAAAATAGGCTGAAAGGTAAAAACATAGATTTTGTTGCTGGGGCTGACCCTGTGTGAACTCCTGGCCTTAACCTTAGGAAAGAAGTTATGCTCACTGAGTACACAATTTCACCTGGGGAAGAAGAAAAAGCTCTGCAGATTTAGACTGGTAACAGTTGTGCTTCTGGCTATTGAGTTCTTAAAAGTCTGAGATGGTTTTATGCCACACCACATGTATTTTATTAGGTGGTCAAGCTCTGTGTGCAAAAGTTGAAATACGTTCCAGGAAGAGAGTCAAGAAATGCTCAGGGCCAACAGCAGGAAGAATACCAATTAGCTGAGATCAGCTGCTGTGCCTACGCCCTCTGGACAGCCTGGATTCCTTTGGAGGGTTCCTGATGCACACATAGCAATGTGTGGCCTTGTGGCTCCCCTGCTCATTCTCCTGGTTGGTGGGACTGAAGCCTTTCGTATCTGTGCCTTCAATGCCCACAGACTGACACTGGCCAAGGTAACCAAGGACTCAGTGATGGATACCTTAGTTCAGGTAAGTTCATTATGGCAGAAATTTGTGTCCATAAGGACCTTGACCAAAAGCTCCCTGCCCTGCCTAACCATAAAAGGAGGGGACATCTGGAAATGTGAAAAGTCTTTCAACCATCATTTAATTGCCAACTTCCTCTTCTAAAAATTGGTAAGGTATAGTGGAATGATGTTTGCTTTCCTGAGTTTCTTTTTGTCTTACTGCTGTGTGCAGCCACTATGGTACCAGTCTTTACATTTAACAACTCCTCCATGGTGACAGCTCTGAATTGAGCTGGTATCCCTCATTCCCTGCAGATCCTAGCCCGATGTGATATCATGGTGCTTCAGGAGGTAGTAGATTCTTCCCAGAATACTGTCCCCTTTCTGCTTCAGAAACTTAAAAGGTAAAGAAGGACCCTTTCAATTTAATCTGCATTCTACCTAGAGCCTCAAGAGTCCTAACTCTGGTTTTGTTTCCTAGTATATTTGACAGTTCCAGGAGTTACACTTTCCTAAACAGTTCATTGTTGGGGCGCAGCACATACAAGGAAAAGTATGTGTATATCTACAGGTGAGCACAGGTATATATGAATTGCTGGAGCCCATGAGTTCAAGACCAGTTGGGGTATAATGAAAATGGATCTAAAAAAATCTCATAAAAGTTCTCTGAAGAGATGGTTCAGTGTTTAAGAGCACTTAAACTCTGAACCAGAGGACTAAGATTTTATTCCCAGAACCCACACAAGTGCACACAACCATCATTAATTCCAGTTCCAGGAGATCTGACACCCTCTTGTGACCTCTATAGACTCATGGTGCACAGACATACATGCAGGCAAAACACTAATGCAAATAAAATAAAAATAAATCTCTAAACCAACAAGAAGTGGTGGCATACACCTTTAATCCCAACACTCAAGAGGCATGGCGAGGCAGATCTTTCTCCAGCCTCATCTACAAATCAAATTCCAGGACAGCCAGGGTTCTCTTATGCAGAGAAACACTGCTCAAAAATAGAACAGAACAAAACACAAGACATAGCCACAGAATCAACTAAGCAGGGCTCATAGAGAATCACATAGACTGAAGTGATAATCATAGACCCTGTAAGGGTCTGAGCTATGGTCTCTGAATTTACCTCATGGTTGTGTAACTGTGGGACTTCTAATTCCTTTTGCCCCTTTCCTACAACTGGGTTGCCTAGTCAGCCTTGATATGAGGGTTTATGCCTAGTTGTAAATTGTTATACCATGTTTGCTTGATATTCCTGGGAGACCTGTTCTTTTTGTTGTTTTTGAAGGGAAATGGAGGAGGAGTGGATCTGGAGGAGAGAAGTGGAGGGGGATGTTGGAATGTAATGTATGAGAGAATAATAAAATAAAGATCTTAAATTAAAAAACAACAATGAAAACAGTTCCAGGGAGCTGGAGGCATAACTCAGTGGCAGGGTGCAAATTTATCCCCAGGGATAAATGAAAATTTTCAAGCCAGGAATGGTATCCCATGCCTTTAATCCCAGCACTCAGAGGCAGAGACATGGATCTCTCTGAGCTTGAAGTCAGCATAGTTTACAGAGTGAGTTCCAGGACAACCAGGGCTACACAAAAAGAAACCCTATCAGAGAGAGAGGGGGGAGGGAAGGGGAGGAGAGGAGAGGAGAGAGTGTATGTTCCAGGACAGCCAGGGCTACAGAATAGAACTTTTCTAAAGAATAGAATAGAAAGCCGGGCAGTGGTGGTGCACGCCTTTAATCCCAGCACTTGGGAGGCAGAGTCAGGTTGATCTGTGAGTTCGAGGCCAGCCTGGTCTACAGAGTGAGTTCTAGGACAGCCAGGGCTATACAGAGAAACCCTGTGTCAAAAACAAAAAAAAAAACAAACAAAAAATAGAATAAGAAAAACCGTAAGTTCTAGAAAAAATAAAAATGGCTGTACCCACATGAAAGTGGCAGAACAAGGAGCCAGGAGTGCCTGCTCTTTTTATATAAAATGCGGGCCACTACTTCCTACCTCTTGATCTTCCCAGGTCTGACAAGACAAAGATCCTAAATTTCTACCAGTACAACGACACAGATGACATTTTTGCCCGAGAACCATTTGTGGCCCAGTTTACTCTCCCTAGCAAAGGTAAGAGAAGAAATCTGGGCCTGGTACAAGAAAATGGGAGGGGGATGTGGTTGGTTCTCCTGTGGATTGGTTTCTGGGGGAAGCAGAGGTAGGTATGTAGAAGGGCTGGCAGTTGTGACAGCCTCAGCTTCCTGGGCCTTGCAGTTCTTCCAAGTGTGGTGCTGGTTCCTCTCCACACCACTCCCAAGGATGTAGAGAAGGAGCTGAATGCCCTATATCATGTGTTTCTGGATGTCTCCCAGCGCTGGCAGAATGAGGTAGGGGTGATAGCTTTCATGGGAGAGGGGATGGTGGGACTGCTCTTTGACAAGACTCAAAGGCTTCTCTCATCTTTAGAATGTGATTCTGCTTGGAGACTTCAATGCAGACTGTGCATCACTGAGTAAAAAACGTCTGAACAGCCTGCTACTCCGGACTAATGCAGGCTTCCACTGGGTGATTCCTGATGGGGAGGACACTACAGTGCGGGCCAGTACTAACTGTACTTACGACCGAATTGTGATGCATGGGCAGGGTTGCCAGAGGCTGCTGAAGGCTGCAGCTACCTTTGACTTCCCCAAGAGGTTTCAGCTGACTGAAGAAGAGGTAGAGAAGCTGGGTTGGCACAATAGCTGAGGGCAGAATTGTATAAGTGAGCCACAGGGTACTGACACATTTTGTTCTCTCCTCAGGCCCTCCGCATCAGTGACCATTATCCTGTGGAAGTGGAACTGAGCCAGGCCACTCAGGGTATCCCACCCCAGTGTTTGGCCATTTTACTGCTGTCACTTCTGCAGTCTCAGCTGGACTAGATAGCCATTGACTTGACTAGGACACTGGTCTCCTGAAAAAAGTCAACAGCTTTTTATTTAGGGTTTCTGCTGCTTGCTAGTCTGAGAAAGCCAGCGCTGGGAGCATAATTTAGCGGAGTACCCTAGGCTTGAATCTTATTGGGTAGACAGGACTTCACCAGAAGTAGTTAGGAACAAAGACAAAGGAGAAGGAGTAGGAATGAATGAGTTCATCCTGGAAAAAAAAAAACTTGCTTCTCCATACACTATACTTCATGGCTCTGCCAATGATAACAGATTTAAAATATTCAATAAAATCACCAATTTTAACCTTTTGTATGTACATGTAATTCACTGTTGTCCCAAATGACCAGACTTAAAAACTTCATAATATTTAAGAGTCAAACAAATACATAAGCGGACTTGATGCAAGATTTATTATTGAACATGATTTTGTAGGTAGGGTATAAGAGAGCACCATGGAAGCCTTCAGGAATGCAGGGCTCTCCACTTGTCCAGAGGACCACGATTGGGGATATATTTGACACCACAGCCATCAGGAATGAGGCGCTTCTCAGCAACCATGTCTTCAAACTCATCTGCATTAAACTTGGTGAAGCCCCACTTCTTTGAGATGTGGATCTAGAGAAGGAAATAGATAACAAAACTCAGCCAAGTAGGATCAGAGCAAGAAAACAGAAGAACTTAAATACCACCACCTACCTTCTGGCGGCCAGGGAACTTGAACTTGGCTCTGCGCAGAGCCTCAATCACATGTTCCTTATTCTGCAACTTGGTGCGGATAGACATGATGACCTGGCCAATGTGAACCCTGGCCACTGTGCCCTGGGGCTTCCCAAAAGCACCACGCATACCTGTCTGGAGCCTAGATCAGGGACAACATTGTGATCAGAGACTTGATTATCAACTGCCAGAAAATTGTCTCCAAGGTCCCTTGAGGCAACCCATATAGACAATAGGCTACATACACTACCAAGGAAGCTGCTGTTTGCAACCATTGCACACCAAAGTCCCCATGGGGAAAGGGACTCGGCCGGCTTAATTAGCTGCACAAGAAAAAAAACCCCGGAAGAAAACACTGCTGGACAATGGTAGTTCTTAACCACTTGGGAGAGGCAAAGGCAGGCAGATCTCAGAGATCAAGATGAGCTTGATCTACACTTGAGTTTCCAGGACAGCCAGGGCTACATAGAGAAACTACCTCAAAACCAAATTAAATACCAGCTTACCTGTCAGCCCCAGCACAGGACAACATCTTGTTGATACGGATGACATGGAAAGGGTGGAGCCTCACTCGGATATGAAAGCCATCCTTGCCACAACTCTTTACCATATATTTGTTAGCACAAATACGGGCAGCCTCCAGTGCTGAATAGGGAAATAACAGCAGTGAAACAGTGCAAGAGACAGGACGGGGGAGTCATGGAATAAATTATAATATATGACCATGTAAAGAATACACAGGAACATCAATTAACAAAAGGGTTTGTCTCACCTTCAGAAGAGAGCTGTTCATATTCATCTGACACCATGTGGCCACAAAGTGGGAATTCGTCAACTTTCGCTTTCTTCCGTCCCAAGTCAAAGATGCGGATCTTAGCATCTGAAAACCACGTGGTATAAGTGCCCAAAAAGTGGGAACTGGACTGACACTGAACCTGTTTGCAGTTTGTCATTACTTACCAGGGACACCACGGCAGAAACGAGACTTTGGGTATGGCTTGTTCTTACAATACCGGTAACTACAGGAAGAAGGAAATTCAGGTGTTACTAAAGGTAACAAGACTAGACCAGCTCTGAATTCAGTCTCCACGAAAGGTAACTGATTCTAAGGCAACTTGTTACAGATTACACAGAATTATAAAACAGAAAAAAAATCAAGCACCAGTATCACCCTCTTTCCAGAGTAGGATAAAATACCAATTTTCATAGCATGTGACAGAAGACCCGCCTTAGCCACGTGAATAGAATATGGCGCCCTCTTCAGGACACGCGGTTAGGCGGCGCCTATAGACTGGTCAGCCCTTGGTGTCCGGTTAAAACCACAAAGCTCAAGGCCCAGAAATAAAGATGGACACGAGAGTCATCAAGACGGCATGGTAGGCTTTGTGAAAAAAATCATTTGCAAGGCAGAGAATTGGATGCATATGCACATGTTTCTAGTTCTACCCAAGCGCTTTAGTCTTGAGCCACCCACAGCCTGAACAAGACAAAGCTCCCAGTAAAGTATTAAAGAAAAGCCGGGATCAATCTTTACTTCAGGGTCGCTGAGTGGAGTAGAGTCCACCCACAAGGAAAAAAAATGTCTTTCTAAAGAAATGCAATTTTCCCCCCGTTTTCACAGTAGGAAAATTGTATGAGTTCAACACTCACCACCGGGCGGGGCGGCGGCCCATGATGACAATAGGATCGTCGGTGGCTGTAATAAATGAAACAGTCAAAGTAAGAATACAGATACAGAATAAGTGTAAAAGCCCCAAAGAGAAATTATGAGACGACCGTAAAAGACCAAAAGACCTGAACACACTCACCGCGCCAGAGGGAAAGAGACGCTCCCACGCCTGCGCATGCTTTATATAGGCGGCCTATCTTCCAGTATAAAAACCATAGAGTTACAGTCTGGGAGTGGTGTTGACGCTCTATCAGACGCTAAGATCATAGATGCAGCACTGCTCTGCGCATGTGTACCAGGCGGGACCATAACAGGCACAGAGCTTATTGGTGACTGGATACCGGAATAGGGAGCCGCGTGCTGGCGAATGGGGTTTCGACACATAGGCAAGAGAAAACAGTTTCCGCTTGGCCATATTGGGCGGAGAGCCATTGACAGGTTTTGCTATGACGAATGACCGCCAATACTCTAAGACTTGAAAAGACGAGTCTTAGTGAGACTAGAGGGTCACGGAGGTGTTCCCTTGCTTACAGGGCTCTACAGTACTGGCTCAGGCTTTCCTCAAGGCTACAGGAAATGGCGCGAAAGCTCCATGGTAGAGTCTCGGGAGTTCCTTTGTCACCTGGGAGGTGGGAGGTTGGAGACCCACCCACAAAGCTCACATCTAAGAGCCAACAAAGAGCACCTTGATAGGCGCTAAGTTGCTTTCAGGAGACCAATTAAAATCTTCCTTAGGCCATCACGGCAGTCCTCGCTAGTTGGGCCCGCCCTACTCTAATTCTCGGAAAAGACGTGTTCTTAGTGAGGTTGGAGACTGGGCAAAGACTATGGCGACACCACTACTTCCTGCTTACCAGAGGAGGGTCACAATGCCTTGGGCCACGCCCTAGTAGGAGAGTTGGAGTTCCGTTGCTCCAGATTCCAAAAGAAAAACAGGGTGTAGCACACCTCTGCTTTTCACTTACAATAATTCAAAATTTACATCTGGGTGTGTCTAGGAGGATTGGCAGCTAACCACGAACTACTCTCCCATATAAGGTTACAATCTATGGAGACACCAGAACCGGAACATTGTTCTGATATAGGAGCACGTGACTGAGCATCATCAGTCAGACTCTTTGAATTTCTGGCTATAGTGTTACTTTAGGGACACATGATGGGGGCAGCACTGTAGAGAAATCCATTAGCTTTTCTATAAGTATAGGGACCAAGAGCCTTCCCTCCCTACAGTTCCCATTGTACAGCTAGCTCCCTGGGTACACGGACCCAGCTTGTTCCAACACGTTATGATTCCCAGCCACAACCGAGAGCTACTAGTGACTCTGAACTTTTAGGGAGTGGTGTCACAGCTGCCCCTTAGGTCTTGGAAAGTGGGTTCTGAAGCCCCACAGAGCCTTCATAAGCCTTGCGGCACAACACTTAGCTCATGTCCAGGCATTCATGTGCCTTTCTTAGGTACCAGAATCCTTAGGATTCAATGGAACATGGAGCTGTAACCTCAGAGCTCATAAAAGCCCTGGAGGTTGAAGACCAAGCCAAAATGAGAAGCCTGGTGCATCTGAGAAGAACCCAGGCTGGTTTCTAGGGAGCCCTAGAGAAAAAAGGCTCAGGAACCCCAGGAGCCCTTTTATTAATTTTTATGTGCATTGTTTGCCTTCATATACATATGTATACCATGTACATGCCTGGTTCTTGGGGAGGCCAGGAGAAGTTATCAGATTCCCCAGAACTAGAGTTTCAGATGGTTATAAGCAACCATGTAGGTGCTGTGGCCTGAACCTAGATCCTTTAGAACAGTCAATGCTCTTAACCACAGAGCCATATCTTCAGCCCCCGGGGACTATTTGGTCCTTGGTGATGAATGAAAAGGGAGCTCTTGAGGGAATAAATAAATGAAAATTGGGGAAGACTGGCATATTAAGTTCATTGTTTCCTAACTCCATGCCAGAAAGCATAAAATTGCCACATACACACATACACAGCTGTTATATTCTACCTACCTGCAACAGATCTGGGACCTGAGGTAAAGGTGGAGCCCTTTTGTTCCAAAGCCTGATAGCAATCCCTACCTATTTTTGGTCCCTAGATCCTGTGTTGTCACTTCTCCCCTCACCACCTACTGCCTCATAGCTTTGGGAGGTCAACCTTGATACTACCACAGGCCCCAGTGAAAGTGTTATGCCCCATCTGCTTCTGCCTGGTCTTCATCAGATGCAGTCCAATAGGCATCCCAAACATTAAGTCTCTCCTCAGTGTACTGTGTAAGCAGTTGCTGAAGCAGGAGGCTGACACCACGTCCTCAGGTGCTGTTGGGAAGCTGCCTGCTTATTCTGGCATCCCTTCTATAGAATCATTGACAGAACTTGTATAGCCGGGCGGTGGTGGCGCACGCCTGTAATCCCAGCACTCTGGGAGGCAGAGGCAGAGGCAGGCGGATTTCTGAGTTTGAGGCCAGCCTGGTCTACAGAGTGAGCTCCAGGAGAGCCAGGGCTACACAGAGAAACCCTGTCTCAAAAAAAAAAAAAAAAAAAAAAAAAAAAAGAACTTAAAAGAACTTGTATATCCCTAGGATTGACTTATAAGGAAATAGCATGCTTACCACCTATACTGGCTGGTTTTGTGTGTCAACTTGACACAGGCTGGAGTTATTACAGAGAAAGAAGCTTCAGTTGGGGAAGTGCCTCCATGAGATCCAACTGTGAGGCATTTTCTCAATTAGTGATCAAGGGGGGAGGGCTTCTTGTGGGTGGTGCCATCCCTGGGCTGGTAGTCCTGGGTTCTATAAGAAAGCAGGCTGAGCAAGCCAGGGGAAGCAAGCCAGTAAGTAACATCCCTCCATGGCCTCTACATCAGCTCCTGCTTCTTGACCTGCTTGAGTTCCAGTCCTGACTTCCTTTGGTGATCAACAGAAATGTGGAAGTGTAAGCTGAATAAACCCTTTCCTTCCCAACTTGCTTCTTGGTCATGATGTTTGTGCAGGAATAGAAACCCTGACTAAGACAAATTGGTACCAGTATAGTGGGGGAATTCCTGTGACAACCTGACTATGTTTTGAGGAGGACTGTGGAAGGACTTTGGAATTTTGATTTAGAAGAGCCATTAGGATGTCAAGAGCTCTAGGAATGTTCTGTAGGAGCGTGGAAGATAAATGTTGAGAACAGTGCAGAAAATGGAGGCCTGGCTTGTGAAATTTCAGAGAGAAGATTAAAGAATCAGCTGTGATTAACAAGATACCAAAACCACTAAAGCAAAACTTTTGCATTACTGGGACTATTGATGCTGGTTAGCTGGGGCTAAGAAATTAGTGGTGATTAAGAAGAGACCAGGATCACTGAGGTGAAATCTAGGACGTGTTTTCTAGGAACACACAGAAGCTGTGTTCCAGAGATAGCCAAGGTTGTACCTTGTGCTGTGGCTGGACTTGGTAATGTGTAAGAGTCACCCAGGTGTTAACTGGTTTTGAAGGCATGAAGGGGTCATAAAGAGCAGCTGAGGTTCGGCACTGTGAGAGGCCATTGGTGAAGGTGTAGCCTCAGTTGGAATTGATGGCCCAGGACTGAAGGGGTCATGCAAAGGAGTTGAGGCTTGGCTTCATGAAGAGAGCCTATGAGAGGCTATTGGAGAAGCCTAATTACAGTAAAAGATAGCAGTGTTTTGGAGATGCCAGTGCCATGAGATGACCACCAAGAACAGCAGCAGCAGTGGAGTACAGGCAGCTGGAGCTCAGAAGACAAAGGTGTGTGTACCTTCATACCATCATGACTAGTTGGTGCATGTTTTTCTGCATAATTTCTTTCTTCCTAAAAACAGCACTGGTTCTCTAAATCATTTCTTTTTCTTAGACTGTCTCCTGAGTCACAGAATCACAGGCTGGTCTAGAACCCACTAATATATGAGAATGACCTTGTACTTCCAATTCTACTGTATTCATCTCTGGAGTGCTATAATTATCCCGTGAACCACTACACCCAGCTTATGTAGTATTGGGGATCCAACCAAGAACATCATGCATACTATGCAAGTACTCTACCAACTATATTCCCATAATTCATTACACACACACACACACACACACACACACACACACACACACACACACACACACGGCTGAGGACCAAACTCAGGGCCTTGTGCTAGACAAGTGCTCTACTACTGAGCTAAATCCCCAAGTCCATATTTACTTATTTTAAAAATTTATGGGGGCTGGAGTGATGATTAAGAGCACTGGCTCTCAGAGGTCCTGAGTTCAATTCCCAGCACCAACATGGTAGTTCTGATGCCCACTTTTGACATGCAGATGTATATGCAGACAGGGTACTCATACATAATCACATTTTAAAAAACAGGGTTTCCCTATGTAGCTCTCTGGCTGTGCTGGAACTCACTCTGTAGACCATGCTGAACTCACGGAGATCTGCCTGCTTCTGCTTTCCATGTGCTGGGATTAAAGGTGTGTGCCGTCACTCTCATTTTTTAAAAACATTTTAAAGTTTTTTTTTGTGTTTTGTCTGCATGAATATATGTGTACTGGGTGTGTGCCTGGTACACAAGGAGGCAAGAAGAGGATGTCCACTTCCCTGAGATTAAAGATGTATACCACTCTACCCATTATTTTTTAGGCTGAGTCTTGCTTTGTAACTCTAGCTGGCCTGGAGCTCATATTGCCTAGACTAACCTTGCACTCTTAACAGTCTCCCTACCTCAGCTTCTCTCATGCTGGGATTACACCTGTGTATTACCAGCCTGTTTCCTTTCCTTTTTATTTCAAATATATAAAGCAATGTTATTAAGTGGGGGTGGTTCTTATCTATAATCCCAGTACTTGGGAGGCTGAGGTAATCAAATAGTCTCCAGTTCTAGGCTAGTTTAGGCTACATACCAAGACCTTATTTTAAATAAGTTTTTTCTTTTTGAGACAGGCTTCTTTGTGTAACTGTGAGTATCCTGGAACTTACTATGTAGATTAGGCTGGCCTCAAACACATAGATTCTCCTGCCTCTGCCTCCCAAGTGCTGGGATTAAAGGCATACACCACCACTGCCAGGCCTATATTATTTTCACATGACCAAAATGTATATGTACATCACATGGATACAGATAATTATGAAGGCCAAAAGAGGTTGTCAGACCATTTGGTACCGGAGCTGTAAGACATGAATGCTGGAAACTGAAGCTATCTGAAGATTAGCTTAACCACTGAGTCATTTCTCCAGACCCCATATATGATTTTTTTGAGGCAGGGTTTTACTGTGTAACTGATGCTAGCCTTGAATTCAGAGATTCACCTACCCCTGTCTTTCCACTTCTGGAATTAAAAGTATGTGCTACCACACTTGGCCCTATGGTCACGTTAAAAGTAACAGGAGGCAAAGAAAGGCAAATCTCTGAGTTTGTGGCCAGCCATGTCTACAGAGTAGGTTCCAGAACAGCCAGGGTTATGCAGAGAAACCCTGACTCAACATAGATTTAAAAATATATTATTTGTTATGACTTTCATGTGGAAGTCAGAGGACAATTTACAGTGGTTGATTCTCATTATTAGGGTTGGTGGCAATTTTCCTTACATATTTAGCCATCATCATGTATTTTTTTAATTAAAAACTTATGGCTAGGAATGGTTTGACTTCATGTCTATATGTGTGCATGCTGGGTAGTAAAAGAAGCCAGAAGAGAGCATTGGATCTCTGGAACTAGAGTCAGAGTCAGTTATGAGCCACCATGTGGATCCTGGAAATATGAACCTGGATCCTCTACAAGAGAGAGAATCACCCCTCTCTAAACTTTCTGATGTTATTCAATCACAAGTGGTCAGCCCTAACCACAGGAACATACACACCTCTAAATGGACTCAAGGGGAGTTACGAGGGAAGAATATGATAATATATTCTATAAAATTTACAAAAATTCTCAATAAAAATATTTTTCTAATCCTGGCAATGGTTGTGCACACATTTAATTCCAGCATTATGGATCTCTGAGTTTGGAGTTCAAGGCCAACCTGATCTACATCTTCAATTCCAGGACAGTCACTGCTACCTAAGAAAAACTCTGTCTGGAAAAACACTTAAAAAACTGTTAAGAGAGATAATAGGATAAATTAACTTTTAAAAACATGCAACTTTATTTTGGATTTCTGGTTGTTTTTGAGATTTATTTTGAGATTAAATTTTTTTATATGTACAGCTATTTCACTTTCATATAGGTTTATCATATCTAACATGCATGTCTAGTATACACAGTATTCAGGAGAGAGCATTAGCTCCCCTGGGAGTAGAGCTGCAGACTATTTATGAACCACCATGTAAATGTTGGGAACTAAACCTAGGTCCTCTAAGGAGCAACAAGTATTCTTAACCACTGAGTCATCTCTGCAGCCCAGAACATAATTTTTTAAATTTTCATTTTGAGACACTGTCCTGGAACTCCAATCTGTAGATCAGGGTACCCTTAAATTCAAAGAGATCCATTTCTGCCTCCTAAGTACAGGGATTAAAGGTGTGTAGCACCATGCCTAAATAAAATCTTTAATATTATGCAATATGTACTCAGGACAGAAAACTATTGGGATAATCACTGTGTGAAGGTGTGTTATGTCCTTCCTCACCTGCATAAGGCACCTCCTGACTTGTTTGGAGGATAGGAAGGACTTCTGGGTAGAGAGGGAGACTCTGGGAAAGTCAGAGTTGGGAGATTTGGGACATATGGGACTAAGGAGAGGTAATGAGCTATGTGGCAGAATGTAGAAATGGGTTAAATTAAGAGCTTGGGGCTAGACAGATGGCTCAGTGGTTGAGAGCACTAACTGTTCTTCCAGAGGTCCTGAGTTCAATCCCCAGAAACCACATGGTGGCTCACAACCACCTGTAATGGGATCTGATGCCCTCTTCTGGTGTGTCTGAAGAGAGTAACAGTGTACACATATGGATAAAATAATAGTAAAAAAAAAAAAAAAGCTAGTCAGAAGGAAGCAAGCTAAGGCCAAGCTTTTATAATAAAAGGTCTCTATGCCATTATTGGCAATTGGTGCCAAAGAAACATCTTGGTTACATTTGGCATCCCACATCGATGCTAGCTCCCAATGACAAAGAGCTTTCCTTAATAGGAAAGCTTGGCCTTAACTTAGGCCTGCTCCCAACTAGCTCTTATAACTTAACCCATTTATACTACTCTACATTCTGCCATGTGGTTCAAAAATGCTCCTCAGTACCAGTCACCTATTTCTTCCTCCATTTCTGGCTGACGAACCTCTGGCCTCTGATACTTTCCCAGAGTTCCTCTCTCTGCTCAGGAAGTCCCACCATTCAGCTCTTTATTAAACCAGTAGATAGCTTAGGCAGATGAGGAAGGACAGAAACATTTTAACACAGTATTCTCTCCAAAGAAAATCTGGAAACTGAGCAAGAATAAACAAGTGAGTTAGGATACCCATGGGTGCACTGTAGTCTTTGAATCTATCACTATGCCACCAATCCCAGGAGCTAAACAACAATGTACTGGCATGATGCCTCATTTCTTTTCTATCCTTGTAACCTCAGATGTTAGTGTTAGTTTCTCGTGACTAAAGTAGCTGCCTGTGTTGTCATATGCAGTTTTTCTTACATTTCCCATAGGCTTATCCACACATTTTATTACATGGTAGTTATTTTTCTAAGTGGTTATAAGTACTTCAGGGAGTAGGCCCAGAAATAAAACCCACAACCAAAACAGAGACTTATCTGTGGGTAGCATTTGATTCCTCTCTAAGACCAAGCATAACCAAAGGGAAAAGCTACAGTGATTTTTGGAGACTTAAAACCAAGCACCTGTGCCATGGCAGCCCAGCTCCCACCCCAGTAGGAAGAACCAACAAGGTAAAAATAAACATGTTTATTGTTGTGTCCATGAAAGCAAAACCAGGTTGGCCTTTGTTAATACCCCCCTGAAAAGGTGACAACAAACAGGCATGCATGACAACTACCACTGCCACCACCAAGTTTTTCTCTAATGAAGTGAGGTCCTCCCACCAGACCCCCTATACTCTAAGGATCAGAAGCAATAGGGCTAGGAGGCTCCACAGGAAGGTACGTGTGGCTTTACTGGGCTGTAGAAGGCCAGCATTTGTTGCTTCCTTGGCAAGATGAGGTGGGAGACAAGCATTGCCCTAGGCAAGGCCCTGCACCCAACTAGAACACACAAAAAAGCCCCTACCCACCCCACCCCCAGCAAACACTGCTAAGGCAATCAGCCAAAACTCCTGTTAAGAGCTGCTCTGAAACCAATACCCTTAGGGATCCATCCAGAAGGGGTTGCCTTCTTCAACTTGTATGGAATAGTAAACAAAGAGCAGAAAGGCAGCAAAGACCAGGAAGAGTATCAGCTGGCCCCAGAGTGGGACATGTCGATCCTGGCCCAGAGCAGCAGCAGGGGCCTGCTTTTGTGGCCGAATGGCGCGTCGGGTAAGCCATGAAGAGGGAGAAGATGAAGAGGAGGACACAGATGAGGTGGAGGATGTAGGATAATATGATAAGCCCAAGGAGCTCCTGGAGACATTGGAAATGGGGCGGTAGTGTGCGATGCTCTGGTAGGCACTGTCTCGGCCATAGATGGGGCGCTCCCTGTGGCAAAAAAAGGGGACATGTAGGCAAGAGAGTCTGAGCCTCAAATTTGTCCCTGTCCCTACATGTGTTCACTACTCACCTATCCTTGCTTTCCTCTTCTGAAGAAGAGAAAATGTCATCACGCACCTGCAGGATAATTATGATTAGAAACAGGGAAGAATGGTTTTCCCCCAAATGTCTCTGGCTAGCCTATTCTAATCACATCCTAGGGGCCAGAAAATTGTCCCCCCCCCACCATTCTGAGACCAGGCCCTCTTTATCTGTGGGGCCTCCTTATCAGGTCCTCTTTATCTCTTTATCTGCTGCTCATTTACTAACTCTGTTGACTTTGTTCCAGCATCCTTTTGTTCCCTAGTATCCTTAGGAGGTTTAAACCTATATCCTAGATTAATTACTAGAGTGCAAGAGCTGTTACATATTCTCTGAACAAAAAAAGTTTGTGGGCTGAAGAGATGGTTCAGTGGCTAAACACACATATCATTCTTCCTAGGTACCGGAGGTCAATTTCCAGCACTCATATCAGGCAGTTTACAACTACCTGTAGCTTTAGCTTTAGGGGGAATCTGACAACTCTAGCCTCTGCACTTATGCATACTACCCACAGATATATACATATAGTGAGAATTTTAGAATTTTGGTTTAAGAAATACAGAAATATTGTAAGAATATGCTTTTGTTTTAATCCTAGGTATGGGATATGGGACTGCTTCACAGCAGCTATGATTTGCCTCATGCTTTTAGCAAAGGTGTGGTTTTGCAAGGTGCAGTTTCTGCAACTGTGTGATATTTAGAATTCTGGGAATTTTTCAGAGGGTATGTAAATACAATAGCCTTGATAGGTGAGGTTGGTTGCAGTTAGTAGCTGGGGTCAAAGAAGATACAAGGAGGAAAGAAATTAGATTCAGGGATCTTTATTTCTCTCTCCCCTCTATCGTTCGTTCTCTGTCTAATGATTGGGGGTGAAATGGGTGGGGGGAACACCCACAAACTAACAAAAGTTGGCTACACATATGTATAATTAAAGTAATTAAGTCTTTTTAAAAAACCGAAAAGAAAAATCCAAAAACATTTGTATGTGCTGCTGGAGATGAAACCATAGGCAAATGCTCTACTACTAAGCTATATGTTCATCCCCAAAACTAATAGTTTTGAAGGTTCCAATGTAGAACTTTAAACCCAAGAGCTGTATGCTGAACCTAACCATATTTGAAGGCCTAAGATTCACTCTCTGCACCTAGTATTTCCTTGGACTATCCAAACCTAGAATTCCCTAAGGTTGTACCCCAGGTATGCCTACCAGCCAACTCACCTGGTGATGGAAGGTATCAGCATCTACAACTGAGGTTCCTGGCTGGCGGAAGCTCTTGGACATGCCCACAGACTCAGGCTCCCTGTACGTCCTGGTGGTCAAATAACTTTCTTCATAGTAGTCATCATTATAGTCTTGGGGAGGAAAACAGTGGTAGAGGAAAAAGTGGTACCCCTTAACTGGTCTCATTGCCCCCACCCTCAGTCTCTGTGTGTGCTGTGCCAGTTTCTCCCCTCTGGAGCCACTGAGAACTGGTACGAGGTCTGGGGTTTCCCTGTGCCCAAATCCCTGAAGCATGGAATAAAGACATTAGTGCCCACTTCATACCTGCCTTACCCTTGCTCTGGTAAAGTAAGGCGTCTTCTTTTTTGGGCAGATCATACATGTCTGAGTCCACGGAAGCTGAATCCAAGTCTGCATGTGAAGGAGGAGGTACAGGACCATTCGATCTAGGTTTCCCCCTACTCCCTCAATAGCTTCAGCCACAGCCTACCTCCCTAAGACTTGTGCCCCAAGCTGCTCTTTGGGGGCTCTGCGGTATCGGTGCTCACCTGAGAACCGATAGGAGAATGAAGACGATGATGAATTGGGCGGCGAAAGTCTCCTTCTCTGGGTCTCGTACTCGAAGATTTTCTTTTCGTAGAGCTTGCGAGTAGAGCCTGCCCAGACACAGGGTGCGAAGCGGTCAGGGGGCACGAACCAAGCACCCCAAGAACACAAGGGAGCACGGGGAGAGGACTTGAGGGGAGGGAAAGGTGGGGAGAACGCTCAGGGAGGAGCGCCGGGAAGGCAGTGGACCAAGAGAGATTCTGAGCGCCACCGGCTGCAGCATACCCACAATAGGCCCGTGCGGGATGTTGTACTGGCGTAGCACTGCGGCCAGCTCAGTATCAGACAGAACCGCATAGTCGTCCATGGCAGACACGGCCGGCACCTGGAAGTGATGTTGAACGCCAGGGGCGGCCGGGACCTATAGACAGGGCCCAAGAAACGGACAGCTTGGAGCCTGGTAGAGGGAGCGCCAGAGCCTCAA
Organism: Apodemus sylvaticus; assembly: GCF_947179515.1. NCBI lineage: Eukaryota > Metazoa > Chordata > Mammalia > Rodentia > Muridae > Apodemus > Apodemus sylvaticus. The sequence goes on along the minus strand of NC_067495.1, from coordinate 150,273,875 downwards.
GAGCGGCTGTGGGCGCGTCACGCCAGCACGTTTGCGTCACAGCGGCTGCTACGCAGATTGCGCGCGCTCCTTAGGGTAGGCCCAAACACGCCAGAACAGGCGGTGCAGACCGGTCTAGCTGAGGGAACAGACTGGGCTGGCAGGCTTGTGCGACATTCGCACGAACAGGAAGAGGGCGGGGCTTGCAGGGAGCTTGTGGGACAGTGGATAAAACTTCCTTTGAGAGCTAGGCCAACAAGGGTGGACTAGCTAGACCTCGCTAGAGGGTGCTTTAGATTGCAACTAGCCAGTGGAGTGGCAAGTACTGGTTCTCAGCAGATCAAAACTGGCTTGTCATTTCCCAAGCTGTGAGAACTCACATACTTTTGTTACTGGCTTCATTTGATTTTATTCCCTGGTGTTCCAGTGCCGAGGGTTCTCAGCCACAGAGTGGTCCACAGCAGCGCGAAGAAGAGTCCAATCCTGAGCGAACCCTTCCAGAGCGCCTGACGCTTCTGCGAGCTCTTTGTGTGCACAAGTGCTGTCAGACAGGACTCTCATCACCTAACATAGCCACCCACAGACCCCTGGCACTCCCTACCCAATCTCCGTTGCTCTTCCCAGTCTCCATGGCCCCGGCCTGCACACCTGCACAGAGTACCAACACCATTCCCACCATCGTCTTCTCTGCCGCCTAGTTCCTTCCATCTGGGAAGAAATGGGGCCAGCACTGGGCCAAGTAGCCACCAGCACTATAGGATCAAGCAGCTTTCCAAAGGTCCAGGGCATGCCAATGGGCACAATAGAGGGCGCCTGCCCACCGTCTGATGCATGTAGATCGGTATACCTTGTATCTGCCTAACTCACTGTTCCATCCACCTTGGGCCCTGGGAAGTTCTTGGGGGAGAGGTCTTCTCTGACTGAGTAGAATAGTCTCCAAGCTTGGTGAGATATTCGAGGCCTAGACAAATGTGCAAAGCCTGGAGCAGTATTTCTCAACCTTCTTAATACTGTGACTCTTTAATACAGCATGTTGTGCTGACCCTCTCCCACCCCCACTCTGAAATTATTGTGCTGTATTTCATAAGTGTAAATTATAATATAAACATTTGATATGCAGAATATCTGATATGTGAGACCCAAACAGATATCAACCCAGAGGTTCCAAACTGCTGGTCTAGAGCATGGGAATCGATGGAGGCTTACAAGGGATCTGGATCAGAGAAAAGTTACCTTGAAGACTGACCATGACCATTATATTCTACACAGTCATGTGGATCTAGGTGGGATGCCCTTTATTGGAGAGATCTAGAAGAAAGGGTACATGCAGAAAAGGTGTGTAGGATGCCTGATCTCTTAAATCAGTGGTTCTCAACCTTCCTAATACTGTGTGAATCTTGTTGTGACCACAATAGTTCATGTTGTGGTGACTTCCAATCATAAAATATTTGTGTTGCTACTTTATAATGGTAATTTTTGCTACTCTTATAAGTCATAATGTAAATATTTTTTGGAGATAGAGGATTGCCAGAGGGGTTCCAACCCACAGGTTGCCTTAAATGATAGCGATAGGACTCTGGTCAGTTCTAGGATAGCCTGATGAGACTTTAGTGAGGGTCATAGGCCAATTCTCATGGAAGTTTAAAGTAGGCAACAGTGAGGAGGTAGAGCCCGATTTTTACCACAAAGTATTTAATGAAGAAGAGTTGCTGTTGGATGGGTTTAAGAGACAGTGCCCTCTCTGTCTCTGGAAACGGAGTGGAATGAATCTCTGAAAAAGATACTGTGTTAAGGAAAGACAGGAGAAAGTTCTTGGGCAGTGTGTGTGTGTGTGTGTGTGTGTGTGTAAGTGAGTGAGAGAGAGAGAGAGAGAGAGAGAGAGAGAGAGAGAGAAGGCACAGAGGCACAGAGAGACCGAGACACTCTGCCTATTAAGCAGCTGTTTCAAGAATTTTTTTTTTTTTTTTTTTTTTTTTTTTTTTTTTTTTTTAGTTTTGGCCAAATCAGATTTTCCAGCATCCCCCTCTCCCTGTGCTGGCCCCTCTCCCAGAGGCCTCTGCATACAGAATGAATGCTCAGTACTCCCTTCCCCCATACAGAATCAACTTACTTCCTTATGAGGTCAAGGAATTTTAGGTTTGCCTTCTCCCTAAGGAACACCCTCTGCACCTGCCTCAGCACTCTGCCTCCTAATCCCCCTACTATCCTACTATAAGATCCTATCACAGATATTGCCAGGAAGCTGTACTGTCATCTTTTTGCACATACTTTCTGATGGCCTAGACCTTACATCTAGCCCCATTGCAGTGTAGCTCCGTTCTCTATCATTCAGAGGAGAATCAGGATCCCACAGTTGAAAGAGGCCTTTGCAACAGCTTCAAGTTGAGTGATTTATGGAAATGTTCTCCCCAGGAAGTCATCTAGGTGCTGGAGGACTGACTTTATACCTCAGTCAGAATTTGTCAGAGAGGCTAGGAGGATGTGTGAAGGGCATTCTGTAAGTCTCTGGGAAATTCTGAGAAGGAGTAGCCCCTTGGCAGGTGTGGCTAATTGTGAAAAAGAAATCTTGGAAACAACCCATTCTAAGAAAATTGTTGGTCCTGTAATTCCATCCAGCATTTAGGATTTTGAGGCAGGAGAACTGAAAGTTTAAGGCCTGCATGAACTTCAGGGTGAATTCAAGGCCAGAATGGGTAACTTAGTGAGACCCTGTCTCAAAATCAAAGTAAAATGGAGGTGTGGGACGTAGTTATCTAGGTGGTAGAGTACTTGGCTGAAATGCATTAAATTTTAGATTCAGTGTCCAGAAACTGCTACCTCCCCAAAGTTGTGAGGAAAGGTCTACATGAAAACATTTCTTCAGAACAAGAAGAATGTTTTTAATTTATTATGCTTTTTTAAGCCAAGGAACAGTTAATCCTAAGATTAATCTTTATAGATGATAGACTTGAAAGAAGTTGGAAACACTAACTTCTTGTGTTTTCAGTGTGTATGCACTGAGAGGGGCAATAAAGAGCATTCTAAGCAATGTGTATAGTGGTGAGTGTGTGTGTGTGTGTGTGTCCTGAAATACAACTACATATTCACCACCTCACTCATGTACCTACCATCTTCCTACCCATTGATCTGATTATTACGTCTCTGGGTAAATGGGTTTCTCCTCTAAAAGGATAGTCATTTTCATGAACTCTGGTGCAGCTACCTCATGAGCCTGGAATCAGGCCACTAATTTAGCAAATAATGATAATCAATTGGCCTCCCTAGTAGAGATTTCCCACTAGAAAGAAAGAGACCTTAGTCCTATTTGGAGGCCAGAATGTGAAATGCCATTGTCAGCAGAGTCTACAAAGGTAGCAAAGGATGCATGCTCCCTGGAGAGGACCCCAGTGCTTTGCTCTTCAAGTTAAACTACACATGACCAAATTGACTCTGCGGATATGGTCAAATTCCCCCATTCACTCTTTTTCCCATCTTTGTTGTTTGTTTTTGAGACAGGGTTTCTCTGTGTAGCCCTGGCTGTCCTACAGTCCATTCTGTAGACTAGGCTGGCCTCAAACTCACAGAGATCCTCCTGCCTGCTTCCAGAGTGCTGGGATTAAAGGCCTGTACTACCACTGCCCATACTTTTCCATTCCTTCCTTCTTCCCCTTCTTTCTTCCCTTGTAGCTTGTCCTTCCTCACTTCCTCACTCTTCTTACTATGTAGCCTAGGTTGACCTGGAACTTGGAATCCTTCTTGTCTCAGCCTCCAGAGTGCAAGGATTCCAGGTTCCTTCCCTTTTTGATAATATAGAATAGGAAAACAAATCAAACAGGCTTATCATTCTAGCACTTAGGAGGCAGAAATAAGGGTGATTGCCACTTCAAGGCCCAGTTTGGGTGTTACATAGTAATTTCCTGATCAGCCTTAGCTACAGAGTAAAACTTAGCCTCCTCTATTCCCCCCCACACACTGGAATATATTGTAGGTGGAAAAGAAAACCTCATTTACGATATCTATTTCAGTTGTGTGTGTACACACAGGCTTGAGGCAAACGTAGCTCATATTGGGGTTGTAAGGAAAAAAACAAAATAACAGAATGTTGAAATGGAATTTCTTTATGTGGCCTTCCCCTAGGAAGTGACATTTGAGTTGAATCTGAAGCTACCAGGAAATGGCCATGTAGAAGAGGAATATTGACAATATTAGGTAATGGCTATGTCCACTGTGTTCACAGATATTTGGTTCTTTGTATCTCATTGCACATCCCAGACTTTGAGACTGCACCTGGTTGCTTAGAGAATTCAGTATATTTCTTCTGCTTGCTCCCAGGCACCTAACAGGAACCAAATCAGTGATAGCTGGAGTTGGGGTGGGGGTGGGAGTGTCACCACAGGGCTCAGGGACCTACTGGGGTCTTAAGAATGACTGGTGCACACTACAACTAATTACCTCTTATCTTTCAATGCATAGAGCAAGTTCGGACCTGTATGGCCAACCCAGGCTTGATCAGAGACAGATGGCTGTGACTGTGGGGAACTCCTCAGAATAGGTGGCCTTGGAGCAGAGCTTTCTTTCCAACCAGGAAACACTTGGCTCCCCTACACTCATCTAGCCTCGTAAAGGTTGGGCCTAAACATTGGGATTGCAGACCCTGCTCTGGAGGTGAGCCCTACTCCCTTGAAGCCTGGCAGCCTTCACAGAATGCTGAGCTCATTCTGGGGGGCAGCGTCGCCAGTTAGCGGGGCACTTGAGCTTGTGTGGAGCCCCGCACCCCACCCCCTGCCCCCAGCTCCCGGGCGATTTTTACCAATTAAGGCTTTCTTGCCGGGCCGGGCGCGGGGCGGGCGTGGGGCGGGGATGCAGCTAACAAGAAGGCGGGCAGCAGCGGCTCATTGCGTGGAGGCGCGCGGCGCGCAGAGGACGCCAGTGGAGCTCTGAGGCTTCCAGCGTGGCCGTGAAGAACTGGGCGCCACCCCGCGGTTGCAGGGACAACAGGTGAGGGCTCTGTGGTCAGCTCTACGCCGGATAGTTGTCAGATAGTGGATGCACTGGATGCGCGGCTCCTGAGCTGGGAAGTGGTCTGGAAAGTAGAAAGGCCAAGGCCAGGTGCAGGTTGGGTGTGGATTCAGTTCCCAGGCATCGCCTTGGTGTCCAGATAGCCTTGCATAGTTTACCACAAACTTTTTGTGTCTATATCCAAGAATCTGGGAGCTCGAGCCCAAGGCCGGGGGGTGGGGGGAAGCATGGGTGCCCATAAACTGGTCATTGTGTACCTATCTGGGAAAGGTCTTTTGAGACTAGTACCCTGATTAGGATAAGGGTGAGTGACAACTTGGAAGGACTTTTTTTTTTTTTTTTTTTTTTTAGCCAGTGTCAAGCGTGGACACAAGAGAGATGAAACAAGGGTGGATACAAGAGTCCTGCTGGCTTAGACATGGGGAGCTGATTCCAGGACTATGGCAGGGGCATAGCCAGCTAGATTTTCAGTCTAGATTTTGGGTCCTGTCTCAGGTTGGTTCTGAGTATGATGGTTATTGCTGGGCAGAACATAAGCATGAACGTTCCTAGATACCAAAGCCAGACTGGGGCCAGAAAAAGTGTGTGAAATCCACCCGCAGTCATTTGCAGCTCCGGTCTGGCCAAGGTGTGAGCTCAGGAAATCACTGTTCTCTTCTGCCACACCTGGATTTGCCTTAAGGGTACTGGTCTCACTTTGGGGATTTTCTTTTTCCTTCCCTCATGGCGCCCCCTGGCTACACAGGTCTAGAAATAGCTCTTCAGGCTCCCAGGTGGGCTCGGGCCTATAGTTCCCTGTGGGAGGGCCTGGTCTGGGGTCTGAGAGGAGTGGGGTGGGGAGGTGGGCGGGGTGTGTCTACCATCCAAGAATCTACTCCAAATAAGGGAAAATATGAAAGAGCTGGATTTCGACTTCCTGGGGCTGCCCCATGTGGGTCTTTGGGATGAAGCGACATCTGGTGGTAGCACTTGTCCACTCTAAGGATATGATGTTCCCCCACTCCCACCCAATTCTCTCCTTCCCCCTAAATAGCCAAATCATAATGCTGGAAGCCAGGAAATGCAAGTTCCTGTGTTCTGTTACTATGATTCAGTTTTCCTTTCTCTCTGTAAATTAATGAACTCAGGTGATCCAGCCAAATAGCACAGAGTGGAAAATTATTTCTTGATACAATTCCATACATGGGGATTTGCTCTCCAGTAGGTCAGGGGGACCAAAAATATTTCCCTAATCGTGTCTTGAATAACATAGCTGGAAGTTTCCATTTGGATTACCCCTTCTCAGTTCTGCCATCCTGTCCCCCAACTCAACCTTTGGCTCACTTGGTGCAGATATTTATGAAAACAGAATTTTTTTATTTTCTTTCTACCTTCTTTATTGCAGGTGACTGGAGGTGGGATGGGGGGGGGTTCGGTACTGAAAATATTTGACTGGGATATTATAGATAATCTCAAGATGACCATACTGAAAGGCGGTGACCATGTGATAGCCCTACCACAGGCAGGCAATGAAGACACTCCAGGCCATGGGAGAGTCAACCATATTTGGGCATGACATGTTGGCCAACCCAAGGCCTCCTTCAGCCACTGGTCTTTTTTTATTTATTTAATTTTATAATTTTGCCTGCATTCATGTTTGTGTGAAGGTGTCATAGTCCCTGGAGCTAGAGTTACAGACAGTTGTAAGCTGCCACATGGGTGCTAGGAATTGAACCTGGGTCCCCTGGAAGAGCAGCCTGCACTCTTAACCACAGAGCCATCTCTCCAGCCACGGTAGCCACTGGTCTTAGAATTGAGAAGTAGGGACAGAGGCCTATCTTTCTGGAAAAACAATTTAACATTCTGGTGAAGTTTGAAGCACAGAGAAAGTAAACAGAAGGAGTCTACCACGGGAAAGACATAGGTAAGATGAATCCCCTTAACTAAAGAGAATGGTTGGGAGTATCTCCTACAGTTTTCTTTTTCTGTATCTTTGTTCCTTTCTGCCTCAGTGCAGCATCCTCATCACTATCTCCAGAAATATCTATCATAAAATTAACTTTTGGCAAGTAGCTTCACACTACTCAGGGAACACACCCAGGCTCCTTAGCAAGCCTTGATTTCTGGTGATTCTCCTTCCTTCAGTAATCTGGTACTCTATCCCTGAGCCCTTCCACATCTCTAGGGCCACAGCAAGGCTTGGGGTTCAGTCAGAGAAGACCTCTCCCCCCCAGAACTTCTCAGGGCCCAAGGTGGATGGAACAGTGAGTTAGGCAGATACAAGGTATACCGATCTACATGCATCAGACGGTGGGCAGGCGCCCTCTATTGTGCCCATTGGCATGCCCTGGACCTTTGGAAAGCTGCTTGATCCTATAGTGCTGGTGGCTACTTGGCCCAGTGCTGGCCCCATTTCTTCCCAGATGGAAGGAACTAGGCGGCAGAGAAGACGATGGTGGGAATGGTGTTGGTACTCTGTGCAGGTGTGCAGGCCGGGGCCATGGAGACTGGGAAGAGCAACGGAGATTGGGTAGGGAGTGCCAGGGGTCTGTGGGTGGCTATGTTAGGTGATGAGAGTCCTGTCTGACAGCACTTGTGCACACAAAGAGCTCGCAGAAGCGTCAGGCGCTCTGGAAGGGTTCGCTCAAGATTGGACTCTTCTTCGCGCTGCTGTGGACCACTCTGTGGCTGAGAACCCTAAGCTAGGGAAGAGTAGAGAATGAAGTTAGAGGAGAATCCGGGTGGAGTCCAAGTGATACAGGGACCTTATTTGCTCCGCTTTCTGCAGGGACCTTGGGGAAAGAAAGTCCCTTGTAAGGGTGTGCCGACTGGAGCTGAGCAATTCTGTGACAGAATTGCTCAAGCTTTTCTAGATCTGGGGTCCGTTTCCTGTAGTACTGTAGCGGATGTTGCCAGACCTTTTTGTGCTCTTTGGGGCTCAAAGACCCTTTCTAAAGCAGCGGAGCTGAGTTGCTTTTGGAGGAGCAAGAAGGCAGCAGGGGGGGGGCAGGAGGATGGGGGAGGGATTGTGGGGGCATTCCAACGGGAGGGGCGAGGTGGGGCGGGTGCGGCCCAGAAGTCCCACCCAGAGGCTCCGCCCCAAGGAAACCTTGCTTCTGGCTCCGCCCTCTGCCAGCATTTAAAGGGCTCGCTCTTTCCACAGCACAACCTCTGTTCTGTGCCTCGTCTTTCTTGTGCGGAGGTGCCTACTGCTTTAATTAAAGGGCCGTCCCATCTGTGAGGCTGCTGTACCGCCCCTCCGTTCCTCGCGCCTCAAAATGAGTAGCTCTCACTCCCGCTGTGGCCAGAGTGCGGCGGGCGCGTCTCCCGGAGGCGGTATTGATACTCGGGACGCTGAGATGCCGGCTACCGAAAAAGACCTAGCAGAAGATGCACCATGGAAGAAGATTCAGCAGAACACATTTACCCGCTGGTGCAATGAGCACCTTAAGTGCGTGAGCAAGCGCATCGCCAATCTGCAGACGGACCTGAGTGATGGGTTGCGGCTCATCGCCTTGCTTGAGGTACTCAGCCAGAAGAAGATGCACCGCAAGCACAACCAACGACCCACTTTCCGCCAGATGCAGCTCGAAAATGTGTCAGTGGCGCTTGAATTCCTGGACCGTGAGAGCATCAAGCTCGTGTCTATAGGTGAGGGCTCGGGCCACACTAGGGCTCTGCAGGGGTGCGGGCGTGGTCACCACAAATTCTTCCTCTCTTCCCTTCTAGAAACTCCCTCCCAGTTCTCTTCCCTAGCTGCTGCACACAACCAAGTATCACTAGGCCCCTCAGCCGCCTTGTTCTTCGAGGTCCTCAAGAACAAAGGCGCGCAGGCTAGCCTGGCGAGCATGCGAACCGCTATGCGACCCCGCCCGCTGCGCCTTGCTGGCCTGCTCCCAGGCTGAGCTCACATCCTCTGTAGGCCGCACCCCCAATGCTGCACCCGAGATGGGACAGGCACAGACTAGGCTTCTGCTCCTGAGAGCCGCACCCCATCCTTGGGATATCTATGCTTTCCACCTACAACAATTTTAAAAGTACCCTTCTAGCCTTTGGCTGCCTCTGCAGTTCTAAAGTGAAGGTTGCAGCTTGTTCTCCTATTTATGTAGGACTCCTTCAACTTCTTGCCCTGGATAATGCTTCTCTATTAGAGATAGTTAAAATCCCCACTTTACATCTTTTTTTTTTTGCCGAACTTGGAGGTGGGCAAAGAGATGTACTGCTGGCAAAACTGTACTCCAGGTGTATTGAGTGTGGTTGACTGAAGGCACTTGGGCACTTGGCTGTAGCGTATGCTTGGTTGCCAGCTTTGCTGTCTATCATGAATCAAATTCTTGTTTCATTGTAAACCTTGGTTTTGTACATCTAGAATGCAGAGATTGGTTGAAAGGTGCTCCATTGTGCACAGGGTTTACTGTTAGCCCAGTGCCCAAGTCTTTGAACTGGAGAGGTTGGCATTGGTATTGTCTCTTGCAGAATCCCATCCTTTCTCTAAGTAGGGGTTGCTCATGGTCAGGCACTAGAATTAGTAACTTGGGAATGTGGAACAGGGAGAGTAGAAGAATGTACCTTTTATTCATAATAGAAAGGGTTTTCTACTCTTATGACTTTGGAATGGTACATGCTAGTTAAACCAGTGAGGGACTAAGGTTCTTTGGGCCCCTCAGAGAGCAGATTTAAAGTGCTGAGTTCTTTTTTTTTTTTTTTTTTTGTGGAATGCCCATAAAGACGTGCCAGTGGATGTATGAAAACTCACCCCTAGTCCCAGCCTCAGTCTAGTCAGCTGAGTCATTTCTGAGTCTTGGAGGGGGCAACCGGATGTGGGGAGGCAGGCCACACCCCAGCTCTTTAGGGGGGTCTCCTCCCTCCTTCTTTTTCCCCTCCTTCTTGTGAGCTGGCTGGAGCAGGCCTAGTTCCCAGAGCTTTGCCATATAAGGCAAAAAAATGTTGGAAAGCAGCAGTGATTAGGGGAGGGAGGGGGCTGGCTGGCCCAGGGGCTGGGGATAAGGGGTGGGATGGGGTGGGGCCATCTAACCAGGCTGCTTCCCAACCCTAGGTCCTGGTCCTGGTCCTCTCCTCTTGGGAGGGGTACAAAGCTGGCATAGCCCACCTAATCAGATCAGGGGAGGGACCAGATGTACCTTACTGGGATGCTGGGTCTGTCTTTGTTCTTCCCCTTGGAGGCTACAGGACCTATGGTCTCTTTGGGGTTTCTTGTGATGGACCTATGGATTCAGTAGGGTACTATCCTTGTGTTCTTGGTCTTCTTTGAACTTCCTTCCCCATCCTCACTGTATTTTGGGACAATGAAAAGCACCCTCGAGGGGCCAGGACCTGTTTGTGTTGGAAAAGATCACTCTGCTTTGAAAAGCTCAGGTAGTAGTTCTCTAGGTGCTGTCCCATTAGACTGGATTGTTACCTGCTTTCTCAGTGGTATCCTCCAAGTTTTCACGACCCTCCTCCATTGACTCACTAGATAAACATTCTCTGATTACAGGGAAGTCCTGTAGGGTTTCCAAAGATGAGCCTTAGAAAATGCTATTCACCATTAAGGAGGTTAAAGAAGTGGCTTTGGGTGGGGCTCAGGGGAGTTGCCATAGTGATGGGTGTTTAGGGTGCCCGCCCTAACCACTTCCTTTGTGGTAAGCCTGGTGGCTGCCTGAGACCTAGCCCGTTAGGTGGCAAGTAGGCTGGGTGGTAAGTAGCATCTAAGCAGGTTATGCTGAAACAGCAGGACTTGAGGACACCACCCAAGGCCTCTGCAACAGGGATTTCCAAGTGGTCCTTGGCACCAAAGGCAGGCTAACCCAGCCTCAACCTACTCTTCCTCTTTCAGCTGGGCAATGGAGGCTGTCACCCCAGAAGTTCCCTAAAAGCCTCAATGAGTCAGAACTAAAGATAGTTCCCTTGACTTGTGGCCCCCTTCCCCAAGCCAGGCCTCTTTTGTGCCACCTCCTGTTTACTAGTTTTGGGGGATGGGACAAGGAAGTAGCAAAGGGTGGAGCTTGCACCCTTTTTACACAAGGATCCTTGCCAATACCCCCACTTCCTCTGCCTTATCCCCCACTCTGGAGTAGCAGTTCTATTTCCTAACTACTCTTTGCCAACCTAGCCTTCCTCTTCTTTGGTTCCAGCCCAGCTTGGGGTTAGGGGCCCTGTTTCTTGGCTAGTTTGGGCTGAGCCACTTCTCCCAGTTCCCATAGATCCCAAGAGATTAGGGGAGGTCTTGATCTCAGCAGCTGCAAAGCATTCATCTCACTTGCTCTTCCACCCTCCTTCTAGGCTTTGAGGTTTTTGGCAGGGTCCCTCTTATTGCATTGTATTATCATCATGTGTCTATGGGTGTCTTCCCCCCAAACTCTCCTTTATCACTAAATATTTTCTTACACCATTTAGAGGCCCTGGGCAGAGGGTGCTTGATTCACTTTCTACCCCTGGTTGGGAGGGAACTCTTGTCACCTAATTGATTTGCTGTGCCACAGACCTAGGTCCCTCCTTACTGGTATTTATGAGGGAAATCCCTAACTGCAGTGCTGCCACCCCTTTTCCCACAGACAGCAAGGCCATCGTGGATGGAAATCTGAAGCTGATATTAGGCCTCATCTGGACCCTGATCCTGCACTACTCCATCTCGATGCCCATGTGGGATGAGGAAGAGGATGAGGAGGCCAAGAAGCAAACACCCAAGCAGAGGCTTCTAGGCTGGATTCAGAACAAGCTGCCACAGCTTCCCATTACCAACTTCAGTCGAGACTGGCAGAGTGGCCGTGCCCTGGGTGCTCTTGTTGATAGCTGTGCCCCAGGTGAGGAGCACATAAATGAAAGATCTTGGGCTAAGGCTGTCTGGTCAACCTAGAAGGTGGTTCTATAGCCCCAGACTCACAACATTTTTTCTGTGTTTTAGGTCTTTGTCCTGACTGGGACTCCTGGGATGCTAGTAAGCCTGTGAACAATGCACGGGAAGCCATGCAGCAGGCTGATGACTGGCTAGGCATTCCTCAGGTATGCTCTCTGACTGCTCCCTGTAGCTAAGGGGTGTTTGGTTAAAGTGAAGAGAGACCCAATGGCTCTTGTCTTCTGTCTATAACAGGTGATTACCCCAGAGGAAATTGTGGACCCCAATGTAGATGAGCATTCTGTTATGACCTACCTGTCTCAATTTCCCAAGGCCAAGCTGAAGCCAGGGGCTCCTCTTCGGCCCAAACTGAACCCAAAGAAAGCCCGAGCCTATGGGCCAGGTGAGGGGGCTTGGTCAGTGGCATTCTAATGGGCTGAGTACTTATATCTGGCCCATGGGACAGTATTCTCTTTCAGCTTGGGTCCTAAGAGGTCTTGGGTCATGACTGGTGGGCAATGAAATAGTCACTCTTGAGAAAGATGAATGGATCAAAACCTGGTTAGAAATGGTGCCTTTTTCCAGTTACATATGTTTCAGAGGATGGCCTTGTTGGACATCAATAAGAGGAGAGGCCATTGGTTCTGTGAAGGCTCAATGCCCCAGTGTAGGGGAATGCCAGGACAGGGAAGTGGGAGGGAGTGCTGGTAAGCAGGGGGAGGGAGGGTAGGATAGGGGGTTTTTGGAGAGGTAACGGTGAAAGGGGATACTATCTGAAATGTAAATAAAGAAAATATCTAATAAAAAAATGCTTATAAAAATGGTGCCTTGGCAAGGGGATACTAGTAAGTTCCTTAAGTCATACTGGCTTGTAGGAAGCTTCCTGATTGAAGGAGGGCCCTGAGTACTGCTATTCTATAATTGGACATGAAGCAGTCAGGATTATGCAGGAGCAAGGGGTTGGGAAACAAGTGCAGCAAACCAGACTGTTTCATAGAAACAGGCATGGGCCTGTCCTGGTGGCAACAGCCCACATAGCAGGGTTCTGAGGCCAGGCTCAAATGCTGGGTTTACTTTGAACAAATCTGCCTGATTGGATTGTGCTTAGCTGGGGGAGGGGCACTGAGCCTGCAGAGGGGTAGGGTCTCTAATGCTGTGTCTGTATACCTTTAGTGTCTGGGAACCAGGGTATAGAGGTGAGGGGTACCTCTACCAGTTGGTCCATGGCTTCCTCATTTTCTGACAGGCATTGAGCCTACAGGCAATATGGTGAAGAAGAGAGCAGAATTCACTGTGGAGACCCGAAGTGCTGGACAGGGAGAGGTGCTGGTATATGTGGAGGACCCAGCAGGACACCAGGAAGAGGTAGGATTATTCATTGGCAGGGCAGGATTCTGCTGTGTCCTCTTTTAGAAGAGCTGCTCTTAATACTCTTCTCATTACAGGCAAAAGTGACTGCCAATAATGACAAGAACCGTACTTTCTCTGTCTGGTATGTCCCTGAAGTGACGGGGACTCATAAGGTGAGTCCTTGGTTGAGAAGGAAGCTGGTGGCCATGGGTAGTTGGTGAAGGGCCCCTTATCTCACTCTCACAGCCTGCCCTTCCTGGGAACAGGTGACTGTGCTCTTTGCTGGCCAACATATTGCCAAGAGCCCCTTTGAGGTGTATGTGGACAAGTCACAGGGTGATGCCAGCAAAGTGACTGCCCAGGGCCCTGGTCTGGAGCCCAGTGGCAATATTGCCAACAAGACTACCTACTTTGAGATCTTCACTGCAGGTGAGGGGAGGCAGCCAAGGCCCAGCCAGCCATGGGGGAGAGCTGTGCTGGAGTCTCAGAGCTGAGTCTGTGCCTTGGGACAGGTGCTGGCATGGGTGAGGTGGAAGTTGTCATCCAGGACCCTTCAGGACAGAAAGGCACAGTGGAACCTCAGCTGGAGGCCAGGGGTGACAGCACCTATCGCTGTAGCTATCAGCCCACCATGGAGGGTGTCCATACAGTACATGTCACCTTCGCCGGTGTTCCCATCCCTCGTAGCCCCTACACTGTCACTGTTGGCCAAGGTAGGCTTGCCCATGGATGTTCTTCTACTGTGGTACTGTAGTCTGGGGCTCTAGGGAGGAGTAGGGCAACTGGGGCTGTCCCACTGAAACCCATGTTTGGGACCCCCAGTTTCTGAGCTTCCACTGTTTGGGCAAGCACTATCTTTCCCATATTGGGGCCCTTTTGCTTTTCCTCTCTTTGCCCCTCTTCGTCTCTTTTCTCCATGCTTTTATCTTCGGAAGAGCTCGTTCCAGTTGTCTAGAAACCTGCTGCTCTCTGCTCTACCTGCAGGGTCAACGGTACTTGGATCCATCTTCCTCTTGGTAGGGAGGGCTGGGTGGAGGGATTGGGACTAGTGTCAAGCAGGTGGAAGAAAGCCTGTCATGTCCTTGCTTTGGGTACAGGTTCTAGGCCCATTTAAGGTCTTTCTTGCATGTGCTTCACCAGCCTGTTGCCCTAAACTCGGAGGAACCCTCCATCCTAACGGCCTGGTTCTATGGGTAGCAAGGAAGGGGATGCCCAGCCTCAGTTCACCACAAAACTCAGCTGACTTATTTATTTGCCCACAGCCTGTAATCCAGCTGCCTGCCGGGCTGTTGGTAGAGGCCTCCAGCCTAAGGGTGTACGAGTGAAGGAAACAGCTGACTTCAAGGTGTACACAAAGGGCGCTGGCAGTGGGGAGCTAAAGGTCACTGTAAAGGGTCCCAGTAAGTTTATCTGGTGGGGTAGTGGGTGATAGACCTCAGGTCATGATTGGACAGGTAGGCCTAAGTTCTTCCTTGTTTTTGCAGAGGGTGAGGAGCGTGTAAAGCAGAAGGACTTGGGGGATGGTGTGTATGGCTTTGAATATTACCCCACAATCCCTGGCACATACACTGTCACCATCACATGGGGTGGCCAGAACATTGGCCGCAGGTAAGCTCCCTCCACTACTCACCATGTTCTGAGCCCTACCATCTTTCTATCTGGTGAGAGGCCAGTAGCATCTTCCTGCTTGGCCCATGGCTGTTGGGCATAGGGCAGTGGCTCTTGGTGTTTACCTGTATGGTGCTCTTGCCTGCAGTCCGTTCGAGGTGAAGGTAGGCACTGAGTGTGGCAATCAGAAGGTTCGGGCATGGGGTCCTGGCCTGGAAGGCGGCATTGTTGGCAAGTCAGCAGACTTCGTAGTAGAGGCCATTGGTGATGATGTGGGCACTTTGGGTAAGTTGGAGACTTCAGAGTGGGTAGTGGGTACCTGGACTAGAGGGTGGCAAGGGAAGCCTATCTGAAGGCTCCAGAGCATCAACAGAACTGATGGCTGTTGTCAGGTTTCTCTGTGGAAGGACCATCACAGGCAAAGATTGAATGTGACGACAAGGGTGATGGCTCCTGTGATGTGCGCTATTGGCCCCAGGAGGCTGGCGAATATGCTGTTCATGTGCTGTGTAACAGTGAGGATATCCGTCTTAGTCCTTTCATGGCTGACATCCGTGAGGCACCCCAGGATTTTCATCCAGACCGGGTAAAGTGCTCACAACACTGACCTGAGCCTGGCCTTCTGCTTTTGCTTGGGAAGGCTTATGGTGGTGGGCATTAATTATCTCATCTTGTCAGCAAGGCAGAGGTCATGAGCCCAGACTCTGGCTGGTATTCCTAACACCATGCCTTTACTACTCTGTGTTACTTACTCCTGCCTGAATTTGATAGCCTTACCTTGGTCTTCTTTCTTACTAGGTGAAGGCACGTGGGCCCGGATTGGAGAAGACTGGTGTGGCCGTCAACAAGCCAGCAGAGTTCACAGTTGATGCCAAACATGCTGGGAAGGCCCCTCTACGAGTTCAAGTTCAGGTGGGATGCCTACTCATGTTGAGAACAGCACTGATAGGCTCCTAGGACTGGGTGCTGACTAGCAGGATGCTTGCTTTTGCCTGCCTTACAGGACAATGAGGGCTACTCTGTGGAGGCGACAGTCAAGGACAATGGCAATGGTACTTACAGCTGTTCTTATGTGCCCAGAAAGCCAGTGAAGCACACAGCCATGGTTTCTTGGGGAGGTGTCAGCATCCCCAACAGTCCTTTCCGGGTAAGACATCCCAGTGCTCCTTTGTTCATATATTAGTTTTAACAAGATTAAGCTTGCATATCAATACACTTTTCCCATTTACAGTGGACTTGACGTTTAGTATATTCACAGAATAGTTGGCAGCCATCACTACAGTCTAGGAATTTTCATCATCTCCAAAGAAACTCCTATCCTTCCCATTTCCCTTTCTCTAGCCCCTGGCAACCACTGGTTTATGGATTTGCCTTTTCTGGGCCTTTCATATAGATGTAGTGTGTGTGTATGTGTGTGTGTGTGTGTGTGTGTGTGTATTACACACACAGTGTGACCTTTTTTAGTGTGTTTTTTCTTGTGCTTTTTTTTTTTTGAGAAAGGATCTCACCATGTAGACCAAGATGTCCTGGAACTCTCTGTCTGTAGACCAGGCTGGCCTTGAACTCACAGATTCACCTGCCTCTGTCTCCTGAGTTCTGGGATTAAAGGTGTGCACTATCAATGCTCATTGTATGACTTTTTGTTTGTTTTTTTTCCCACAGAGTATCATGAGAAGGTTTTTTCAACATTGTAGCATGTCAGTGCTTCATACCTTTTTAATGGCTGAATACTTTTTCCATCTTATTGTGTGAATGGAAAATATTATATCTATTTTGTGGATATGTTAGGTGTTACTTTTGGGCTATGTGAATAGTTGGTAGTAACATTTGGGTGTTTGTGTGGACCTAGATGTTCAGTTTTCTAGAAGCAGAATTACAGTATCATGTGCTCACTTTTACCTGTTTGAGGAACTGCCAGTTTTTCCAAGGTAGCAGCAAATATTTGGCCTATCTACCAGCAGTAGCTGAGGGAGCCTCTCACCTCCTCTGCCTCAGGCTTGTCATGTCTTTTCACTTTTCCCTATATCCTACAGGTGAATGTGGGAGCTGGCAGCCACCCAAACAAAGTCAAGGTGTATGGTCCAGGAGTGGCCAAGACTGGGCTCAAGGCCCATGAACCTACCTACTTTACTGTGGATTGTACTGAGGCTGGTCAGGGTAAGGCCTAGCCTTGAATGGGATGACAGGTGTGCAGACTGTCTCCACAAAGTCCCAGCCTTTTCTTACCCCACTTCTCAATGACAGGAGATGTCAGCATTGGTATCAAGTGTGCCCCTGGAGTAGTGGGCCCCACTGAGGCTGATATTGACTTTGATATCATCCGCAATGACAATGACACCTTCACTGTGAAATACACACCCTGTGGGGCTGGCAGCTATACCATCATGGTCCTTTTTGCTGACCAGGTAGGTGTTACTGCTCCTAGTTCCTAGACTGCCAAGTGTTGGAGTCCTTCTATCCTCAGCTGTTTTTTTCCCTATACTTACAGGCTACACCCACCAGCCCCATCAGAGTCAAAGTGGAGCCTTCTCATGATGCCAGCAAGGTGAAGGCTGAGGGTCCTGGTCTAAATCGCACTGGTAAGGACTAGTGTACTATAGAAGGTTGAGTGGAACCAAGGATTTGGAACTCTGAGTAAGGTGCCTCTATTTTGTTGTTATATCTCCTCAGGTGTTGAGCTTGGCAAACCTACCCATTTCACAGTTAATGCTAAAACTGCTGGAAAAGGCAAGCTGGATGTCCAGTTTTCAGGCCTGGCTAAGGGAGATGCAGTGCGGGATGTGGATATCATTGACCACCATGATAATACCTACACAGTCAAGTACATTCCTGTGCAGCAGGTAGCTATCTCTATCTACTGCAGTCATATTCTTCCTTATATGGTATGCTAGGTAGGCTTCTGCAATGGGTTTCTAATTTTTTTATGTGGGAAGAGGTCTGAGAAGCAAATATTCACATATGTATTCAAGCTGGACAGCTGTAGGCCGAAGATACTGGAGTACTGATTAGTGACCCCTGTCCTTCTGTACCCATTTCAGGGCCCAGTAGGTGTCAGTGTCACTTATGGAGGAGATCACATCCTCAAGAGTCCATTTTCAGTGGGAGTATCTCCAAGCCTGGATCTCAGCAAGATCAAGGTGTCTGGCCTTGGTGACAGTAAGTATAATTGCCATTGCCATTGAGGACCAGTCTACCTCATCCAGCTTAGTCTTGCCTAGATCTGCATAAATGATGTTTTTTTTCTTCTTCTGCTTTCATCATTGAAACAGAAGTGGATGTTGGCAAAGATCAAGAGTTCACAGTAAAGTCAAAGGGTGCAGGTGGTCAAGGCAAAGTAGCATCCAAGATTGTGAGTCCCTCAGGTGCAGTGGTACCCTGCAAGGTAGAGCCAGGCCTGGGAGCTGACAGCAGCGTGGTACGTTTTGTGCCCCGTGAAGAGGGGCCCTACGAGGTGGAAGTGACCTATGATGGTGTGCCTGTACCTGGCAGTCCCTTTCCATTAGAAGCTGTGGCCCCCACCAAACCCAGCAAGGTAATTAGGTTTGGGAGGCTATAAGGAAAGGACTCATCTTTTCTCTTCTCTTCTCTTCTCTTCTCTTCTCTTCTCTTCTCTTCTCTTCTCTTCTCTTCTCTCTTTCTTTTGAGGCTATAAGGTGAGGATCCTTCCTTCCTTCCTTCCTTCCTTCCTTCCTTCCTTCCTTCCTTCCTTCCTTCCTTCCTTCCATCCTTCCAGCCCTGGCTATCTTGGAACTCACTTATAGACCTGGTAGGCCTTGAATTTACAGAGATATATTTGCTTGTTTCTACTTCCTGAGTGCTGGGATTAAAGTCATGTACCATCATTACTGGCCCATTTTCCTTTCTTAGGGACCCTTATCTTCAGATTTTTCCTGAACCTTTGTCATTACTATCTTTATGATTGATGAGTAGGTAATCTATTAGGCAGCCTATTCCTTTCATGTCTCTGGGTAAGGAAGAAACCTAGGACAAAAGGAGACAGATGAAAGGTTGGGCTGATAGATGCTTCTGATTTCCTCCTTCCCTCAGGTGAAGGCGTTTGGACCAGGGCTACAGGGGGGCAGTGCAGGCTCACCTGCCCGCTTCACCATTGATACAAAGGGCGCTGGCACTGGTGGCCTGGGCCTGACAGTGGAAGGCCCCTGTGAAGCACAGCTTGAGTGCCTGGACAACGGGGATGGTACATGCTCTGTGTCTTATGTGCCTACTGAGCCTGGGGACTACAACATCAACATCCTTTTTGCTGACACCCACATTCCTGGATCCCCATTCAAGGCCCATGTGGTTCCTTGTTTTGATGCATCCAAGGTGAAGTGCTCAGGCCCTGGGCTGGAGCGGGCTACTGCTGGTGAGGTAGGGCAGTTCCAAGTGGACTGCTCAAGTGCTGGCAGTGCCGAGTTGACGATTGAGATATGCTCTGAGGCAGGACTGCCAGCTGAAGTATACATTCAGGACCATGGTGATGGCACACACACCATTACCTATATTCCCCTCTGTCCTGGGGCTTACACTGTTACCATCAAATATGGCGGCCAGCCTGTGCCCAACTTCCCCAGCAAGCTACAGGTGGAGCCTGCTGTAGATACCTCGGGTGTACAGTGCTATGGTCCTGGGATTGAAGGTCAAGGTAAGGAGGCCTGCTGTAGGGGGGTTGGCTAGCAGTTTACAGGGTGCAAAGAGTCCTATAGCCACAGCCTCCTCACTATGGCTTTTTCCAGGTGTCTTCCGAGAGGCAACTACTGAGTTCAGTGTGGATGCTCGGGCTCTTACACAGACTGGAGGGCCACATGTCAAGGCTCGTGTGGCCAACCCCTCAGGCAATCTGACAGATACCTATGTGCAAGACTGTGGTGATGGCACATACAAAGTGGAATACACTCCATATGAGGAAGGTATGAATGTGCTGGGGATACCTTAGGTAGGGTAGGGAGTAAGTGGAGAAGTCTAATTATTTCTGACCTGACTTGCCCTCCAGGAGTACACTCTGTGGATGTGACTTATGATGGTAGCCCTGTGCCCAGCAGCCCTTTCCAGGTGCCTGTAACAGAGGGCTGTGACCCCTCCCGGGTGCGTGTTCATGGACCAGGCATCCAAAGTGGTACCACCAACAAACCCAACAAGTTCACAGTAGAGACTAGGTGAGTAAGCCACTGAAGATGCATGGGTGGGCAATGAGCTTGGGAACCCCAAGCAATGACAGACTGTTTGTTTGGACCAGGGGAGCTGGCACAGGTGGCCTGGGCTTGGCTGTTGAGGGTCCCTCAGAAGCCAAGATGTCTTGTATGGATAATAAAGATGGCAGCTGCTCGGTAGAATACATCCCCTATGAAGCTGGAACCTATAGCCTTAATGTCACTTATGGTGGTCACCAAGTGCCAGGTGAGAAGATGATGACAAGGATAGAACTAGGACTCTCTACTTTATTCACAGTGTCTTACATAGCTATCTTCCTTCTGTATCAACCCCCAGGTAGTCCCTTCAAGGTCCCTGTACATGATGTGACAGATGCATCTAAAGTCAAGTGTTCTGGACCTGGCCTAAGCCCAGGCATGGTCCGTGCCAACCTCCCTCAGTCCTTTCAGGTGGACACAAGCAAAGCTGGAGTTGCCCCACTGCAGGTCAAAGTGCAGGGGCCCAAAGGTGAGATTTCACATACTGGTAACAGGGAGTAATGAAGGCATAATTTTTTTAGTCCCAGTAGCATGTGGGTTAGCACAGATAGTAGAAGGGTTTCAGGTAACGACAACACCAGGCAGAACCCTAGAGAAGGTATAATGGACAGGACTTAGCCACTGAATAGATATGGCAAGAGGGCCTAAGGAATTCCTAGAATTGGGTAGTTAAAAACATAAGGTCTAGTCTCTGGGCCCAGCCCTAGTCCTTTAGGGAGATGGAGTTGGGAGTGGGTACAAAGAGCCAACCTAAGCCAACCCAACTCTGTCCTTGGGACTGGGGCTAGGCCTGGTGGAGCCAGTGGATGTAGTGGACAATGCTGATGGTACTCAGACTGTCAACTATGTGCCCAGCCGAGAAGGGTCCTATAGCATTTCTGTGATGTATGGTGAAGAAGAAGTGCCACGGAGGTAAGAAGCAGAGTTCACTTGCTTGGTGGGGGGGGGCAGGCTAAGTACTTAAGCTTTTCTGATGGGTTATAACACCTTAATCTCACAGCCCCTTCAAGGTCAAAGTGCTGCCCACACATGATGCCAGTAAGGTGAAGGCCAGTGGACCTGGACTCAATACCACTGGTGTGCCTGCTAGCCTGCCTGTGGAGTTCACTATTGATGCCAAGGATGCTGGGGAGGGTCTGTTGGCTGTTCAGATTACGGTGAGTTTCCTGGCTTCCTGGTCTGTAGGGAGGAGAGGCAAGGAACCAGGTCTGGGCAGTTTTGGAATGTAGGGCTACAGATAGGCAGGCAGCTCAGTTTTGCTAATTAGTGTGCTTGGAGCTGTACACTAAGGACAGGGAATCTGCTTCTGGTCTGTTAATATAACATTAAGATGTGTAGCAATTTTCTTCAAGTTGAAAGAAACAAGCTTCCCCAAACACACATTCATTGCTATTAAGCATGGTACCGAAACCTGCAGTGCTTCAGAAGACTCCCTTCATGCAATATTCTCACAGGACAGGTATAATATTGCAATACTGAGATCTTTCATGTAAGTTCCTAGTGCCCCTAGGATAGGCCCAGAGCTAAACCTGGGCACCAAACTGTTCTCTGGTCATATCTCTTATCATGTCAGAGAATTCTGGATGTTTGGGAGGCTTCTGTTCTGGTCTCTGCCACAGACAAGCAACCACTGAGGTCATGGGGGATTGAGGGCCCCAGAAGCTATATCCCTGATATACCAGAACTTGGTGTTTCTGTGGAAGGCCTGAGATAGTCCAGGTCTTGCTGGACTTGTACCAACCTCCTTGCCTGTGCTTTGCCACACAGGACCCTGAAGGCAAACCCAAGAAGACACACATTCAAGATAATCATGATGGCACATACACGGTGGCTTATGTGCCAGATGTGACAGGCCGGTACACAATCCTTATCAAGTATGGTGGTGATGAGATTCCCTTTTCCCCATACCGTGTCCGGGCTGTGCCCACTGGGGATGCCAGCAAGTGCACAGTCACAGGTGAGCAAACCCACCATCGGCCATGGTATCGCTTGGCACGGGGCTTGGGTGTGCCTGTGTGCAAGGGCTCGCTGCTTGGGGCGGCGTGTGGGAGTGGGGGCCGCCCCCTTGAGTGACTCACCTGACCTTTCTCCTTGCTCTCTGCCCTCTCACCTCAGTGTCAATCGGAGGTCACGGGCTAGGTAAGCTGCTTGCTGGGGCCACTCCCAATGCCCCTACTGCCCAGAGAGGCAGTTTCCTTTCCTCTTCGTTGCTAATTCATTCCCAGGACAGTTCCAGCTGCAGCTCTAGGCAAGGACAGAGTTGGGGAGGCCGTGAAGACAAGGCCATGGGCTGGAGGGTCAGGGCCCAGGGAGGTTTCTGGAGCTAAGCATGAGTGCTCTGGTTCTCCCCTCTCTGGGCCTCCATTTCCCCATCTGAGAACTTGGGTTGCAGCTGAGAGCTTTGGGGTGAAGTATATCCTAGGAGGCACCTCACTGGGGACTTTGGAGTCTGGGGATCTTGGCACCCCAGGGAAGCACCTGGGGATGGGCAGCAGGTGCTTCCTTCTCACAAGGACTCCTGCATGGGCTCAGGGGACAAGGTGGTTTCCTCCACCCACTGGGAGTCTAGCCCTTGTCAGATCCACAGACTTCCATCCCTGCCTCCCAGGGGCCTCTGTGTCCTGGGCTGGGGGAGGTGCATGAGTGGGTGGGGTTGGGTGGTGGTACAGTAGTGCCAGTGTCAACTGCTTGGGTGGCCAGCATGGCAGGGCCTAGCCCAGCCTCAGAGCTCCAAAGTGCATTCTGAGACCAATCTTCTTTTTTCCTTCTTTCTTCCCATTCCCCCAGCAATGACGTTAGACAGTCCCTATCAGGCAGGTTTGTCTGCACCAAGACAAAGACATCCTAGGGATACTGATATGAGGCTACAACTACTTACAGACTTCTGAAGGCTTATCAGGCAGGAAATTGGGTAGATGGCCAAGATAGCTAGGTTTTTGTGGTAGAGGCTAGATTGTTTTATAGAATAGTTTATTGGGTTGGAGATGGCATGTATGTGTGTATAGGGGAGGACAGAATTAGGCCAGGGACTTGGAGTGGCCTCAATTTTCTTGGTTATTATATGTGGAATGGAGACAGGGAGCCCAGCCAGGGAATTTAGATCATCTTTGGGTAAGCCAGAAGGTTGTCTTGGGCATAGTCAGTGGCCACTGGGACATTAAGCAGTAGCCCAATTAACAGGTATACTTTTAGGTCAAGACTTGCTGATCATCTGGAGCGTGGGTACAGAAATGAGAAATCAAGTAGCTTTCAGAAGGCCCAAATCATTGTCTAGATGATACAGGGCAGACATACAGGAAGCTCATGGTAGCATGGGCAGCAGACAACTAGGGTTATAGCTGAAGTTGCTATCTGAGTCTCATGTAGCTAGAGTGAGACCAAAGTCAAAAGGGGGGGGCTTGGTGACAGACTGGCAAGGGGGCCCCTTAAACTTGGTCCTCATATAGGTTTGTTGTTCCTAGCTGCTTTCCTTGTGGGAGGCTGGGCTGCAGGGGTGCTCTTGCTGCCAGGCCTTACAATCCACAGCTCCCAAGCCTCCACAACTGAGCCCCAGATCATAATGTCACTGTCCTTTCTCTTTCCTCGGGCACTATGGGGTCCTAGAGGTTGCTCAGATGCTCTACCCTTGCAATGCTGCAGTGGTGGCTTGGGCCTCCTGTTTCTTGGGTGCTGCCACTGCTTTGCCAAGCCTGCTGTGATGCACTACATAGGTGCTAACCCTTCTGCCTCCCTGCTGCTTGCTCTTGCCTGTGCCAGGCTGTGCTGGGCTGCCTCTTATTGCAAGCCTCTGGTTGAGCAAGCGTTCTCAGTTGTCAGGAAACTCCAGTTTCACCTTCAGGCCTCAGGGTTGGGTAGGGAGAAAAGTTTCACATTCCCCACACTGCAGCAGGACTCTGCCTCATTTCATCCACACATAGTACTGGGGCCCAGGGCCAGGCCACGGATGCAGGTAGCCATGGGCCTGGCCAGAGTGCTGGTATTAGTTAGCATAGGCCATGATACCAGCTGAGGCTGAGTTGGCAGAGGAGGTAGCAGTAAATGCTTGTGCTGGGATTGGATGGTCCCTTACTTTTCTTCCCAGGTACCTGGGTATCACCTGTTGGTCTTCTCTCATAAAGGGGCTTGAGGTGGTCAGGAGAATCCTTCCTGCCTTCTGAGAAACCACTCACCATCGTAGCTTGGGGAATGGGTTGGGCTAAAGGTTGGGGCTGGCTGTGCTTGGTTGTAGCAATAAGAGGTCTGGATGGGTGGCAGGCTGATGGGGGTAGTCAAAATGTTAGGCTCACCTGCTGGCTCCCCTCTGGGGATTCACTCTGCTTTCCCAGGTGCTGGCATTGGCCCCACCATCCAAATTGGGGAGGAGACAGTGATTACTGTGGACACAAAAGCAGCAGGCAAAGGCAAAGTGACTTGCACTGTGTGCACACCTGATGGTTCAGAGGTAGATGTGGACGTGGTGGAGAATGAGGATGGCACCTTTGACATCTTCTACACAGCCCCCCAACCGGGCAAATATGTCATCTGTGTGCGCTTCGGTGGAGAGCATGTGCCCAACAGCCCCTTCCAAGTTACTGTGAGAAGGGGCCAAGGATGGGTGTGCAGGGAGATCTGGGAAAGTCCTAGCCTTTCCTTCCAGGTCCTTTTGTGACAACAGTCTCCAACCCTCTCACTTTGTTCCACAGGCTTTGGCTGGGGACCAACCAACAGTGCAGACCCCATTAAGGTCTCAGCAGCTGGCTCCACAGTATACCTATCCTCAGGGTAGCCAGCAAACCTGGGTAAGGCCTAGCTTGGTCTATTATTCAATTTGTCTAACCCATAGAGACATCTGGATGTCTCATGTGGCCCTGAGAAACCCCACATCTTCTCAGCCCCTCACCTGATTCTTCTGTCTCTATTGCAGATTCCAGAGAGGCCCATGGTGGGTGTTAATGGGCTGGATGTGACCAGCCTGAGGCCCTTTGATCTTGTCATCCCCTTCACTATCAAGAAGGGTGAGATCACTGGTGAGTGAGGGCTAGGAAGGAACTTGGAAACCAGTGATGCCAGGGTGTTCTACTCTCCTGTCCTGACATTGAAACCACTGCTTTGTAGGGGAAGTTCGAATGCCCTCAGGCAAGGTGGCCCAGCCTTCCATTACTGACAACAAAGATGGCACTGTTACTGTGCGTTACTCACCCAGTGAAGCTGGCCTGCATGAAATGGACATTCGCTATGACAATATGCATATCCCAGGTGGGTGTATTGCCTCCTGTTCATTTCATCCTAGGTCCATGCTGCTATCATCTCAGGAAAAACAGGCTGGGGTGGGTTATAGGTCAGTTAGTAGACTGCTGGCCTAGCATATATCAGGTTCTTAATAAAGTAGGTACCATGGCACATGCCTGTAATCATAGCCCTCGAGGCAGGAGGATCAGAGAGGTTCAAGGTCATCCTTAGCTTCATAGTGAGTTCAAAGCCAGCCAGAAAAACATAAAGACCCTGTTTCAAAACCAAAACCAAAATGACTGAACCAGCACATGAATGAGGCTAGTATTACATATGGCTTCTATTCTGGCCTCAGGAAGCCCTCTGCAGTTCTATGTTGATTATGTCAACTGTGGCCACATCACTGCCTATGGTCCTGGCCTTACCCATGGAGTGGTCAACAAACCTGCCACCTTCACTGTCAACACCAAGGATGCAGGAGAGGGTAAGGAGAAGCTCTAGGTTTGACCTGCCCACGTTGTCCTCCTTTGGCTGAGAGCTATATGTGGGAGATGATCCTGAATGGAATTTTCTAGCTTACCTTCATGCCTCTGCTGAGTTATCACGTCAACTCACCCACAAAGGTTCAGCAATGTGTCCCTGGGCACAGTTCTCACTCTTATCTGTGATATTTTTCAGGGGGCTTGTCTCTGGCCATTGAAGGTCCATCTAAAGCAGAAATTAGCTGCACTGACAACCAGGATGGAACATGCAGTGTCTCCTACCTGCCTGTGCTGCCTGGTGACTATAGCATCCTAGTCAAGTACAATGATCAGCACATCCCAGGCAGCCCTTTTACTGCCAGAGTAACAGGTAGGGAGCATTGGGAGTAATGACAGGAACAGGTAGCATGGGGGCACAGTCTCTTTGGGCTGTATCTATAGTGGCTGATGGCTTGCACCCTTACCAGGTGACGATTCCATGCGTTTGTCCCACCTAAAGGTGGGTTCTGCTGCTGATATCCCCATCAATATCTCAGAAACAGACCTCAGCCTACTCACAGCCACTGTGGTGCCACCTTCAGGTCGAGAGGAACCCTGTTTGCTGAAACGTTTGCGCAATGGCCACGTGGGTAAGAGGTTAAGAGGAAACAAGGGTTTCGGTGAAGGAGAGAGAGCCAGGTGTGGTGATTGCCTGTAATCCCACTACTTGGGAGGTGGAGGTAGGAGAATCAGGGGAACCAATCATTTGATACGTAATGAGTTAGTCATTTTAGCCTGTAACACCCTGTCTTCAAACAAAGAGAGAAAGGAAAAAGACTGTGGGCCCACATCTTGTTTATAGCCCTATCCTGTGCCTAGGGATTTCCTTCGTGCCCAAGGAGACAGGGGAGCACCTGGTACATGTGAAGAAGAATGGCCAGCATGTGGCAAGCAGTCCCATCCCAGTAGTGATCAGCCAGTCGGAGATAGGTGATGCCAGCCGTGTGAGGGTCTCTGGTCAAGGCCTCCATGAAGGTCATACCTTTGAGCCTGCAGAGTTTATTATTGACACCAGAGATGCAGGTAGGCAGTGGTGGCCTGCCACTTGGGGGCAATACAGCTTTCCTTGGCATTCTGGCTTATAGCTGCTATCTATCTCCCAGGCTATGGTGGGCTTAGTTTGTCCATTGAGGGCCCTAGCAAAGTAGACATCAACACAGAGGATCTGGAGGATGGCACATGCAGGGTCACCTACTGTCCCACAGAGCCTGGAAACTACATTATAAACATCAAATTTGCTGAGCAGCATGTGCCTGGTGAGTGTGGCAGCCATACATACCACTTACCTATGGTTTGGCAGCATTCCTAGACATAACCCATTGCCCACCTGTAACTCGTGCATAGTATGGACTGTACTTTTTTTCCTACAGGCAGTCCCTTTTCTGTAAAGGTGACAGGTGAGGGCCGGGTAAAAGAGAGTATCACACGCAGGCGACGTGCCCCTTCTGTGGCCAATGTTGGCAGTCACTGTGACCTCAGCCTGAAGATTCCTGGTAGGGAAAAGATCAAGAGGGTTCTTGGGGCAATCCTAAGCATAAGGAGAGAGACGGGCCCCTGCTCACCAAGCCATCTTCTACTTGTAGAAATTAGCATCCAAGATATGACAGCCCAGGTGACCAGCCCATCAGGCAAGACCCATGAGGCAGAGATCGTAGAAGGAGAGAACCATACTTACTGCATCAGATTTGTGCCTGCTGAGATGGGAATGCATACAGTCAGTGTCAAGTACAAGGGCCAGCATGTGCCTGGGAGCCCCTTCCAATTTACTGTGGGGCCTCTGGGGGAAGGGGGTGCTCACAAAGTCCGTGCTGGAGGCCCTGGCCTAGAGAGGGCTGAAGCTGGAGTGCCAGGTAGGTGTACTTGTCTAATTCTTGCTATCCTGGGTGGGCTTGGATGGGTGTTTATAGGAAGTAGCCAGCATGCATGTTGATCTTGGCTTTGCTTAGACTTGGCTGAGGCTGGGAACCAGTCCTCTGCTCCATGAGCACACACTGCTTTCCCACAGCGGAGTTCGGCATTTGGACTAGGGAAGCTGGCGCTGGAGGCCTAGCCATTGCCGTTGAAGGCCCCAGTAAGGCTGAGATCTCTTTCGAGGACCGAAAGGATGGCTCCTGTGGTGTGGCCTACGTAGTTCAGGAGCCAGGTATTGGAAACAGAAATGGCTGGGGTAGGGAGAGGTAGGACCTGAGTGTGGGTATGTTGAACCCAGGTGTTACATAGTCTCCACTTGGGTCTTATTCTCCATCTTGAGGTTCCAGGGACACCCGAGCTGACTGTGGGAGGCAAGAGGCCTTTCCTAGACTAGCCTTTGGAAATATGTGGCACCTCCAGCATAGCCTTATGTTCTTTTCCTGTCCAGGTGACTATGAGGTCTCAGTCAAGTTCAACGAGGAGCACATACCTGATAGCCCCTTCGTGGTGCCTGTGGCTTCTCCGTCTGGTGACGCCCGCCGCCTTACTGTTTCTAGTCTTCAGGTGAGGCACTGAGAGAAACTGCCCATCTGGAGCTCCTGGGCCCGGCCAGACCAGGGTCACCATGTCAAGCAGGCCTTGGCCCGGAGCTGAGTGGCCTACCCAGAAATAATTCTGGATGGTAGGCTTCTGCTCTGGCCGGGTACAGCCCACGCTTGAGGTTGGCAGAAAGTACCCTGCCCACCGCGTGGAGTTTTTCTCGTGTCTCAGGTCTAAAGGCTTTGAACAGAAGCCTGTGCCCATTGAGCACCAGGGCTGAGGTTTAAAGAGGGACAGCCTTTTAGAGATGAGTGCTACTTACAGGGTGGGGCCACCTTACCTTTCTGCTACTTGGTGTGTGATTGCAGAGAACACATTTAGGGAATAGGTTGGGGGGTATGCCTGTGGCTTGCTGCCCTCACAGATCAATGGCTCTCCCTCTTTAAACCATGTTGGACACCAGATGGGTAAGTGACTCTGTGGGTCTCCTGCTCTCCCATTTGCCCTGGCTCTATACATCCTGTCTAACCACATATGCTGTGCTTCCAGGAGTCAGGGTTAAAGGTCAACCAGCCAGCATCTTTTGCAGTCAGCCTGAATGGAGCCAAGGGGGCAATTGATGCCAAGGTGCACAGCCCCTCAGGAGCTCTGGAGGAGTGCTATGTCACAGAGATTGACCAAGGTGAGGCTCTACTCCTGCCTACTCATCCAACCATTTGACCCAGCTGACTAGAATTAGGAAAGTAATGATTCAAAACTGGGTTCCTCAGCTAAGAAACCCTTCCGAGATTGATAAGCACCCATGAAGATAATGGCTTTCCATCATGGCCACTACGAAGAACACCTTACAGCAGTGTCACACATGAGAAAGACATGAAAACAGACAGAGACAGAGAGATAGTCTATCCCTGGGGCCAGAGAAATGGAAACTCTATTGAAACTAGTTTCACTAGTTTTTCCTTTCTGAAGAACCTGAAGCAGATTCTTCTGTATCTCTAAGCCTGCTCATCTGTAGGCAGCATGGTTTTTTATTTTTTATTTTTTTTTTTTATTTTTTGGTTTTCTGAGACAGGGTTTCTCTGTGTAGCTAGCCCTGGCTGTCCTGGAATTCACTCTGTTGACCAGGCTGGCCTTGAACTCAGAAATCTACCTGCCTCTGCCTCCCAAGTACTGGGATTAAAGGTGTGTGCCACCACTGCCCTGTGACAGCATGGTATTAACAGTATACTATCTAAGGAGACAGCAAGGTGGGCATTTTGCTTGTTAGTTCAAGACTTACAAGTAGACTTCTTAGGTATTGATAGCCTTAGTTCTCAGGATGTATGTTATTGGGACGAATACCCAGCACAATTCTGGAAGCAGAGGGATGTCCATGAACTAGATATCCTGCTAGTGGCAAGAGAAATGAAGGAGATGTTAACCAAAGCTGTTTCTTTTGGATAGTATTTGCTAGTCGCATACAAAAAACTACCCCAAGTCCCTTACCATGTCCTGCATTTCAGATAAATATGCTGTGCGTTTCATCCCACGAGAGAATGGCATCTACTTGATTGATGTCAAGTTCAATGGTACTCACATCCCTGGAAGTCCCTTCAAGATCCGAGTTGGGGAGCCTGGGCATGGAGGGGACCCAGGCTTAGTGTCCGCCTATGGAGCAGGCCTGGAAGGTGGTATCACAGGTAGGTTTGTGGGTACAGCTCCGAGTGTGGATGTACAGCCCTAGTACCAGGAAGCATGTAGAAGTATCAAGGCTATTCTGGGTAGCTAAATGCAGGGAAGCCAGTAAGATAGATTCTGCCTGACCTTCCATTTTCCCAGGGAGCCCAGCCGAGTTTATTGTGAACACAAGCAATGCAGGAGCTGGTGCCCTTTCGGTTACCATTGATGGCCCCTCCAAGGTGAAGATGGATTGCCAGGAGTGCCCTGAGGGCTATCGTGTCACCTATACCCCAATGGCACCTGGCAGCTACCTCATCTCCATCAAGTATGGTGGCCCCTATCACATTGGGGGAAGCCCCTTCAAAGCCAAGGTCACAGGTGAGCTTTAGGCTAAGCTGTTGGTGGCCACCCAATGAGTTGATACTTCAGCAGCTTCTTAGTTTCACCCATTTTGTTCTATAGGTCCCCGTCTTGTTAGCAACCACAGCCTCCATGAAACATCATCTGTATTTGTGGACTCTCTGACTAAAGTTGCCACTGTTCCTCAGCATGCAACCTTAGGCCCAGGTCCTGCTGATGTCAGCAAGGTAGTAGCCAAAGGCCTGGGGCTAAGCAAGGCTTATATAGGCCAGAAGAGCAGCTTCACAGTAGATTGCAGCAAAGCAGGTGAGTAGCCCTGTTTTTAGTTTCTGGAAGTACAAAGCCAGAAATAACAGGATGGTCAGCATGTAGGAAGTGCAGGAACTGCCTTTAGGTGTATGGTCATTGCTTTTGGAGCTAACTTCTACTTGGGCCTTTGTATCTTCCTTTTTACCCCTCAAGAAAATGTCATGGAGTGGGGCTGCTGAAGAGGTGGCTCAGCAGTTAAGAGCACTGGCCTCTCTTTCCAGAGGACTTGGGGTTCAAAACACAGTACCCACATGGCAGCTCACAACTGTCTGTAATTCCAGTTCCATGGGTTCTGTTATAGAAATTAGTTAATCCCTACTGTCTTACCCAGGGTTTCTACCCCACCTTAGATCATTTAGTTCCCAGATAAAAATATACATGACCTTTATATTTACAGTAAGCCTTAAACAACAGAAGACCTTGGCAGATACCAATCTCTATGTTGTTAGAATCTACTTTCCTAGGGATAATAACTCGAAGTTATTACTTCCTATGTTTCATCTGGGCTGCTCTTTAACTCCAATTGGGCAGCCCTCAGGGTCCTTGACTCCAGCTCATGATGGCTTCTCCTTTCTCCTCTATCTTCTTACACAGATATACATGTAGGCAAAACACTAATGTCTTGGAGGAGCTAGAATTTATCCTCTGGTGGCCTGAGTGGCAAGGCAGGGTTATTAGATGCTTGCTTGTGAGTGTTAATAGTCAGGCAAGGGACAGAATGTGAAATAGTGAGAAGGGCTCAGAAGAATTATATCCAAAGAAAGGATCTAAGGCCACTAAGACCTATTTCTACCTTAGGTAACAACATGCTGCTGGTGGGGGTGCATGGCCCAAGGACACCCTGTGAAGAGATCCTGGTGAAACACATGGGCAGCCGCCTCTATAGTGTCTCCTACCTGCTCAAGGACAAAGGGGAGTACACACTGGTGGTCAAGTGGGGTGATGAGCATATCCCAGGCAGCCCATACCGCATTATGGTGCCCTGAGCCTGCCACTTAAGCTGGCACCTGTGCCAGCCAGAAGCTCCCATGGCAATGAGCATCCCCACACCTGTACTATTCCCAAGAAGCCCCATTTTCCTTTCCTGAGCCCTCGACCTCCCTACCCCTTCCCTGGATCACTCTGGCCACTATTCACTGCATTCGCCCTTGCCCTGCGCTGTGTTCACCTGTCTCTGGGCTTTCACTTGGGCAGAGGGAGCCATTTGGTGGCAGAGCATGTCTTCTTTGGTTCTGGGAGGTGGAAGTCCTATGTACAACTATTCCCTAGTTCTCTTTCCCAGCCAAGAGGAATAAAACTTTGCTTCCATTGTCCTGTGAATGTACATTTCAAGGAAGGAGGGATGGCAGCCCAAACTGGCAAGGGCACCAAACAAAGCAAAAGCATAGGCCATGGGATCTTTGAGTACCACAGTTTGTATTTGATCTTTGCTTCACAGAGGGGGTTATATGGTGTGCCTAGAATGGCATATAAGACCAAGCAGGTAAAATGTAGGAAGATTCATTGCTAGCTGGTTGGTGATCTCTAATAGTGATAAATATTCTTTGAAATAGCATGGGGTGTAGCCATTTCTTAGCTATAGCTAAGATACCAGCCCTTTTATTTACTTTAGGGTTTTTTTTCCAGACAGGGTCTCATTATGTAGCCTTGAATAGACTGGAACTCATTGGGTAGGCCAAGCTGGCCTCAAACTCCCGGTGATCCTCTGGTCTCTGCCTCCCAAGTGCTAGGATTAAAGAGTGAAGCACCATGCCTCGGCTCTTATGAATCCTTTAAATGAGACACCATTACAAATTCCCCTTCCCACAACAGGGTAGGTATCTTGTGCATCAGTGAAAGGGGGCAGGGTACCTACTCTGAGGGAAGCACAGTACTCTGGTCCTAGGTATTCTATGGACCTGTCCTCTATCTTTAAATGGGACATGTCAATGTGCCTCCTTGATGCAAGTACAGTGGATCAGTAACTCCTTTCTGTACCCTTAGAGGTAAAATTAATGTCCTAAGGCCCAGCTCCCAGTGAAACCTGCAAATGGCTGGGCTATCTCCTTGAAACTGATCTAGCCCTATGCATGTCTCTTAGGTGCCATCACTTAACTCATCTGTAGGTGAGGACCAGAAAGATCTACCTGTAGGTCATAATCCTCGCTCAGTTTCTAGTACTTGATTACTTGCCATGGCCTCTGCTGAAACTCTGCCAGGTAGGACTTCAGAGGACTTGGTCAAAGTTTAGGCATTTTAAGAACACAAGGGAGAAAGGACTGTATTACTCAGCTAAAAGTTCAGTCCCATGACTATGGAAGATTCTGTAACCTGCCACACTGGTACCAGGTAGAAACAGGTATATCTTGGATCTTTAATTTGTGGATCTGAGGCTTGCCAGTCACATAAGACACTGCCCAGGAGATAGGCAGAGGCAATTAGATAAGAGTCCTCCCCTTAGTCCATTGGTATTATTCTTCAACAGCCAGGATAAAGAGGAGGGGCCAACACTCTGGGAGCCTTCAGAAGCTGCCCACCTGCACAGGGGACAAAAGGTAGCAAAGGCAAGTCCAAAGGGGGGCAGGTCTAGCGGGGGATGAGACAGCTTCCTCCTCTGCATAGCTAGGATTCTGCACCCTGGACACCCATGCCCTGAAATCACCCAGAGCCCCTTACCTGGTCCTGGCACCAGTTTTGCCTACACAGGCTTACCTTCACATCCTTTTCTCAAGCCAAGGCTTAGCAAAATTACTCAGGGGAGTCACTGTCCAAGGCTGAGTAGGGTTAAGCAGGGGTCCCTGTCCCCTTGCTTCTACATTATATACGGGGCTGAGACACCTGGGGCTATAGGGGTGGTGGTGAGCAGAAGACTGACTGGGAATGGGACAAGCTTCTTAGTATACCTGGTCAGAGGCTCCAGGCAGTGAACTGGAAGATATCTGGCCAGGGAGGCAAAAGGAAAAGAGATGGATACCCCATACTGGCTGGGAGCCAGGCATCCTTAATGGGTCCTTTACAAGGAATTAACTAGAGCTGGAGAGATGTCTCAATGGTAAGACTGCTCTTCCAAAGGTCCTGAGTTCAATTCCCAGCAACCACATGGTGGCTCACAACCATTCGTAATGGGATCCGACACCCTCTTCTGGTGTGTCTGAAGATAGCCACAGTGTACTTACATATAATAATAAATACATCTTTAAAAAAAGAATTAACTATTTTATGTGTATAAGTATCTGCCTATGTATATGTCTGTGCACCATGTCCATGCCTGGTGCCTACAGAAGGCAGAATGGGGCATTTGATCTCTTGGGTCTGGAGTTACAGAAGGTTGTGAGCCACCATAATATGGCTACCGGGGATCAATTCCGGCCGGGTCTTGTGGAAGAAGAGCAAGTGCTCTTAAACACTGAACCATCTCTCTAGCTCCATGCATACCATTCTGGAAAAGAGCCAGCCATATAGGAAATACAGGAGGTCTTGGAGGCTACCAGGAAGAGGCAAACCAAGTGCACATTTGTTACCACCTCAGCTGACTGCTCAGCCAGGCCACATGGCCTAGAATCTGCAGTGGGGTGGAGATGTGCAACCACAACTGATTCTATGCCCTGGCTCTGCTGGCTAACAGGCACAAGAAGCCTAGATCACAGAAGTCAAGGTCATGTGGCCAAAAGCCCTCCACAGCCTGTCCTCCCACCCAGTGAGACCAAGAAGGGAAATTGGCTTGTTAACTCTAGTTGGAAGCAGGGCCCAGAGACTGCAAGTTCAGGCTGGACTCAGCGCAGAGCAAGGCAGGGGGTGTAGGTGTACTTTTTTTGGCTACTTTATTAGGTTCTTTTATTTACCACCCTTCCAAACTCCCAAATACTAGGTAGGAGAGAAAGAAGGTTAGAGGGGAAAGGGGGCATAGACATCTTCAGAATACTTCCTGCTGATTATGGGTGTCAGGCTCCTTGGGGCAAGCCAGTCTCCATAGTTAGGGTATCTCCAACCAGCAATCCATAGCAATAACCATAGCCATGGCCATAGCAATAGAAAAAGTAGCAGCAGCAGGGGGAGCAGCAGCCACCACAACCCAAGCCACCACAAGAGCTTGGGGCTCTTGCATTTATACACTCTCAAGGGTCTTCAGAGTCCCAAACATATACTATAAATACTATCTTCAAAAATCATGCCCCTCCCTAGGGCACAAGACAATCATAGAAGCTGTAGGCAACCGAAGCAGCCCTCTATCCTATACCTGGGATTAAACCAAAACCATATTCATGTAACATAACTGGGGTTTTAAAGAAACCAAAATTCTCACTACAAGGGGGCACTCCCAGCTGACCATTTCTCCTCCCTTAGCCTGACAGCCCAGGCACTCTGCTCAAAAACCCACCCACCCCCATAAGGAAACAGGGACAATGCCTTCAGTAGAGCTCCTTGAAGTAGTGGGGCCACAGCACTTAAACCCTACCAGGAACTGGCCAGTAGCCCCTTGGGCTTCTAGTGGGCTGGCCTAGGCCAAGGTGTCAGGCTGGGAATATAACAAACATGACAAGCAACAGGTGATTTTGGGAATAGCCTGTAGAGGCCACAGACAGCTGGAGATGGGGGTAAGGGCTATAGAAATTAGTGGAGGAACAGATACCCAGGCACATGCCTGGCAGCCAGGACCTGAAGAAGAGGAAAGGAAACTCAGCTGGGTGGCAGGAGGGGATCGGTATCATCCAGGGTCCCAAGACTGGAAGGTGAAGGAAGAGGACACCAGTTTGACATGGTACTTGCTATGGATTACCAGAGACAGGGCAGTGTAGGCCAGTGTCCTCCATGGTTGCCTCCTGGTCCCTCAAATAGAGCCAGTATGTATGTCCTTTCTCCATGACACCCAGACCAGAGCAGACACCCAGGCCCAACTGACAGAGTGAGAGAGTGGCCTGAGGGGCAGACGGTAGCCTATAACAAATAGTCCCAGGCAAACTGAATGCAGACAGCAGAAGTTGATCTGTAGCAAAAGCATAACCCTTGCTTTGAGACAGCCAGGGAAGCTCTTGAGTGTGAGTGCCAAGAGGGCCACACTGTTCCCAAAAGTACCTAGTTCTAGCTTTGGGCAGACACACTGGGAGCAGCTTCTCGAGAACCTGGTGTATGAGACCCTCCATAAACGTACAAGTTTTCTCTACAGGACCTTCCTTCTCTTGTCTACCCCAGGAAACACTAGAGCCAGGAACTGAAAGAACCCCAGTTGAATGAAGTCAAGGTACGAGTAGTCCTAAGGCAGAACACCTTTATCTCCCCTGACTTCAGAAGAATGTAACGCCTCTGACAGTATCCTCTAGTGCTGTGACATGGTGGCTAGCCAACTCGGCTGACTTCTCCCTGCTAGAGTGGTTGTTTGTTAATTCTTACATTCACACACAGGACCACTTGGAGAGCAGGATACATTGGGAAGGAGATGGGTTCAGTGGCTCTGAGATTCACAGGAGGTGGCACAAGACAGCTCCAAAACCAATTCTAGGTCGTGCACTGAGGCATTGTGACAGAATTCCATGGTTACCCTGGTTGGGTATGTGGCAAGCCTCCTTCCTGTTTCTCCAAATCCTTGGCAAGCATAACTCTTTTTGGGTTCTTCAGGGCCTAATTACCTCTCAGAATGAGTTTTGTGGGGAAAGAGAATCAGCAGCCCTGCATCTACAAAGTTGTCTGTGGCCCTTGAGAGAGGTTTCGCCATGGAAGGAACTGACATCTCCTGAAAGGATAAAAACACTGGCTGTGACTCAGAAGGCATTGCCTAATGTGACTAAACTCGTCCCGCTTTTACCTCAGAGGCTGAGCTCTGCAAAACGGAAGTTCTCCACTTTTCTCTGCTGTCTTCCTATCAGGAGTATTTTCTTTGTTGGTTTGAGGTGTTAGTTGTTAGATGTGACTTTCTGCACTTCTGAATGTTGGGAATAAACAAAACTTATTCTACTACTACCATTTCATTTTCAGATTCCATTAAATCATAGGGAGAAACTAAATGTAAGGTCCCAGACCCAATGAGAGCTAGGGACTTCCCAATAGTTAACAACTTCTATTGTAAGCAAGCTGTTGTCTGAGTCCAGATATCTCAAGAACAACTCCATCTTGCTGTCAGGAATCAACTACTATCCTGACTGATGGAAACTTCCTTGTTCAACTCTTATGTCAAAATATTACTGAACTATACTACAGACCCCCAGCTCCCGCACCCCCCCACTCCCCTGTTCCCCGCTTTTAATGGTTTCATCTTTAAAATATGCTGTGCAATGTACAGCTCCCAAGTCTGGTGTTTTGAGTTATGTTGCATTTAAATAGACCCCACAACATGAGGCTGCAGTATATTCCACCCATTCCCCCTCTCCCCCCTTTTAGTGCTGGGATGCTTGCAACAATGCTGCTTATATCCCCTGCTAAAAACAACAATCCAGGTGGTGGTGGTGGTGGTGGTGGTGGTGGTGGTGGTGGTGGTGGTGGTAGTGGTGCATACCTTTAATCCCGGCACTCAGAAGGCAGAGACAAACAGATCTGCTAAGGCTACACAGAGAAACCCTGTCTCTAAAAACAAAACAAAAAAACCCAACCCCCAAACAACAACAACAACCCACTTAAGCCTCCCTTTACCGCCTGCATTTGCATTCTTAGATGTCTTTTACTTCAGGGAGGTCTCATACTTGTGTTCCTTTGCCTCAGCCACTCATGTAGCTATGATTACATGTACAAACCACAGATTTACTGGAAGCTGCCCAGAGGCATCCAAGAGGCCTGTGGCTCCTTCTGGCATTGGCTTCACTGTGGCCTTCTTGGCTGACCTCAGTGTGGCTATCAGACTCTCTAAGGACTAGTGATGTAGTCAGTGTTAAAGCACTGGCTTAGTATTAACAGCATCGTGTGTTCTATCCCCAACTCTTTGAACTCTTAAGTGTTGTGCTTGTGCTGTGCCTACAAAGTTATCTAAGTGCTTGTGTTGGGCCTACTTATCACATGGGTCTTCCTCATTACTCCTCTTAGGACATAGGCCTCCTTAGCCGAAGGGTCCCTTCTGTTGACTCTAGATAGACTATAGTCAACAACTATAGTCCTATAGACTCTGCCTTTTCCTGGCAATCCATGGCAATATGTGTAAACTGCTTCCTGTTCAGGGTTTTGAATTTACTCACTGGAAGAGTGTTGCCATTAGTGACCCCATGTAGCCTACAACCTTTAACAGTAGTCTTGTTTTTATTCAATTTGATGCTTCCAAGAGACTACTGGGTTGTTGCTTTTATCAATAATCCTTCCTTCCTTCCTTCCTTCCTTCCTTTTTTGTTTGTTTTTGTTTTTTGTTTTTGAGACAGGGTTTCTCTGTGTCCTGGAATTCACTCTGTAGACCAGGCTGACCTCAAACTCAGAAATCCGCCTGCCTCTGCCTCCCAAGTGCTGGGATTAAAGGCGTGCGCCACCACCCGGCCAATAATTCTCCTTTCAGTGCTGAGCAATACTTTGCCTTTGGGTGAACCACAGTTTGAGCAATGGTCAGTTAAAGGGCCATAGTTTTGTTTTTCAAAGTTTTTTTTTTTTTTTTTTTTTTTTTTTTTTTTTTTTTTTTTAAGACAAGATATCCAAGTATGGCCTGGAACTCACTATAGCGTTGAATATGGTCATGAACATCTGATCCTTCCTTCATCCGCCTCTGGAGTGCTGGGATCATATGCATTTGCCTTGCCACCATGCCCAATTTATGCAGGGCAGAGGATTGAACTCAGGGTTTCATGCATGCTAGGCAAGTACTCTACTAACTAAGCTACACCCTTAATCCTTCATTTCAATTTTTAATCTACACAAAAATCCAGGGTTAAACATATGTTAAGCTTATATGTTTTTGCAGAGTCATATTTCCATTTCTTCTTAAAGCATAAAACAGTGGTTGCTAGTTCATGTGGGAGTGGATGTGTGAGTCAAGTGGAAATTGTCAAGCTGCCTTCCAGCATGCATATTTTTAGAGCAAGTCATTGAAAAAAATGCCAGAAAAAGATATTTTAAGATGTGTTTTCTCTATCTTCTGTTTTTGCTTGCGATCACCAACATAGTATTCACAGAGCTTTAAAGCAATGCAGATGCAAATTCATTTTTGTTGTGATCCTCCTATACAGCAATAAATCCTTGGGGTCCTCCATGTCTACAGAAAACAGCTAGTTTATTTTCCTCTGGTCTTATATTTTCCTCTGGTCCTATATTTGATAGGATAACTGTATTATAATTTATAATCCTCAGTTGATACCATTTTCACAATTATTTTATCACAACTTATTTATATTCTGCAACTAACCACCTTGAAGGTGTGTGTATATATCTCTTTGGGATAATTCTCTCTAAGCAGAATTAACAGGGCAAACCTGTTAAAATGGGTGTGGTGCTGCATAACTGTAATCTCAGCCCTCAAAATGTAAAAGTTGGAGGATCAAGAGTTCAAACTCATTCTGAGTTTTAGGCTAGCCTGGGTTCTGAGATCCTATTTTAAAAACCAAATAATATGGGCTAGAGTGATGGCTCAGTGGTTGAGTATACACTGATCTTTCAGGATACCAGAGTTTGGTTCTCAGCACCTACACAGAAGCTCCAAATTGCCTGTAACTTGAGTTTCCAGGGAATTGGCCTGTGTAATAGTTTGAATGGAGAGGTATCCTGGCAGCCAGGAGCTAAGACATACCATAAAGTCATACCACACAACAAACCTCATATAATAAATTATTGCAAACACACAGGGTGGCTGCTTCTGTGCAGGTAAGAAGCAGCAAGGAGGCAGGCTTTATATAGGGTTTCTTTTGGTGTGTGTTTGGGGGTGGCTTTCCATGGTGGCCTTGGATTGGAAGGATTTTGTGGCTTGATCCTAGCTCAAACTCAGGAATTGGTAAAATTTTGTGTCCTGATCTTGGGCTTTTTTCCATAGGGTAGGGCCTGGTCACTCAAGAGCTTTGAGGGGCTTACATGCATACCCTCTTTTGGCATTCACATAGGGGTGTTTATATGCAGCCAAAACACTCATACACATAAAATAAAAACAAATCTTTCAAAGAAGTTTTAGATTTATTTATTTTAAATGTAAGGGTGTCTTGCCTGTCTGCATGTACATGTCCAAGGAGGCCAGAAGAGGGTGCTGGATCCACTGGAGTTACAGATGGTTGTAAGCCACCATGTAGGTGCTGGGATCCAAACCCTGGTCCTCTGAAATGCTCTTAACTACTGAATCATCTCCAGCTATCCTTTGCCAGATAAATCTAAAACAAAAAACAAAACACCAACACCAAACAAATCCCAGATGCAAAAATATTAAGCCAGGCATGATGACACACTCCTTTAATTCTAGCACTCATGAGGCAGTGACAAGCAGATTTCTGTGATTTCGAGGACAGTTTGATCTACATAGTGAGTTCCAGTCTAGCTGGAGGTACATAGCAAGATTGTGTGTCAAAACAAAAACAAACATACAACAAATAAAAATATACAAAAATATATTTGAAATGTTATACAGTATAGGATTACTCCTGGGGGAAACCCCTACTGTTTTACACCATCTCATTTCAAATTGCACCACGTTTTATCCACAGCTTCACTAACATGGAGGATGGGAGAACAACATCATTTGCATTCTTCCTGCCTTCCTACTCCCATCAACCCCACTTTCCAAAGGCTCTATGCTGATTCCCTCTATTCTTAGGTATGTGCATCTTTTTTGGAATTTGGAGTTTGATTTTTCTTCTTCCTTGTGTGCATTGTTTTTCACCTGTCTTCAAATGTCAGTGTGCTGTATTCACAATCTGCTGAAGGTTTTTCTCATTTAACAGAGTTTCTGGGTTCTTTATCTATGCCCCCAATGGCATAATTACTTCAATTTTCTGTTGCTGCACAGTTATTTGTAACATAGACCCAACACATTTGATTATCCCTATCCTGTGTTATACATTCTTAATGCTGCCTCAGCAATAGGGGAGAAATTCTTTTGCTGTTGTCCAATTTTCTAGTTTTACTGTTTTGTAAAGTATTACCACAGTTTTTTGCTTTTGTATTCTTCTCCTCCACGCTGAGCATGACTTCCTCTTCAATCAATTGACTATTAGGGCTTCTGTATCTGGGAATTGCTACACCCTGAGAAAGGTTGTTGTACTATGGCTATTCATCCTGGTGTGTAACGTTGCTAGTATCTACCCTTGTTCTGTCTCTTCTGCAATTTTTGACTCCTGAAGTTATATAGTCTTAAGTAAACATTTAAGTCACTTTTGTGTTGTCTGAGTTGTCTATCTTATCATGGCCCTATACTCACATCACAACACTATTCTACAATGTCTTTCCTTTTTAACAGTTATTTTGTATATGACTGTGGATATGTGTGCCACAATGTGCATGTGGAGGTCAGAGGACAACCGATGAGAGTTGGTTCTCTCCTATTAACATCTGGATCCTGGGCATACAACTCTGGTTATCAGGATCAGAAACAAGATCCTCTACATTTTCTTCTATTATTTTCTGAGTTATGATTTTTCTTTTCACTTTTTCTTTGTTCATCTGTTTATGAGACAGGGCTCAAACTCTCAATCCTTGTGCCTCCATAGTGCTGAAATTGCATATGCACACCATCCTACTATTAATGTTTTAGGGTTTTTGGCGTGTATGTTGGTTTTTTGTGTTTTTTCTTTTTGGTTTTTTGTTTTTGTTTTGAGACAAAGATTCATGTAGCTCCAGCTAGCTTGGAAATAGCTATGTCCTTGAATTTCTGAAGGGGGTGCTTTTCAAACACATTGCATCTATATTAATAATCCATCTCTTTCTTCCCCAGTTTTTTTTTTTTTTTTTTTTTTTTTTTTTTTTTTTTTTTTTGCTTTTTTTTTCCGAGACAGGGTTTCTCTGAATAGCCCTGGCTGTCCTGGAACTCACTCTGTAGACCAGGCTGGCCTCAGACTCAGAAATCCACCTGCCTCTGCCTCCCAGAGTGCTGGGATTACAGGCGTGCACCACCATGCCCGGCTTCTTCCCCAGTATTAAGAAAGCCCTTGGTTCTAGATAGCTGAGCCACAAAGTGATCTGTATCTTGCATCATTTCCTGAAACAATGGCTAAGAGGAAAACCACTGGTGAATTCTACCTGTAACTAATATAATCATGAGATTATAAACATAAGATTTTATTATCACATCATATAATCATATATCAGCTATAATCAAGTTATACCGCCAATGAATTTCAACAGGTGGTGTAAATGACAATGGCTAATATAGGTTCTCATTTCTTATTTTCCACAACCAGTTCCCTCTATCCCATTTATTACACTTTACTTATCCTAAAGAGCTAAAGAGTTGGGATTGGAGATATGGCTCAGTGGTTAAAGAGTCCCAACTGCTCTTCCTAGAGGTCCTGAGTTCTCCAGTAGCCACACAGTGGCTTATAACCATCTATAATGAGTTCTGATGCCCTCTTCATGCATGTAGGTGTACATGCAGATAAAGCACTCATATATAAATTAAATAAATGTTTAAAATGGGGGTGGGGAGTTGAGGATGAAATCCAGAGCATTGGCTTCTGATTCTTTGTTTTATTAGCTATGCCTTTCCCTCAACTATTGTAGCAGCCACATGTACAATAAATTTCCACTTATTCACAGGTAAGCTCCTCACCTCCTTCAGAGAATACTTGTATTGGGATGCATTGGATATCTGCTCACACTCAGAACACATACTGCTGCTCCCTTACCAGATGACCCTTTAGATGAGAACTTTCTTTTCCAAATGACCTTCCCCATCAGCTTGTATAGGGTCATCAGATACTTATATCTCTTGTCTCTTTGACTGTGACAGTGAGACAAAGGGTGTACTAGCAGTGTTGCTTTTGTTCAGATGGGAAGGGTGGCTTCTTTAACTTTCTACCAATGAATTGTGCAAAGGCCTGTAAGCAAGACATGCCTTAGAGCACAGAGCACAAGTAGTTATAGCTTCATGACTCTGGTA
Organism: Apodemus sylvaticus; assembly: GCF_947179515.1. Taxonomy (NCBI): domain Eukaryota; kingdom Metazoa; phylum Chordata; class Mammalia; order Rodentia; family Muridae; genus Apodemus; species Apodemus sylvaticus. Next base: position 150,231,476 of record NC_067495.1, on the reverse strand, counting down.
GGTTATTTCTCAGGATGAGATAACACCGAGCTCCTCAATCCAGTTTTAGTGGCTGTGGGTGGGGCTGTTGACCGTGTTCAGGTTGATAATCATGGATTTCAGATGAGGAGAGTGATAGTAGAAGACTCCACTTACAATTTGTGGTAGTTTGAATGAAAATGGTCCCCATAGGCATGTAAGGAGAGGCACTATTCGGAGCTGTGGCCTTGCTAATGTAGGTGTGGTCTTGTTAGAGGAAGTGTATCACTGAGGGTGATCTTTGAGGTTTCAAATACTCAACCCAGCCCCAGTGTCATTCTCTCTTCCTGCTGATCTGGATATAGAACTCTCAGTTTCTTCTCCAGCACCATGTCTGCATGCACATATGATGTGCTTCGTGCTATGGGGATAAGAGATTAAACCTCTGAACTTGTAAGCCAGTCCCAATGAAATGTTTTTTTTTTTTTTGGTTGTTGTTGTTGTTGGTGGTTTTTTTTATTTGTTTGTTTGTTTTTAATAAGAGTTACTGTGGTAAGGCTGGAGAGATGGCTCAGCAGTTAAGAGCACTGAGTGCTTTTTTGGAGGTCCTGAGTTCAAATCCCAGCAACCACATGGTGGCTCACAACCATCCGAAATGAGACCTGATGCCCTCTTCTGGTGTGTCTGAAGACAGCTACAGTGTAATCAAATAAACAAACAAATAAATCTTTAAAAAAAAAAAAAAAGAGTTGCTATCGTCATGGTGTTTCTTTACAGAAATAGGAACCCTAAGACACAATTCTTGTTGAAAAAGACATTTATTGGAAAGATTCAAGGGTGTCTTCAGGCTTTCCTAAGAGCAGAGCCAGCAGGCATGGTAAAAGGATAGTCCCTTTCTTTTACCATCTAGGACTACACAATTCCTGTGAAATGTGAAGGATTCAAGGCCCCCCATGAGTCCCTGTAAGCATACAAACAAATGATCCAGAGACATAATCTGCCTTCTGAGCAAGAATCCAGGTGGAGGCAAAGACAAGCATGTCTTAGGGACACATGGAGTTAAACAGATGACTTAGTGGTAAAGAGTACTAGATGCCTGTGCCCAATTCCTAGTACTCACATAGAAGCTCACATTGTAATTTCATTCCCAGAGATTCCCAGGAGATTCAATCTCTCTGGCCTCCACTGGCATCAGGCATACATATGCCATACACACATGCAAAACACCTATACACATAAAATAAAGTGGTTAAAAAAGATTTTGGCTCTCTTATTCCCAAAGAAGGTATACTTATATAGTGCATCCTCTTTCACCTCTTTCATCTGCAGCAGTGGAAGAATGTTGCTCCTTCAAGACTCTAGCCCTATCCCTGTTTTCACGTGACCCAGATATGCATGGAAATGATACATCTCAGAGTCTTATAACTTAATTGGGAGTCCCACAGAGAACAGAAGCTGAGTGTCTGAGAAGGACTACCTTCAATTAATGTGTGGTCAGTGTTAACTCATATGACTAAAACCTCTAGGCTCAGCTGGCTGGGCCCACCCTGAGACAACCAGAACTTGCAACACATAGCCAAAAATTCTGTTTAAATCCTTCATATTTATATTCACATTATTCTCCCTCCATGTGTATATTGACCTTAAATTCCAATGTCCACTGATAAGGGAAGATATGCTTTAGGCTAGGTCCTTTTGGCTATAAAGGCACAGGAAGTTTTTGTTGTTTATTTTTTTGTTTTCTTTGTTTTGTTTTGTTTTTTCGAGACAGGGTTTCTCTGTGTAGCCCTAGCTGTCCTGGAACTCTCTCTGTAGACCAGGCTGGCCTTGAACTCAGAAATCTGCTTGCCTCTGCCTCCCAGAGTGCTGGGATTACAGGCGTGTGACACCACCGCCGGCTGTTGTTTATTTTTTAAAATTTGTTTTAAATTATGTATATATGTGTTGATCTGTGCACGTGTGAGTTTAGGTGCCTAGCAAGGAAATAAGAGTATATTGGATTTCCTGCAGCTGGAGTTACAAGAGGTTGCGAACTGTCTGATGCAGGTGCTGAGAACAGAATTCAGGCTCTCCGGAAGAGTAGCAAGTGTTCTTAACTGCCAAGTTCAAGATTTATTTCCTTTTTATGAGTTTGTGTGTGATTTTGCACATGTGAATGAAGTGTTCACAGAAGGCAAAGTGGGTCTTTCTATGTAGCTCTCTCTAGCTGGCTTGGTATTTTCTGTGTAGCCCAGACTGGCCTGTAACTCATACGAATCCTCCTGATTCAAGTGCTGAGATTAGAAGTGTACACCACCATACGTAGGCCTTGATGGTCTTCAGGGCAGAAACTTTTGACCTTTCAGCATATTACTGAGTGGGACCAAGCTCCTCACCTACACTTGGAGCTGTTGACAAAGTACCTGCAGGATAAAAATGGAGGATGGGTATAAACTTGGCCTCAGCACAGGGATGTAGGAGGAAGTGGGTCCATTTTCAATAGGAGAGGAAGCCCCTCTGAACCCCCAGGAGCTTACCTTCCCATAGCTTATGTAGAAGGCTGGGAAGTTCTAGAAAGACAGGACGTTACCTACAATTAGTCATGTCATACTGCTGGACCCTGAGAGAGCATAGTCAGGCATAGGACTCCCAGGGTTGAAGCTGAAGGTGGGTCAATAAGCTCACATTGAAAGCAGCAGAGATTGTCACTGTCTCTAAGAATTAAGAGGTAGTGACAATTTTGGAATTTTTGTCTCTTTAAAAAAACACAGAAATATTGTAAGAATATAGTTTCATTTTAATCCCAGGTATTGGGGATGTGGGCTGCTTCAAAGCATCTGACTATGATTTGCCTCATGCTCTAGCAGAGACATAGTTTTTGCCAGCTGCAGATAATTTCTGTGTTTCTGATGTTTGGAATTCTGGGAACTTTTCAGAGAGTATATAAATAAATGTTCAACCTCCGGAGTGTTGGTGAGTTGTTGGTTTTGGTTTGTTAAATAGTCATGCTCAAAGAAGAAACAAGAAGAAATCCTAACATTGAAGATCATACTTGCCTTCTTAATCAGTAGGAAGTAGTATAATGATAATTTTGACCTCCCTTTCCAGCCTCTGACTTTGTTTAGGGATCTCTTTCCTTTCCTCTCTATTTTTTTCTGTCTTATCTACTATGAGGGGGTTGAAAGGGTGGAAGAAAAAAAGAACCCACAAAGTAGTAAAAGTCCAATTACAGGTAGCTCAAAGAGCAAGATTGGAGCTGTCACATTTCTGAGAGCATAATTCTCAAGAGACCTAGTAATGTGATTAGCAATAATGAATAAATATTTGACATGTGCTAGGCTGTTCCAAGTACTTCACTGGAACCCAATCTGTTCACTCAGCAGCCCCCACCCATGGTGTTCCAAATTGCAAGCTGGCACATGCCAGAGGCAGTGTGACTCAAAGAATCTGGATCCTGTGCTCTCCTTGCCTCTGACTTTTCCCACCTACCCTTCTTGCCTTCCTTTCTCTCTCTGAGGTTCCTGTATGAGCAGGCTTGCTTTGGAAGGAGTCACTGAGGAGTCTGGCCATCAGATGAAAAATGGAGGGTAAAAAAAGAAGATCCCTTTTCTTCTTGCTTCATCAGGATAAACTTTACAAATCAAAATGGACATCTTCTCTGAATTCCCATGAGCCCAGAGAGCAGTTCTCATTGATGTTTATAGATTCTGATGCAAAGCCACACCAATTCCTCAAAATATTCAGTGGTTTCTGAGGCATACAAAAATAAAGATTCAGAGGCTAGGCATCTAACTTGGTGTTAGATTGCTTGCCTAGCACATTCAAGGTCTTGGGGTCCATCCCAGTATGAAAAAAAAAAATTCAAACATGTTATCCCAGTACATGGCAGGCAGGACATTGTAGGAAATTATAGGCCACCATCTTTCATCTACATAGCCAGATTGGCCAAGGCTATAAAACAAAACAAAAACCCCACCCTTTTTATTCACCTTAAGCTGGCCTTAAACTTGTAATTGTCTGGTCTCAGCCTTATTTTTTTTAAGATTTATTTATTTATATAAGTACACTGTAGCTGTATTCAGAAGCACCAGAAGAGAGCATCACATCTCATTACAGATGGTTGTGAGCTATTATGTGGTTGCTAGGATTTGAACTCAGGACCTTCGGAAGAGCAATCAGTGCTCTTAACCGCTGAACCATCGCTCCAGCCCTGATCTCAGCCTTATGGTTGCTAGAATTACTACCACAGTTCTGTACTTGGGTTCTGGATCTGGGTACTTCATCAGCTAGTTGCTTGTCTTTTTTTTTTTTTTAAAGTAGATTGGGACTCACATTTGGTATCACTTCTGGCTTTCTGAATCCTAAGGCCACAATTTTTCTCACTGGCAGAAAAATATGTTATAATACCAGTAGAACAAAAGTTCCATGTTTTCCCATCATAAGACTGGTCACTCCTAGTTTCTTTTTTCTGTAGTGCATGTGCTATGTTCTGTCCCAAAACCCTACTAGTTTTGGAGGTTTGAGTATTGAAAGGAACTGTTCTGATAGCACACGCCTACCATATCAACTCCACTCTAAAATCCAGCTGCATTGCATAGCTGTCAGCACCATCAGCACTAGGTTCCTAGGTGCCCACTTAGCAGTTAGGAACAGTGATAGTATATCTGGGAACATGCACCTGTGAGGTCAAGGTGCTAACCTTCACTATTAGTTAGGCCACTGTGTTTTCAGGCCTCAGGGACTGATTGGCTGTGACCAAGTGGGTGACAGTACAAAACCCAGAATTGTCCCTGTCTAAAGGAAGCTCAGGGACAAAAATGGAGTAGAGGCTGAAGGAAAGCCCATCTAGAGGCCAGCCCACTGTGCAATCCATTCTCAAACCCCGACACTATTGCTGATGCCAAGATGTGCTTATATGTCAACAGGAGCCTGGTATAACTGTCCTCTGAGAGGCTCTGTCAGCACCTGACTAAAACAGATGCAAATACTCACAGCCAACCATCAGACAGCCTGGGAAACTCAATGGAAGAGTTAGGAGAAGGGCTGAAGGAGCTGAAGGGGATTGCAACCCCATAGGAAGAACAGCAATATCAATTAACCAGACTGCTAAGAGCTCCCAGGGACTAGACCACCAACCAAAGAGTATACATGGGCTGGTCCATGGCTCCCAGTACATATGTAGCAGAGGACTTCCTCATGTGGTATCAGTGGGAGGGGATGTGCTTGGTCCTGTGGAGGCTTGATGCCCCAGAGAAGGGGAAGGGGAGAGTGGGTGGGTGGAGGAGCACTCTCTTAGAGGCAAGGGGGAGGGGATGGAGTAGGGGTTCATGGAGGGGAGACCAGGAAGGGAATAATATTTGAAAGAGAGTGCGAGCATCTGAGCAAGAACCTAGAGAATGGAGGGGCAGGTGAGCAGACAGGGATGCAAAAGAGAGGAAAAGCAAAAGAGTTGCTGCTACCCCAATATGGTCATTTTCAGGAGAGTGGCAAATGCGAGGATCAACTGAGGAGGTGGGACAACTGGGATATGGCTGGAGCTGAGGGGAAGCAGGAACCCAGCAGGATGGGCAGGGGCAGACCCAAATAGAGATGTTTTAGTTTTGTAAAATCTTGACCACATGTAAAACAAGTCAGACTAGCTGATTCCCCTTTGATAATCCCAGCACCAGGAAGACAGAGACAGGTGGATCCCTGGAGTTTACTGGCGAGCCAACCTAGCTTAATTGGTGAGCTCCAGGCCAAAAAGGTAGATGTGTCCTCTGGCTTCCATGTGCATTATGTTTTTGAAAGCCACACACAAAAAGCTCATATGTTGATTTGATTTTTACAACATATCCTCTTAAAAAGTATAATCCAGACAAAAACAAATCAGTGATTGCTATGAGGTGGGAGGTGAAATGGGTTATGGAATTTGGGAGATATCAGCACTCTAAAATTAACTGAGTACATAAAACCCTCTGAACTGTATGCTTTAAAGGAGTAAACTGTATGAGAAATTAATTACCCCAAGATGGGGAAATAAGGTAAAAATGTTTTGAGACAGGTGTTGAGTAGTATAGGCTGGCCTCCAAGTCATTACATTGCTGAAATTACCTTAAACTTATAATCCTAGCACTTAGGAGGATTAGAAGTGCCACAGTACCCAGCAAATACTGTGATTATCATGAAATAGTTTCAAACATTTTCTCCCCCTCCCAAGACAGGGTTTCTATTTGTAATCTGGCTGTCCTGGAGATTCCCTTTGTAGGCAAGGCTGGCCTTGAATTTATAGAGAACCACAAGCATTTTCCTCCTGAGTACTAGGATTTAAAGTCATGAGTCACTGCTGATCTGTTTATTTTTTCTTTTATGACAGGGCCTTACTACTTAGCCTTGGCTGGCCTGAGCCTTACTATGTAGATCAGGGTGTCCTCAAACTCAAACTTCCTGCCTTTGCTTCCTAAGTGCTTGGCTTAAAGCATGTGCCATCACACCCAGTCATTTAAAGGTTTTATTTTACTTAAGAGTATGTATGGTATGTCTGTGAATGTATGCCACATTTGTGTGGGTGCTCAGAGACAAGAAGTGTCAAATTCCCCAGAACTTGAGTTATAGTCAGTTGTGAAACACCTGATGTAGGCGCTAGGAACCAAACTTGGAAGTAAGTACTCTTTTTTGTTGTTGTTGTTGTTTTTTGTTTGTTTGGATTTTGTTTTTTTTCGAGACAGGGTTTCTCTGTATAGCCCTGGCTGTCCTGGAACTCACTCTGTAGACCAGGCTGGCCTCGAACTCAGAAATCTGCCTGCCTCTGCCTCCCAGAGTGCTGGGATTACAGGTGTGCGCCACCACCACCCGGCAGAAGTAAGTACTCTTAACTACTGAGCCATCACTGCAGCCCACTTTTTCAATTTTATGATTTTCCATTTACAGAGCAGGACACCCAATCAGTGAAGTAGGGGTGGGAGTAGAATAAGCAGGCTCTAATGATATGTAGTCCAGGTTTAATCTCTACCACACATTGTTGCACAACTCCAGAAGCAATGTAGTCATGCCTTCCCAAATTCCCAATGTCCATTTAATGAGAATACTAAGAAATATGACATCCAGTATGCTTTTGAAATTCAGTCCCAGCTTACATTCCAGATGATGGAAGGACTTGTCTAGGATAGATTTTCAAGGCTGTATTATTTTACAATGAGTGGCCTAGTGTGCAGTCTATTACTCCATCCTAGGTTTAATGTCAGGGACCATGGCATTGTCTGGTTTAGATAGAAGTCCCTCCCTTAAGACTATTGCAAGAGGGATCCAAATCCTATAGAAGGCAAAACCTGAATAAAGTAGTTTTTAAATGCTTTACATCAAATGGCATAGTGTAGAGATCAAGTGTCATCACAACAGCACAAGTGATTGTAACTGCTTTTGTTCTGTTCATCAATCTGTGAACTGTGGAGGGGATATAAAGGGAAACAGCAGAGAAAAATCAAGAGCATCTAAAGTTACACATAACTTAGGAATCTGCAGATAGGAAGGCAGTATACATGGTAACTCAAGTTGAACAGCACTATGTATCTCAGGGTCTAGTTCTGTGAAAGATGGGCTGCGGACTACAATTCAACACACATTTGCTTTACTTATGAAGAAAATACTTTTAAACTGTCACTTCTACATTGTTCCTTAATCCACTTATATTCATTCTTATGAGAAAGTTCAGTGTCAGGTGGTTGTCTTGTTAGCTGTTCTGCCATTATAAATTTTATAATCCACTCTGATGGTTAAAACAGTGATATTTGTATGTGTAGTCACAGATTAAAGGGAAATTATAATTTCTGAATGTGGAATAAAGGTGTTAACTGGTTTTGCCTTTAAGGAGAACAAAGCACAATCATTTATATCTAAATGATGGTTTTGGCACAAGCATAAACATACAGAGAAGAGGCTAGTCTAAGACCAAAGTCAACAGCTAATTTAGTTCATTAAGATGCATTTCACAGCCATAATGATGTGTCTGGAACTGATTCCAGAAAAATCTAGTGCTTCATTGCATCTTCCACTCTGAGGCACATGCATCACTGCCAGCTGATGAACCACAATGTTAGGCTCCATAGAGACTGCTGCACAGACAGCTCCTCCAATGCCACCTACAGAAACAAAGGATATTAACTTTTCTTGTGTAAGAAAAACAGAATGTTGTCTCTCCTACCTATTTTTTCTAGGCCCAAACATAGCCCAAGCCTTATCTCCCTGAAATACTCTTTTATTTTTTCCAAATACTGTTTTGTTTGCAAGGATCTAGTTGTTTTTGAGACAGGTCTATGTATCCCAGCATCCCAGCATATCTGAAACATGCTATGTAGACCCAGTTGATTTCAAACTCAAAGATCTACCTTGTCTGTCTGAGTACTACATTAAAGGTGTGTACCACCACTGCCCAGGAGGAGCTAGTGTTTTAAGGGTCATGGGAATAAACTATTAATAATTCAAAACTCAGCCAGGCAGTGGTGGCACATGCCTGTAATCCCAGCACTCTGGGAGGCAGAGGCAGGTGGATTTCTGAGTTCGAGGCCAGCCTGGTCTACAGAGTGAGTTCCAGGACAGCCAGGACTATACATAGAAACCCTGTCTTGAGAAAACCAAATCCAAAAAAAAAAATTCAAAACTCAAAAGAAGTTTTAGAATCATTGTGACTATTTCCCTGTCTATTATTCAATTAACTACCTCACTGCTGCTACTGACACACCCTAGTTGACTGGGATCTATGACAGGGACACAGAAAGTACATCCATGCTCAAGAAACTACACTAAGTAGCTGAGAGACCTCTACATGGATGCACTTGTAAGAATCATAACAAAGATATACAGAACTAGTGGTAGGCTGTTTAGAGAATATGGTATATCCACAGTCAAGGAAAACAAAAACACTTTTTACCAAAACAAAACTTGCAAAAGCATACCTAAAGTACCTAACCCACCTTCTGGATAGTGACACTCCACGGTGATAATTCGGCCACCTGTGGCTTTTGCATTGGAAATGATGGTGGCAATGTCCAGAGGTTTAATGGTAAACAAGTCAATGACACGGATAGAGATATCTGGAGAAAAATAATATCAGCTTAGTTTAAGAAACAGAGACACCTGGGTGGTGATGGCAGCACATGACTTTAACTCAGGAGGCAGAGATCAGTCCAAGTATATCACATAGGTGACATTCTACTTGTTCCTGGCTTATAACTTCATGTTTACACAATCAACTGACCTTCTTTAGAGAGTTCATCAGCAGCCACTAAGGCTTCATGCAAAGTGACTCCTGCTCCAATAACTATGATCTTGTCATTGTCACTTTGGCGGACAACCTGGTATAGCGCCAAGGAAACAAAATATAGTTACTATGGAAAGCCTTCTCAAAACTACTTTGCTTTTGACCTAATGCCAACAAATTTATTAGTAAATTAATTCACCTAAAAGCCAGGTGCAGTATTCCCAGTCACTCAGTAAACAGATGCAGAAAGATTTCAAGCTTAAGGACAGTATGAGCAATTTTGTGAGACCTTACTGTAAAGTAGAACTTAGGTAGACCCACATGGTGGGAAGAAGAGAATTTATCATACCCCAGGATTGTCCTGTGACCTCCACACTTGCATGCCAATTCAGATTGGATAAATTTCAATGCAAAAAGAAACACTGTTATCTGAATACTATTGTCACCCTGGGGCCCTCACAGCCAAGCAGAGATGTCAAAGAAAGTCTGGGACACCTGCATGCAGTGATGCACCTGCCACACACAAACACATACTGTTAGTAAATACAAATGGAGGAAAAATTGGTTGGCAATGAACCAGATAGACTATTTGCTTAGCATGCATAAGGACCTAGTCTCAATCCCTAGTACCATAAAAACCAAACAAACCCTTCTCCTATAAAAAGGATTCAACAAAGCTGGCTGTGCTGCCACATGTCTATAGTCCCCTGCACATGGGAGGGTAAGGCAGAAGGTTTCCAAGTTTGAGGTCATCCTGGGGTACATAATGAGATACAGTCTCAAAACAAAATACAAAAAAAAGAGACTCCATTTGGAAAGAAGTACAGATCCAGCAGGCAAAGATCACATCAGACTTAGTACAGGAAAAGTAATCAAAACACATCATGTAAAGGTTAGAATGTATCTCTTCATATAATGGATACTGGATAATATAGGGAAACTCATGCCCTTACCTTGGCCTGTCCAATCTGAAAGGTTTCTTTAGTGGTGTAAATAACTGCAGTTTCTGCTTGGCTGGTACGAATAAAGCACATTTCCTGTGGCACAAGTGCAAACCAGAAACCACAGTTAAGAAAATCAAACTGCAACAGATGGAGATCATTACAGAAAACCACAGCCAATCAAAATGCAGGGTTGTGGAGCCCAGTCCCAATGGATATATCTACAAAACACTCCCAAATGTAAACTTCAGGGAACACTGAGGAAGAGGGGGGTGTAAAGATTGTAAGAAGCAGAAGAACATGGAGTGTGTCATGAGGCTGTGTCTCCTAGGAATGTTAGAAGCTACACCCATAAAGCCTTTCTTTCTTTCTTTTCTTTCTTTCTTTCTTTCTTTCTTTCTTTCTTTCTTTCTTTCTTTCTTTCTTTCTTTCTTTCTTTCTTTCTTTCTTTCTTTCTTTCTTTCTTTCTCTTTCTTTCCTTCTTTCTTTCTTTCTTTCTTTCTCTTTCTTTCTTTCTTTCTTTCTCTTTCTTTCTTTCTTTCTTTCTTTCTTTCTTTCTTTCTTTCTTTCTTTCTTTCTTTCTTTCTTCTTTTTTTTTTTTTTTTTGGATTTGGGTTTTTTCGAGACAGGGTTTCTCTATGTAGCCCTGGCTGTCCTGGAACTCACTCTGTAGACCAGGCTGGCCTCAAACTCAGAAATCTGCCTGCCTCTGCCTCCCAGAGTGCTGGGATTAAAGGTGTGTACCACCACCGCCCGGCTTCCATAAAGTCTTACTAACATGTCTACCTAAACATGAGCTGAACATGGACAATGATAATACACAAGCTATCATGGATGTGGGTGGGGAAACCCAGGAGGATGTCTCAACCCTATACAAAGTACTACAGGTAACTAAGGAATGCTGAGACTGGGAGAGATAAATTTTCTCCAGTAAGTAACATTATGAGCAGGTTATATTTACAAATCACACACACACACACACACACACACACACACAGAGAGAGAGAGAGAGAGAGAGAGAGAGAGAGAGAGAGACATCAATTAATGAAAAAAAGGTCATGAATTTGAAAGTGAGCAAGGAGGGATATATGGGAAGACTTGGAGAGTTAAGAGAAGGGAGGAATATTATAATTATATTATAATCTCAAAATAAAAAACATAAGCCAAACCATAAATTTCTAAGTAATAAGACATCTAACACTAGAAAAGAGGGATGAACAGTTCTTTTTCTTTTTTCTTTCCTTTTTTTCAAGGCAGGGTTTCTGGCCTGGGACTTGCTTTGTAGACCAGGCTGGCCTTGAACTCACAGAGATTCATCTGCCTTTGTCTCTCAACTCTTAGGATCAAAGTTGTGCATCACCACTGCCCAGCTAAGTGAACAGCTCTTCATAGTAACAACAAAGTGCATACTCTGGAGTGAGGGAGAAGCTCAACCACCAGTCAACAGGTTACACATTTTTCTTAGTCAGAGTTTCTACTGATGAAACATCACAACCAAAAAGCAAGTTGGGGATGAAAATGTTTATTTGGCTTATATGTTTAGATCATAGCACATCATTGGAGAAAGTCAGGACAACTCACAGGCTGGAATCTGGAGGCATGAGCTGACACAGAGGCGACAGAGGGGGTGCGTTTTGCTTACTGGCCTGCTTCCCATGACTTGCTCAGCCTATTTTCTTATAGACCTAGGAAAACAAGCCTAGGGATGACCTCATCCACAATGGGCTGAGCCCTTTCCCATTCATCAATAATTGAGAAAATGCTTAGCTTGATTATATGGAGGCATTTCCTCAACTGAGGCTCCTTCCTCTCTGATGACTCTACCTTGTGTCAAGTTGACATACAAAACCAGTCAGTACAACATTTGACTTTGCTACGGACACAGAAAACTCTCAAGCAGGACCCTCTCTGGGAAGTTTTCTACGTTGTCCCATTTTTTGGTTTGGGAATATTTCTAAAATATGCACTGACTTTTCCTGTTCTCATGGAACAAAAAGTCAGGGCAGAGGCATTGACTTGTGTTGACATGAAAGCTCAAAACACATTAAAAATAAATTTTACCACAATATAGTTAGTCATGATTCATCCATCAATAGACTTTAAACATATGAATAGGAAGTGACCCAGCCATTTTCTATGAGAATGTATAAATATAATTTTATTGTCAACTTGAATGCACACATTTGCAAGCTCAAGTGCTAAGATTGAAGATGTGTACCATCATGCCTGGATCCCTGTCCAGTTTTTTTATGTGAGTACTAGAGACCTGAATTCTGCTCCTTTCATTTGTGTAGTTATTTATCCACTGAGTCATCTCTGTAGCTCTATACTAGGCTTTCATTTGAGAGTTTTACAACTCCAATGCATTCATGTACATAGTCATCTGTTGTTGTAAAAGCTGTATTTTTTTTTGAGACAGGGTCTCATGCATCCCAGGCTATCTTAAACCTAGTGATATAGCTGAATATGACCTTGAAAATTTGACCTTCCAGGCTCCATCTCCTAAATGCACCACCAGAACCAGTTTATATGCAGGGGATCAAACCCAGGGCCTCATGAATGCTACATGAATATGCTAACAACTGACCTACATCCTCAGCTTCTAGCACCAAATTTTATATTTTATGCTAGGAAAACAACACAAAGCAAAAAAAAAAATGTGTCATCAGTTCAAAACTTGTAGTAGAGTCCAGAAGCATTTTCTGACTGATCTGGCATCCTTTAAACATACCTTACTATTGGCTGCTAAGTAAACAGCATGCTCTGTGGAGATGGCATCACTTGGATAGAAAACAATACAATTGGGAATTGCTCGGAACATGGCCAGGTCTTCCAGGGCCATATGGTAGGGGTTGTCATCACCTGAGAAAAACAATCACAGACCAACTAAAGCATGAATACAAACCTACCAGGAACCCACCCTCAGCTCCTTCCATCATTCTTGAGAAGCAGCTACTCTTACTGCTCCAGAACACCCTGAACTGCAGCAAAGCCTTGCATGGTTAAACACTTGCTGTAATTTATATTGAGCTTTTACATATCTTCCTTGAAAGCTCACAAAAATATTCTGGGTTAGGTTAGCAAGTAATCTCTCAGTTCGGTAATCAGTTGGGCTCCTGTCCAAGTTAACCCAATGCCCTCTCTTCCCAAATCAGCCTTACCTAGCCACACCAGTCTCTGATCCTGTGTGTTCCTCTCCTTAAGAGCTTCCCAAAGTGTTGTCTCTCTAGCTCATTCTACTTTTCACCCTCAAGGAATTAGACTTTTTCACAATGAAGTGTCTTATTTATTTTGCCAGTCAAGTATTGAATAACATATTTTTGGGGTACCTAGGATGCTGCTGTAACTAAGGATGCACTTGAGTATATGGGATCAATATATAGAAATAATGTACAGAGAAACAGTCTACTTCTTTCAGGCTTGGAAAGTGAGAGTCCTGTGTACCCTTGTGTTGCCTAGGACAACTGTCTAACCTCAGAAACCCAGATCCACTCTATGATAGATTCACTTGTCTCTGTAGGCTGTACTGATTTTCAAATTCTCACTGAACCCAGTTTTGGTTTATGTCTCAGTTGCCTTGTCTCTCAGCTATTTGCTCCCTGGGCTATATCTGTACCTCAGTTTCACTCATCTAGCTGTTTCCTCTCCAAGCTCTAGCCAGAGCTGCTTTCTATAGTTAAGTTCTCCCAGGGAGCCAGCCACTTATATGGTTGGTTCCTGAATGTACAAAAGTAGAATTCTAGCAGCAAATGTAAGCTGCCACAACTATCTAGATGACTTGTCACCAACTAACTTATCTTTCTCATGCAATTTCTGTAATTCATGAGCAAGATTCCATCTGTTAACTTAGAAACTCCTAGATACTTGCTTTTTTGCTTTTTATATAGCTCCAGATCCTTCTACTAGTCAGCAACATTTATTTTATTTTTTCTCTCTCAGGGCCACCTTTAGTTTTCTACCCTCTTGCTAATTCCCACCTTTTCCCCATCCCTTTTCAGGACTTTCTGTTTCCAGCAATCTCTGGCAGGTTACTAATACTAGAATGAAGTTTTCATTGGCGTAGTTTTCTGCATCATATTCCTCAAAGATTACCACCCAGCAATACAAAATGGTATAACAGCAATCTTGCTCTGTTTCTACCTAAATATATGTTCAGTTGCTCATAATCCTCCCTTCCCTCTACCCATGCTGCTTATTCCAATTAGTTTGTGGCCATTCAGATGATAGAAAACAATTTTGGGTGTGTACATTATCTTTATTCAGATCTGGTATATAGCAAGTTTCAGAAAAGACTGCACACAAGTATTTCTCAATGCCTGAATGGGTACTTTATACTAATGTGCCTCATCTGGATTGGTATCCAGAGTGCCCGAAACACCTAAAACACAATACAACTTTTAAAAAATAAATCCCTTTAGTGAATAGTAAGAAAATGCAATGACTAAACAAAGCCATCAACATGACAATGTTCATAATACATACTAGTAGATAGTCCACAGTGGCAACCAATAAGGTTGATACTGATTTGAGAGATGGCTCCCACTCGTAACTGATCAAATGCTCGGGTGAAAAAGGCAGCAAAGGTGCAAGCAAAAGCAATGGTCCGGTCACGGGTGGCACATCCTAGAGCCACATTCACCTAAAACACAAAGAACAGGAAGCAGAGCATCCCTGAATTTGGCTTCATCCCTTCCCCAATTAAAGCACAGAGACTACATGATGAAACTCATTCTGTACATGGTCCACATTTTTGCAGTCTTATCATATCTCTTTTCTTAGCCATTTCTGGTGGTACACATACCCAACACCTCCTAGAGACCAAGTTAAGAAATGTAGTGTTTGTCATCTGCTTATCCATCCCCTGACCAACACCTTGTGGATAGTCTGCCTAATGCTCATCCTGGATTCCAAACTTCTTACTAGGTGGTTTCTCCAATCCTATGACTCCCTCCCTTTCAACAAATTCTCACTTTCTTTTAAATCATCTGTTGCCATTCAATGTTTCAATACCTTCTATCTCCACTTTCCCATTCTACCTTACCTTTAATTCCAGAAACTGTCCCTAATTGGTTCTGCTTCACAGAAAAATTATCAAAAAGTCATCTAGTCATTGTCCCCATTTACTCCTTTCTCCATGGCCTACTTTATCTAGGCTTTCATTCCGATGAAAACCCTAAAGTTAAAATCTTTCCAAGTGGTCTCTGGACCTTGAGTGGCATCACAGTTGACTAGTATTCTGAACAAATCACCTCTCTTTGGCACAATACTCCAGAGTTCTGTGATGTAATAGGACCAGTCCTGCTGCCTCTTGAAGGTTGCTAGAGTATGCACACCCCTTGCTGATGGACATACAGAGTGAGTTCTCCAAGTTTTGTGCTCATCCTTCCTCTTTGGGCCACTGAATCTGGGAGACTGTGTCTGATTTGCACAATTAAAAAAATATATCTCCCCTCTCTTTGCCCCACTCTGTTGTGAATTGCTGCTTGTATTTTCTGTTTCCTCAAGAGGGATGCCCCAATGAGGAGTAGATCACATACTCAGGTGATGTTAGATAAAATCTTAATTGGATAAATAAAGGCTAGAGCCCGTGATTGGGGAGTGAAAGGAAAAGGCAGAGCTGAAAGTTTTAGAAAGGGACAGATGGGGAGAGAATAGATGAGAAGGAGGATGGAGGGAGAAGAAGATGGAGGAAAGAGAGGTGGAAGATAAAGCAGACCCACATCGTGGCCTGGAGGAGCCGCAAGTAGCTAGGGATTTCATAGCTGGGCAATAGAGTAGGGTAGGATATATTTGCCCAACCTAGGCATAAAGCATGTATTCACATTAACTGAGTTGTGTGGTTTTTGCACGGGCATATTGGGGTTGGAGATTTACTGTTATAAATCTGGCTGGTATAAATACAGGTCTCTAGTATTTTCCTTTCATGGGTCTAGAGGGAGCTGAATGAAATAGGAGTGTTGTTGATGTTCCACAGACTACCCATGGGCTTGGCCTAGGCATTTTCAGGAAAAACTAGTTTGGTTGGCTGGCTGCTAGAATCAGGGCCAGATGGCTGGCTGCTTAGGGCTAGCCATGGGGGATGGGCGAAACGCTGAGGCCGGCCCCGAGACAAATTTATCATAGTTTTTAAAAAATTACACCTTACACCCTTCCATGTGTGTGTTTGGGTGCCCATGGAGGCCAAAAGAGACCACAGGATTCCCTGGAGCTGGAGTTATAGGCTGTTGCCAAGTATTGGTATTGGATGTTTTGGCCAAGCCATCTCTCTAGGCCCTGATGTGTACATTGGTTTCCACTTTATACTATTATTCTTTAAATCTCAGTTGGCAGGCACTCCAGGTTCATATACTCTAGAAGGCTTTGAACTAGGACATGACCTTCTCTGGGAGCAAACTGGAACTTGCCAAGGGGGATGGTGGTTGTGGCTGGTTCCAAAGTCAAGGTACTGAGAAAGGACCCATGGCCTCTTTTTCTACGGTCTCTCTGCCAACCACTTTCCAGCTAACTGTCAAAAGACATGCTTCCACCCACCTTAATTTTATAGTGGGTGGCATTTTGGAGTATAAAACCTTCAGATCAAACAGTAAACAATTTGAAATAATCATGTTGAGCCAGGCACTGTGGCTCACACCTGTAATCCCAGAACTTTGGAGGTAGAGACATGAAGATCAAGAGTGTATGATTCATTTTTAGCTATGTAATAAGTTCCTAGTTGGAGGCCTACCAAAGGGAGGCCCAAAACATATGACTGTTGACTGAAGTAAACAATGAAGCAATCATACCAGCAAACTTTTTTTGATAGGGAGCTCAATTTAGAAAAAAAGGATTGCACCTCTTCTTTTCTAAATGAAAAGAGCAGCTGTGGATGTAACTTAGTGGCAGAACACTTGCCTTACTTCTGTAAGGTCTTGGGTTCAATCCTCAGCACCATAATAAAAACAAAATGAAAAGATCTAAGAATGAACATGCATATTTTTATAATTGTGATGACCCATTACTTAAAAAGTATGCTTAAATTCCAGCACTTGTGGGTTAGAAAAATGCTATAAAAGAACAATGGGGCCAGCAGAGTACAGCACCCCAAAGAGCTGGCTGGGAATGCTCATCTAAACAGGGATGATGCTTGACTCCAGCCAATGGTCATCATGAGGGCCAACCCACTGGAAGTTTCTACTTTCCAAGAGAATCTAGAAATTTGGATTTTATGTAAAATCCTCTGAATTTTCAACACTGCAACTCATTTTTAAAGAAAGTTGGAAACTACTTGTTTCAAAATACAAAATTCACATGAGTTCTGCTAGTCTAGTTCCTTGTCTAACAATCAAAAAACAAACCCACTGTGGCTGTCAAGAGTTGTTTTTGGCCTCTGCAATGTAAAGACAAGAGAACACTATGTTCTTTATGCAGGTAAGTCTTGGTTTTAGAGTTCTAAGGGTTTCCTGGCATCAATTCCTTTCTCTTAAGTGATAATCTTTAATCTCAGCACTTGTGAGTCAGAGGCAGGCAAATATCTGAGTTTGACACCAGCCTGCCTGGTCTACAGAATGAGTTCCATAATATCCAGGGCTACATAGAGAAACCCTGTCTCAACCTCCCCAACCCCAAACAACAAAAATGAATGGTGCATATTATCACTCTGGGTAGAGAAAGAGGCACAGATAAGAAGAGCCTATTTATCCTGGATGCTGGCTTTGAATATTTGTATTCTTACCTTTTAATTCTTTGATAATTTCTAAGTATTGGTATTTTTTTTAATTACAAGAAATTGCTTGAGACAGGGTCACACTATGTTGCACTGGCTGGTTAGGAACTCAGTACATATATCAGGCTTACCTTGAACTCACAGAGATCTGGTAGTTCATTAATCTGTTTGTCTCTTGGTGGCTGTAAAATTGTCTAGTTATAGGTTAGATGGGACAGAAAGGGCTACTAGCAAGCTTAGGACACTTCAGATCTAGAGCAGTCAGTCTTCTGCCTTATATCTGTATGAACAGGATGTCCAGATGGTGTTGGGCAGTTTACATATACCCTGTCCATAAGACATAGAAACCACCTCTTTGACTTTAGGTGACTACTACTGTTTCTGTACAAAGCCTTTCGTAGGCTACTGATAGCTAATGAGAAAAGGACTTGAGAGACCTGCATGATACACTCACCATGTTTTGTTCAGCAATATAACACTGGATGAATCTCTCTGGGTGTTCTTTCTTGAATATATCAGAAAAATTGCAATTGTTGGTGTCACTATCCAGCACAATAACTCTGTCATTTTCATGGCCTAGTTTAGCCAGAGCCAAACCACATGCACGTTGAGTAGACAACTTGAATAAAAAGTCAAGTGGTTAGATTTTCTTGGGAGTACACATAGAAGGAAGTTACTACTTTATAGAATTATAAATTGTCTTGAATAAATTTGAATTACCATTAGTCTCCTTCAGAATTATTCATATGGTGGTTAACACCTGTAACTTCAGAACTCAAGAAGGAGAATGAGTTCAAGTCTAGCCTGGGTTGTAGCTGAGACTTTATTTCAAAACAAATAAACAAAACCTTCCTTTAACCAATCAACCCACACAGCCAAAACAAGAAGAAAGTCAGTTAATAAGAGGAGGCATATTATGTTTACAACTTATAACCATCAGTCAAATTCCATTACTGTTGGCTAACTAGTAAATGAAGATTCTTGTGTATTAAGGAATGATGACGCATGTTATTCAATATTCTACATTTTTGCCTACCATGTCATCAGCTATGTAAACAGAGGGTGAACCCATATATATAGCCATGATGTTAATTTGAGGTGAGTCCTCAATAGGGGGAGATGGTACAAGAATTTTGTTGGTCTGTATCTGGCTCTCAATTAATTTGACAATTGCATCTGCTCTTTCTTTTGGCATTGGCCTTCCATACCAGCTTTCTGTATCTTCAACATCTGCAACAAAACAAAGGATATTTACTCCAGGTGCTTAATGAACCAGATCATCTGAAAGCCACTTTGGGGGAAAAGATATCTGAACAGTAATTGTAGGAATAAGGATCCAACATAGGGTGGGTCGTGGGATGCAACTGCAATAAGGAGCAGCCTAAGAAAGGTCCTGTGGTTTCTGAGGGAAGCACTGATTCACTTGCTGGTGAATGGAGGGCTTAATATAGGAAATGAGGCTGAAAAGATAGACTAGAAGAGTGACATTATTTGTATGAGTTTTTATCTGAAGCAAGATTAAAACCACAAAAGGTCTAGAAGGAGAGTGAAAAATCAGATGTGTTATAGACAGATTGCTGTTGTAGTACTGTGCTTGTAAGAGTGATCAGGAAGCAGAGAGACTCTTCATGAAGCTGCTGCGGTTCAATAAAGATGGCAGGGACTTAGTGACAACTAAGATAGTAGAGAGAAGGAGGAGGGAATGTATATGAGATACACTCTTAGTGATTGGCTATGTAAGGAGGTATGTAAGGCACAGGTGAAGGCAAAGAAAACATTCAGGTTCTGATAGGGGCTCATTGTTAAAGTTGTAATTTACCAAATCTATAGAACCAGAATAAGGCTGGTTTTTGGAGGAGTCATAGATCAGTTTTATTCTAAAATATGTATATCATTTTTGAAAATGGTTACCCATACCTTTTTCAACTTAAACTTGAGAAACTAAATTTGAGGTAGAAAATTCCTTATGACAATCTTGAAATGTGCAAAATTACATCTTGTACTATGTCTAATCTCTCCCCTCCCCAATTTTAACTGTTTAACAGTCCTCCCATTCCTCAGTGGTTTAAGTGAATAAAAAAATGTAATAATGAAAGTGAAAAATAGAGAAACACTCCTCCATTGCTGGTGGGATTGCAAACTGGTACAATCACTCTGGAAATAAATCTGGAGAATCCTCAGAAAATTGGATATAGGATCTACCTGAAGACCCAGCTATACCATTCTTGGGCATATACTCAAAAGATGCCCCACCATGCCACAGGGACACATATTACACTATGTTCATAGCTGTCTTGTTTGTGATAACCAGAAGCTGGAAACAACCCAGATGTTTCATGACAGAAGAATGGATACAGATCTTCCAGTCAGCTATTAAGAATGAGAACATCCTGAGTTTTGCAGGCAAATGGATGGAACTAGAAAATATCCTGAGTGAGGTAACTCAGACCCAAAAGGACATGCATGGTATGTACTCACTAATAAATGGACATTAGCCAAAAAATACACAATACCTAGGACACAACCAAAGGATTCAAGAAAGTTAACAAGATGAAGGACCCAAGTGAGGATGCCTCAATCTCACTTGGGAGGGAGAAGAAACCAATAACAGGAGTGGGAAGGGAGGGAGGGACCTGGGTGGGAAAGGGGACAGGGAGGAAAGAGGGGAATATGACCAGGTATTGCATGGGGGGGGGGAGACTGAAGCCCTGTGGGCCAGCAGAAAGAATGGAAACAGGCAACCTGTGGAGGTAGGAGGTTGGGGGAACCACCCAGAATGTACCAGAGACCTGGGAGGTGAGAGACTCTCAGGACTCAAAGGGAGGGACCTTAGATGAAATGCCTTACAGTGGGGAGAGGGAACTTGTAGATCCCACCTCTAGCAGAAGGACAGGGCATCAAGTGAGGAGTGGGGTTGCCATCCCATAGTAAAATTTCTGACCCAGAATTGTTCCTATTTAAATGAACTGCAGGGATAAAAAATGGAGAAGAGATTGAGGAAAAGGAAGTCCAGTGACAGGCCCCAAGTGGGATCCAGCTTAAGAGGAGGCCTTAAAGCCTAACACTATTACTGAGACTATGGAGCACTCACAAAAAGGGGCCTATCATGGCTGCCCTCTGGAAGACGCAAGAAGCAGCTGAGAGAGTCAGATGCAGATATTTACATCCAACCAATGGTCAGAAGCTGTTGACCCCTGTGGATGAATTAGGGAAAAGCTGGAAGAAGCTGAGGAGGAGGGCGGCCCTGTAGGAGGACCAGCAGTTTCAATTAACCTGCATCCCTGAGATCTCTCAAACAGAGACACCAACCAGGCAGCATACACCAGCTGATATGAGGTCCCCAACACACATACAGCAGAAGACTGCCAGGTCTGGGTTCAGTCAGGAGATGTACCTAACCCTCAAGAGATTGGAAGTCGGGCGGTGGTGGTGCACGCCTGTAATCCCAGCACTCTGGGAGGCAGAGGCAGGCGGATTTCTGAGTTCAAGGCCAGCCTAGTCTACAGAGTGAGTTCCAGGACAGCCAGGGCTACACAGAGAAACCCTGTCTCCAAAAAACCAAACCCAAAGAGAGAGAGGGGGGGAGGAGATAGAGAGAGAGAGAGAGAGAGAGAGAGAGAGAGAGAGAGAGAGAGAGAGAGAGAGAGAGAGATTGGAAGCCCCTGGGAGTAGGGAGGTGTGGTGTGGTGGTGTGGTGGGGGTGGGGACATCTCCTGAAGATGAGGTATGGGATATGGAACAGAGGGTGAACCACGAGGGGGATAAAATCTAGCATGTAAAAAAAAAAAAGATTAAATGAAATTAAGAAAAAAAAGAAAGTGAAAAATCTGAACTGAAATTCTACTGCTTCAGAATGGCCATACTAACTGTATAGTTTGGGATTGGGAAAGTGGTTGAGTGGCTTCCTTAAACTTGCTGATGTTCTTATTTATGAGTTAATTAGAATAAATTTATTTTATTTAAAAAATAAGCCTTTCTTTCCCTAGGCCCCAGTTCCCAACCTTCTGTTCTCTATGTGTTCTTTCAGAAAGTCTGGTCTAGACAAGTGAATATGCATACACCACTTTACTCATGGGCTTACTGCTACATATACCATACTTTCTGACTATGAACCATACAGATCCTTTCCTATTAGGGAACTGTTTTCTCTTGTGAACTGTCCCTCTAGCTACTCCCTTACAAGGGTATAAAAACATTGTTTACTTGGTAGAAGTTTGACCTACCTCTCCAATCCTCACCAGACATACAGTAAAGTCAAGAGAGAGAAGCAGCCTCTAACATGTTACCAGCGTTAAAACTCTGTTCACTAAGGAAATCATCAGTCTAGTCAATGCCTCTTTTTGCCTGTGCTACTTCATGGATAAATGGTTTGAATACTCTTAGAAAGGAAATACTTACTTGGCATGCCTCGGGCCTTGAAGGTTTTGGCAACCACAGCAGTGGGCTTGCCTCTCACTTGAGCTGCCTGTGAGAATACACGGCATAGGGTCTCCACATCACGGCCATCCACTACATAAGTATTCCACCTGTCATTCATTGAGGAGGTTAAATTACAATGAAGGAAGATGGGACAGAAAAAAGACACAGGAACAGAGGCACAATTACCCAAAGGCTTCACAACGCTTCTGGTAGATGTCAATGCAGTGCTCAACAGACATGGAGCTACTGTGTCCAATGCGGTTCACATCAAAGATTGCCATAAGATTGTCCAGATTATAGTAGGATGCAAAGGCAAATGCCTCCCAAACAGAGCCTTCTGTGGATTCCTCATCCCCCAGAAGACAGAATACCCTGTAGCTAGAAACAAATCAAGAAATAATTAGGACTCTTCTGGGGCTCACTTGGGCCACTCAAACAAATGCATTTCAGGGAGACAGAAAGAAAAAGGGGGAAGGGAGGGAGGGAAGGGAGGAAGAGAGAGACCTTGGGAGCTGCTTCAGACCCCAATGTCCTTAAGATAGTTTTCTTCATCAATTCTTCCCTAGCTTAGCAGTGGAAGAAATGAAATCTGAGCCTCATTAGATGGACTTTATTTTTGACTAGCATTCTCATAACAGCCTAATACCATTTTTAAGCTACTTTTATTCCCTTTCTTGGTTTGTCAGCACGCAAGAGGGAATGAGAAAGCAGGTCCCTGAAACATGTAAACAAGGTACATATGTTTTGCTTTTCAGAATGCTCCATTTTTAAAGCAGTTAGTTCTGAACTTAAAATTTTATTTATAATCATCATAGTAATGGAAACATCCTACCTAGGGAGCTTTGCCTAGGATATATAAACAGTATACTTCTCTGCAGCAGAGACATGAGCCATTTATAAAAAAAAATGTACCCTAGACCTCATGAAAATACTGTGGGTTTAAGAAAAGTTTTTGGAAAAACTGTTTTCTTTATTTAATGTGTATGAATGTTTTCTTTGTGTGTATGTCTAAGACAGTGTCAGATCCTCTGGAACTGGAGTTACAGAGAGTTGTAAACTGCTTGCTATGTGGGTGCTGGGAATCCGATCTGGGTCCTCTGGAAGATCGACCAGTGAGTGCTCTTAACTGCTGAGTCACCTATCTTCCTATCTCTTAAGAACAGTTATTAAACTCAAGGTAGTAACTAAGAGGCTACCATGGATAAAACTTTTTAGCAGTTCTGTGAAAATGGAACAAGAAGGCTGCTGGAGGGGTGGAGGAAACACAACCAAGTACTTCCAAAGGGATTCTATGAGTTGGAACAAGGTCTCCAGAGATCTAGGTAGTTATCTCCTGAGATCCTGGGAAAGAGAAGCTCCACACCCTGGAGAAACTGAACCAGAGAAGCTCTGGATTCAGGCAGAGGCATCACAAAGTTCCAGGTCTAAAACAGGCATTTCACTTGTATGCATTACAAGTAGCAGATGAGCACAGGTCCAAAAAAGAGACTGTGAACCAACCCAGTAAAGGACCTGTGTAACTAATATTTGTGTTACTAACATTTTGGGGCCCCTAATGCAAAGTACATGTAGTTCATTCCACAGTGAAAATTTTCAGGACAAAACATGAAGCTATCTCAGAAGATATCAGTGTTCTAATACTGTAGTCACCATTAACGCCCAACAAGAGATGCTAGAACAGTTCCACAAATGTAATTTATTTACTGCTTCAGTTCTGTGTAACCAGACCATCACTGGCTTCTCAAAATAATGAGGCAAAGTGCAGAGGTGGGGCAGTGAAAAAGATTCTGGTAAGCTCCTTACCTGGCTTGGTCAAAGTACTTGCCAGTATATGCCATGCCACAGGCAGCCCCTAGTCCTTGCCCAGGCCATCCTGTTGCCACTTTAACAAATGGTAGTCCCTGTAAGAGAAAAGAGATACTTAGTGAATATAGGAATAGCTTCAGAACATCTGATTTGGGGAGATTTGTGGTATCAAGTGCAGGCTACTCCTTTTTAACCACTGCAACTATCTCTCCCACCCCTCTGGATGAAATCCTCTTTGCCACATCTACAAAGTCCCAGATCAATCTCATAATATGACCTTGCATCAAGCCTAGAGTCTACCCTAAATTGGAAACTGGAGTGACAAATATATGGAGGATGCCCATTGCCAATCCACAGTGTGGTGATAGCAACTGGAGCTTTTAGAATACAGAGGGAGAAACTCAGTGCAAAGTGCAAAATGTAAAGCATTTTCATAAAGTGTTTGGTCCAGTTGTGCATAAGCCAGATGCTTACTCTTTTGGAGAATGTGGGTTCTTCAAGACTAGAAACACAACAGGATCCTTCTGGTTTTGGTCTGCACCTGGAACTGACCCTGTGCCACAGCTCTCCATACCTGAATACCACCGGGAGAGAGCTGGTCTTCCAGGAGTGCTGACACAAGGCTTGCAGGACAGACAAACCACAGTCAGAGAGAACAAGACCAGATATCACCAGAGATAGCCAGATGGTAAGAGATAAGGGCAAGAACATAAGCAACAGAAACCAAGGCTACTTGCATCATCAGAACCCAGTTCTCCCACCACAGAGCCCTGGTTACCCAAATACACCAGAAAAGCAAAACTCTGACTTAAAATCACATCTCATGATGATGATAGTGGACTTTAAGAAGGACATAAATAATTCCCTTAAAGAAATACAGAAGAACACAAGTAACCAGGTAGAATCCCTTAAAGAGGAAACATAAAAAAATCCCTTAAAGAATTACAGGAAAACACAACCAAACAGGTGAAGGAACTGAACAAAAAGCATCCAGGATCTGGAAATAGAACCAATAAAGAAATCACAAAGGGAGACAACCCTGGAGATAGAAAACCTAGGAAAGAGATCAGGAGTCATAGACACAAGCATCACCAACATAATACAAGAGATAGAAGAGACCATAGAAAACATTGATACAAGAGTCAAAGAAAATGCAAAATGCACAAAGCTCCCGATCCAAAACATCTGGGAAATCCAGGACGCAATGAGAAGACCAAACTTAAGGATAATAGGTATAGAAGAAATTGAAGATTCTCAACTCAAAGGGCCAGTAAATATCTTCAACAAAATTATAGAAGAAAACTTCCCTAACCTAAAGAAAGAGATGCCCACGAACATACAAGAAGTCATCAGAACTCCAAACAGACTGGACCAGAACAGAAATACCTCCTGTCACATAATAATCAAAATACCAAATGCACTAAACAAAGAAAGAATATTAAAAACAGTAAGGGAAAAAGGCCAAGTAACATATAAAGGCAGACCTATCAGAATTACACCAGACTTTTCACTAGAGACTATGAAAGCCAGAAGATCCTGGGCAGATCTCATGCAGACTCTAAGAGAACACAAATGACAGCCCAGGCTACTATACCCAGCAAAACTCTCAGTCACCATAGATGGAGAAAACAAGATATTCCATGACAAAACCAAATTTCCACAATATCTTTCCACAAATCCAGCCCTACAAAGGATAACAGATGGAAAACGTCAACACAAGGAGGGAAACTACACCCTAGAAAAAGCAAGAAAGTAATTTTCTTTCAACAAACCCAAAAGAAGATAACCACACAAACATAAAAATAACATCAAAAATAACAGGAAGCAACAATTACTATTCCTTTATATCTCTTAACGTCAGTGGATTCAATTCTCCAATAAAAAGACATAGACTGGATACATAAACAGGACCCAGAATTTTGCTGCACACAGGAAATGCACCTCAGTGACAAAGACAGACACTACCTCAGAGTAAAGGGCTGGAAAGCAATTTTCCAAGCAAATGGTCCCAAGAAACAAGCTGGAGTAGACCCTCTAATATCAGATAATATCGACTTTCAACCAAAAATTATCAAAAAAAAGATAAGGAAGGATACTTCATATTCATCAAGGGAAAAATATACCAAGAAGAACTCTCAATTCTGAACATCTATGCTCCAAATGCAAGGGCACCCTCATTCATAAAAGAAACTTTACTAAAGCTCAAAGCACACATTGCACCTCACACAATAATAGTGGGAGACTTCACCACCCCACTCTCATCAAGGGACAGATCAGGGAAACACAAACTAAACAGGGACACAGTGAAACTAACAGAAGTTATGAACCAAATGGATGTAATAGATATCTATAGAACATTTCATCCTAAAACAAGAACATACATGGTATGTACTCACTGATAAGTGGATATTAGTCAAAGAGAGTGGAATACTCATGATACAATATGGACCAAATGAATCTCAAGAGGAAGGAAGACCAAAAGTGGATGCTTCAGTACTACTTAGAAGGAGGAACACAATAATAAGGGAAGTAAAGGGTTGGAGGGACTTGGGAGGAAGAAGAGGGGGAGGGGAAAAGAGGGGGAAGAATCAGGTATGGAAGGAGATGAAGGAGATGTACAGAGTGTCAGGAAATTGAACAGAGGTGTATAGCAATGGGGGTGGGGAACTGGGGGTAGCAACCAGAAAGTCCCAGATGGTGGGGAAAGTAAGAGCCTTCCAGGACCCCACAGGGATGACATTAGCTGAAATAGCCAACAAAAGGAAAGGAAAAACTGTCAAGACCATATCCATAGGTTAGGCATCCGTCCCCCCTCCCCCGCCCCCGTTGAGGGATGGGGCTACCCACCCATCTCCAAAATTTTTACCCAGACTTGTTCCTGTCTAAAGCAAATACAGGGACAAAGAGTGGAGCAGAGACAAAGGAAAGGCCATCTAGTGACTGCCCCTCCTGGGGATCCATCCCATATACAGTCACCAAACTGAGACAGTATTGTGGATGCCAACAAGTGCTTGCGGACAGGAGCCTGATATAGCTGTCTCCTGAGAGGCTCTGCCAGTGCCTGACAAATACAGAGGTGGATGCTCTCAGCCAACCAATGGACTGAGCACAGGGTCCCCAATGGAGGAGTTACAGAAAGGACTGAAGGAGCTGAAGGGATTTGCAACTCCATAGGAATAACAACAATATCAACCCACCAAACCTCCCAGGGTGTAAAACACCAACCAAAGAGTATAGAGGGGATATTCATGGCTCCAGCTGGATAGTAGCAGAGGACTGACTTATCTGGCATCACTGGGAGGGGAGCCCCTTGGTCCAGTGGAAGCTTGATGACCCAGGATAGGGGAATGCTAGGCTGCTGAGGCAGGAGTGGGGGGCAGGGGGAAGTACTCTCATAAAGGCAGGGTGAGGGAGAAGTGGATGGGGGCTTGTGGAGGGGAAAGTGGGAATGGTGGTAACATTTGAAATGTAAATAAATAAAATAACCAATAAAAATAAATACATTTAAAAAAAGAATAGAAACACAAAAGTGAATATTCTAGTCAGTGTCAATGTTTGTGATTAATCATTTTCTGTCACTCTATCTCCCCTTAGCTAATATCCATTAATTTATACATAGCAGGTTACCAGTGTTCCATGGAAAGAATGTGTCCCCTATACAGGACACAAAACCATGCCAAAGTGTTGCTGCTTTAGTAGGAGATACCTTGTTTCTGAGCTTACAGACACATTAAATTTATTTATTGCCACTATCTGCCAGTAACAGCAGCAGATGTGAAGTGGATTGAACCTGAACCTAGGAGATAAGCTGTGTGTGCTGCAGATGCCAGAATTGGAAGGTAGAGCTACCTGCACCTTTGGAGCTCAGAAGATTATATCATGAGTGACTCTGAGATATTGAACATTGAGCTACAGGATTTGATTTATATGTCTGGACTGTGGGTTTTACTTTGACTGTTTCTATACCCTCATTCTCCCTTTTGTAGAAAGTATATAACTTATTTTTTTTTTATTTTGTAAGATCCCAGTTAAGAGACTTTGATCTTTTAAACAGACATTAAATTTGTAAAGTGTTGGAATTCTTTAAAAATGTGACTTTTAAAGTTGTATTGTATTTTATAATACATTAATATGAAATTAGGGAACAAACAAGAAAGGAAAGGTTATGGTTTAACAGTGATAAGTCTGTGTCAAGTTGACAAGAGATGGAGTATGCTAGTTAGGTTTTTTTTTTTTTGTCAACTTGACACAACTTAGTGTTACTTAAAAAGGAACCTCAATTGAAGAATTATCTCAATAGGTCAATAGGAGTGGCTCATTTCTATGTCTCATACAGTCTGTCTTGGTTGATGATTTATTTCAGAAGGCCCAGTTCTATCACACTGTAGGTAGTACCATCCCTAGGCAAGGGGGCCTATATTGTGTAAGAAAGCTGGCTGTGGTATAGCTGTGTCTTCAGGTGTATCTATTTCCAATTTTCTGAGGAATCTCCAGACTGATTCCAAGAGTGGTTGTACCAGTTTGCAATCCCACCAGCAGTGGAGGAGTGTTCCTCTTTCTTCACATCCTCTTCAGCATCTGCTGTCACCTGAGTTTTTGATCTTAGCCATTCTGACTGGTGTGAGGTGAAATCTCAGGGTTGTTTTGATTTGCATTTCCCTGATCTCTAAGGACTTTGAACATTTCTTTAAGTGTTTCTCAGTCCTTTGAGATTCCTCTGTTGTGAATTCTCTTAGTTCTATACCCCATTTTTTGACTGGGTTGTTGGTTAACTTCTTGAGTTCTTTAAATATTTTGGATATCAGTCCTCTATCATATGTGGGGTTAGTGAAAAAAAATTCCAATGCCCCACCAAAATGCCACAGGGGCACCCATTCCACTATGTTCATAGCTGCCTTATTTGTGACAGCCAGAAGCTGGAAACAACCCAGATGTCCCACAACAGAAGAATGGATACAGAAAATGTGGTACATTTACACAATGGAGTACCACTCAGGTATTAAGAATGAGGACATCCTGAGTTTTGCAGGTAAATGGATGGAACTAGCAAATATCATCCTGAGTGAGGTAACACAGACACAAAAGGACATGCATGATATGTATTCATTGATAAGTGAATATTAGCCAAAAAAGTACAGAATACCCAGGACACAACCAGAGGACTTAAGGTTAACAAGCTGAAGGACCCAAGTGAGGACGTCTCAATCCCACTTGGAAGGAAGAATAAAGCAGTCATGGGGGGGTAGGGAGGGAGGGACGTGGGAAGGAGAGGAGACAGGGAAGGGAGGGGTGGGAATATGATAAGGTATTGAGGGGAGAACAGGAGTGAAGCCCTGAGGGCCAGCAGAAGAATGGAAACAGGCAACCTCAGGAGGCAGGAGGTAAGGGAACCCTCTAGACTGTACTGGAGACCTGGGAGGTGAGAGACTCTTAGGACTCAAAGCGAGGGACCTTGGATGAAGTAGTCTACAGTGGGGAGGGGGGACTTGTAGATCCCACCTCCAGCAGAAAGGGCATCAAGTGAGGGATAGGGTTGTCATCTTACAGTCAAAACTCTGACCCAGAATTATTCCTGTCTGAATGAATTGCAGAGACAAAAATGGAGAAGAAATTGAGAGAAAGGAGGTCCAGTGACAGGCTCAAATTGGGATCCAACTCAAGGGGAGGCTTCAAGGCCCAACACTGTTACTGATGCTGTGCTGTGCTTATAGACAGAAGCCTAGCATGACTGTCCTCTGAGAGGCCCAACAAGCAGCTGAAAGAGTCAGATACAGATACTCACACCCAACCAATGGACAGAAACTGGAGACCCTCATGATTGAATTGGGGAACAGCTGAAAAAAGCTGAGGAGAAGGGCAACCCTGTAGGACGACCAGCAGTCTTAACTGACCTGGACCCCTGAGATCCAGGCAGCATACACAAGTTGATATGAAGCCCCCAACTCATATACAGCAGAGAACTGCAGGGTCTGGACTCAGTTAGAGAAGATGCCCCTAACGCTAGAGATACTTGAAGCCCTAGGGAGTGAGAAGGCCTGGTGGGGTGGGAGTGGAGGATGGGGACATCCTCTTTGAGCCGGGGTGGGAGGAAGTTGTGGGGAAGTATGGGATGGGGAGTGATTTGGGTTTCATCTTTTGGCATGGAGTTAGTCTCCTCTCAAGAGTAGGAGACTGTTGGACAGATTGAGATTATGGGTTGGGTACCAACAAGAAGCCTGATATAGCACAACTGAATATAGTACCTGAAAAGGTTTCTTATCCTACTTTCTTTTAAATAGGCTGTTTTTGTAGTTTAGCGTGGCTGGGGACTATGTAGTTTATGCTGGCCTCAAACTTGGTAATTTTCCTGTCTCAGCTGCCTAAGTGTATAGATTATAGGTCACACCCAGCTAGAGTTCTTTTCTTTTTCTTATCAACTATTATGCATTGAGGGGCACAGTACACCCCCAAAAGAAAGAATTTGCTTCCAAGCAATGCTTATCTTTCTTCAAGCATAAGCATGTTTCATGACGTTCCTACAAAGAATTTTTGGCCACTTCCCAGGTCTCCTTATGTAGAAAAATAAAAGAAAGTTGGCAAAATTAAAAACCCTTCAGTTTTCAGTTGATGCTTCTTCCAAGTCATCCTTAGTTTTCTGCAAGTTCAGCAAGGCAGATGATGTCACCTGTATCTCAAAGCAGAACAGAGGATGGAATAATATGATCTGCCAATGGGGACTTCAATACTAGATAGAGTGAGGTAGAGTACTACAAAAAGAAAGAAAGAAAGAAAGAAAGAAAGAAAGAAAGAAAGAAAGAAAGAAAGAAAGAAAGAGAAAGAAAGAAAGAAAAAGAAAGAAAGAAAGAAAAAGAAAGAAAGAAAAAGAAAGAAAGAAAGAAAAAGAAAGAAAGAAAGAAAAAGAAAGAAAGAAAGAAAAAGAAAGAAAAAGAAAGAAAGAAAGAAAGAAAGAAAGAAAGAAAGAAAGAAAGAAAGAAAGAAAGAAAGAAAGAAAGAAAGAAAGAAAGAGAAAAGGAAAGATGGCCAGCTGCCACATGCCATCTTTCCTGGCACACATATAATATGGTTCTAGAATATACTTCATACTGTATGTTGAAGTAGTAGAACATACTTCATACTGTAACTAAACTTACTAGAACAACTTCATACTGTAACTAAAAACAAACAAACAAACAAAATAGCAAATGGCTCATTTTAAGCCTATTGATACATATTGCCTTTAAAAAGTATGTTAAAAAGCAAGCTTCAAGCCAGGTACACACCATAATCCCAAAACTCAGAAGTTGAAGGTAGGTAGCAAGATAAAGAGTTCATGGTCAGCTTGGGTTACATGGTGAGCTGAAGGCTAGTTTAGGCTATACAAGACCTTGTCCTCTTCTAAAAAAAAAAAAAAAGAAAAGAAAAGAAAAGAAAAGAAAAAGAAAAAGAACCAACCCAACCCAAACAAACAAAACCAAAAACAAAGCCCCATTGCCAAAACAAAACAACAACAACAAAAATACAACCAACCAAAAACAACAAGTAGCAGTATTCCCATCACCATACCTTTGAAAGGATGCATCGGTCATTGTCTGGGTTTTCAGGGTCTTCCTGTTTATATCTCATTGTATAGAAGAACAGCACAGACATGATCTCAGCAGCACTACTGCACGGCGTGAGATGGCTGAAAGGCAGATATGATGCAAGTCATTTCTCACAGGCAAATGATTACCAACGGGCACTGTGTATTTTTTTTATTCGATATATTCTTTATTTACATTTCAAGTGATTTTTCCCTTTCCTGGATCCCCCCTCCCTGAAAGTCCCATAAACCCTCTTCCCTCCCCCTGTTCCCCAATCCACCCCTTCCCACTTCCCTGTCCTGGTATTTCCCTACACTGCTGCACTGAGCTTTTCCAGGACCAGGGCCACTCCTTTCTTCTTCTTGGGCACCATTTGACATGTGCATTGTGTCTTGGGTATTCCAAGTTTCTAGGCTAATATCCACTTATCAGTGAGTGCATACCATGAGTGTTCTTTGTATTTTTTATGTATAGCAGCAGTACACTGTATCTTTCAACTAAAAGCAACAGTCATTTCCCCTAACCCAACTGAATTCAGCCAAGAATTGGGGATGCTGGGCCATGACCCCCCTATGCTTGAAGCACTAAGGGCCATTTGAGAGGTCAACAACCTCCCAATCCCTCTTTCTCTCTGCACACAATGACACACTCTGAACCTAGCACTCTTCTATCAGAGGAGGACCATGTACTTGGGCTTATGCTCAAGTAACTGACTTGAGCATTCGTTCCCTCATGTTATCATTTGTAGAACTTCCATATGCTTTATTCTATCAGAACCACCATATAGATTCAATTCTACTACTTCAAATGAATTTTTCTTTTTAAAGATTTTGTAACTTATGTATTTGGGTATTTTGTCTAAAAATACATTTGTACATCAGAAAAGGGCATTGAATACCATGGGACTAGAGTAGTAGATGGCTATGAGCCACCATGTGGGTGCTGGGAATTGAATTCAGGACCTCTGAAAGAGCAGCCACTGCTTTTAACCACTGAACCATTCCTCCAACCCCTAAAATGAATTTCTTATAGGAGAGAGAGAACAGGACAGGAAATAAAACCTACTCCCTGAAAATATATCCCAGCTATTCATTTGACAGAGCATTAATATTCAAAAGATAAGGAACTCAAAAATTTATCAACTTAAAATGGGCAAATCATTTAAATAGATTTTTCAAAGAAAGAAGAAAGAATGGGCAAGCCAACAACTATACAAAAATATTTAGCATCATTAGTTATCAAAAATGTAAATCTAAACTACAATAAGGGCCAGACATGGTGGCCAATACCTGCAATCCCAGGATTCAAGAGACTGAAGCTGGAAGCTATCTTAGAAGTAACATGTGGGTGACCAAGTTTGATCCCCAGCATCGAAAAATCAAACAAACAACTATAATGAACTATCATCTCACCCTATCAAAAAAAACTATTATAAAAAGCAAAGATGTGTTTGCTTTGTAAAACCAAGGACTCCAGTTCAGTCACCAGATCCAAAGCTTTAAAAAACAAAATAAAATAAAAACAATGGAGAGAGACCTCTGTACTATCTAATCTATTTCAGGATAAGGTGGGCTTGTAATAAGCATTTCTTTTTAAATGATTGCCCCAGAACTAACTCTGTAGATCAGGCTGGCCTCCAACTCAGAGATTAAAGGCATATGCCACCATGCCTGTCTAATATTGGCCTCCTTAAACCCATTTCTCTGTATTTGATAAAATTAAAAGACATAAATAAATGTATTTGCTTCATTAAAAGAAAAAAGAAAAAAGCTTGGCTGGACAGTTGGTTTATGCCTTTAATTCCAGCACCTGGGAGGCAGAGTCAGGCAGATCTCTGAGTTTGAGACCAACCTGGTCTACAGAGTGAGTTTCAGGACAGCCAGAGCTACACAGAGAAACCATGTCTGGAGGAAAAAAAAGCCTAGTGTGATGCCATGTGTGATGCCATGCAACTGTAACCCCAGTAGGGGATGGTAGTCATGGTAGTAGACCTGAGATAACATTAAGACCCATAAACAAAAATGTAAAACACAAAAAAATCTTGTGTCTTAACTATACTGTCCTCTTTATGTCATAGTTCAGGTTTCAGGACAAATTAGTTTTGTAGTGCTAGGGATGTAACTTATGGCCTTACACATGCTAGGCAGATAGTCTAATACTGAGATGCACTCCCAACCCCAGGGCATGATGAAAAAAACCATGCAAAGTACTTTGTGTGGCTACAAGGGCATGAAATTAGAAACTAACAGAAAAACAGAAAACATTCAACTTAGTTCTGGAAATTAAATAATGAACTCTTATACAAACCAAAGGAAAAAATATTACAAAGAAAATTAGTAACAGATGCATGAAAATAAAAGCAAAACCCAAATCTTATGCAGTAAAAGCGGTGCAATGAAAAATGTATAGCTAAAACTCATTTTTAATTATTTCCTTTCTTACCTTTTTTGTTTGTTTTTTTTCAAGACAGAGTTTCCCTGTGTAGTCTTGGATGTCCTAGAACTTGCTCTGTAGACAAAGCTGGCTTCAAAATCACAGAGATCTGCCTGCCTCTGCCTAACAAGCGCTGGGAGTATAGGCATACACCACCACTGCCTGGCTTTTTTGTAACAATTTCTAACCAACAACTTATTTTTACTACTTAAGGAACTAAAAAAGAACTAAACCAAAACCCTTTAAGAGAAGGAAAGAATAATAAAGATCACAGCAGAAATTAAAAAAAAAATGGTGTGGCAAATGGGGGAGAAAATCTACAAAACTAAACTTATTTTTTTGTGCAAAACTGGTGATTAAGACCAGGGCATATTAGGTAAGTGCTTTGCTCTGAAGTACAATCCACAGGATCCCAAGTTGGTTCTTTTGAAAGATTAGCAAAGATTTAGCTAGAACAAAAAAAGCAAAACTATGAAAAAAACGGAAATACTCAGAAAATGAAAATGGGGCTATTATGTCATCCCTACAAAAATGAACAAGAATTTTTACAATAAGATGAACAATTGTACCCTAAAAAAAAAAACTTTATCAAAGTAACTGAAAAAATTCCTAGAAAGAGAAAACTTAATAAGAGTGGTTCAGTTTTAGTAAGCCTGAATAGACATACAAGTATTAGTTTATTGAAAAACTGTGGAGAAGACAGGTGTAGTGGTATGTGCCTTTAATCCCAGCACTCTGGAGGCAGAGGCAGAAGAATCTTTGTGAGTTACAGGTCAGCTCGGTCTACACTTTGAATTCCAGGACAGCAAGTACTATGTAAATACATATGTATGTGTGTGTGTGTATACATATATATGTATATATAAATATATATACACATATATATGTATATATATTTACATAGTAAATATGTACACATATTTGCATAGTAAATATGTACACGTATTTACATAGTAAATATATGGTAAATATGTATATATGTTTACATAGTAAATATATATACTGTTTACATAGTAAATATATATACATGTTTACAAAGTAAATGTATACATGTTTACATAGTATATATATTTACATAGTATATATACATATTTGCATTTACATATATATGAACCCCCAAAAGAAAAAAGAAAAAGAAAAACTGTGGGGAAAAAACTGTGGACAAGTAGTGTTTTAGGCCTTAATCCCAAATACTGTGGAGGCAGGATAATTCTTTGGATTCAGTTCAGGGCTGGCCTGGACCACATAGACAAAACAACCTTTTCTTTATCAATATCAGTGCTAAATTACCTTTAACAAATATCAGCAAACCCACTAACCAATATTTTTTATGAGCCATCCACTATTTTTTGAAAGTATACTTCTTTTGTGCTACTGCCTCTCACATTTCCTCTTTCCTGCCCTACCTCTTGGAGCACTGTCCCTCTGGTGTGCTCTCAAGAGCGCTGAATTTATTTTCCTGAGTAATGGCCACACAGTCATGACCAACCCCAATTCCAATGCAATTGCTTATACGTATAACAAAACACTATTTCTAGCTAAAATGCCAAACTAGAGCTAGCTTCATAAATACGGGGGAACACTGCTCATTCACCCAATTGGGTTCTAGATTTTTCCTTACTAAGGAGGTCTTATAGGCTTCCAGAACTTTGGTCACAATGTAGTCAGGGGTGTACCCCTGCCACCAGGGCTGAAGAGGACTGAACCTCATGGGCATCTAGAAGCAGTAGGTGGCCCCCAGAAGGCAGAAAATGGAGGATAACGGCAGGTTCCCTTCACTTCACAGCTTCAGAAAGAACTGAAGAACCGCATGGTAAGGCCTTCCCAGGCCCTTTACCTAGTGGTCGAGGAACTTGTGGCCCTTATGGAACGGATTCGCAGGCGGTTGGCCATGTCCCGTAACACCTGCAATGTCTTCTCATCAGGCCCAGTGTTGTGGGCCATCCCACCGCTTGCCTCAGCTTCTGACATCCTTCCTCTTCGTTGTGCTCCGCAGCATTAAATGGCTGCCTCAGCCTTGCCGCTCAGTTAAAAGGTCTCGGCATGCCCGCCCAGTCACGCCCCGCCCAGTCACGCCCCGCCCAGTCACGCCCCGCCCAGTCACGCCCTTTCTTGTCACCAACTGATCCCTCCGCGCTTGCGCATGCGCAAGCGCTCGCTTATGGGGGCTTATGCTTCAACTATCTCTGTCCATCCCTCCGCCACAAGTCCTTGATTCGATCATAAGTTTATCTCCGTGTGTGTCCCACCAAATGTCCCTCCACCATGAATTTACTCCTTTGTTGTGTGCATGTAGTCTTCCACTACTCACTGCACATATAGTCTGCCGTTGTCGCACATGTATCTCTTCACCCTGCATGTATCCTTCCGCTTTTCACAGATGTGTATGCTTTTCATTACAAGTTTACACCTCCGCCACACGACTATATGCTGCTTCTGTGTGGCCATTTCAAGAAAATTCTGAACATTTGTCACTTGCATTTTCAGCACTATACAGACTAATTTTATTTCTTTATATTTTTCTTTGTATTATCAATTCCTCAAAGGGACTACTTCCATGTTCAGGTACAGTTTTCCTTGGGGGCGGAAAAAAAAGTTCTGTAATTAGACTGTAGTCATCACTGGAGATGTAGACAATGTAGTGAACATTGTGAAACTTAAAATAGTTAGAATAGTCACATTGATATTCACATTTTATCACCATATTAAAAAGTACATCCTAGAATTCCAAAGGTTTTAGATGGTTACACCTCACAAAAGGCAGTCCAGCCTCTAGTCAGATTTCTTAGCTGGTGAGGTGAGTTGGCCATCTTGAGACTTTAGGATGTTTCTGAGCTATTTTCCTTTCTAGAACTTTTTGTCCAACAAGCCCAGAGTGACTGACTGTTTAGCCAAAAGCTGACCTGTAACTTGACTACGGAGCCTGACTTGGGTGAGTTTTCATTATGGTAGAATATTTAGGGATTTTTTTTTAACTCATGGGTAATGTCTGTCCATAAACATGACATGGTTCATCTCAAAGACTTGGGATAACCTTGCACACTGACATGGCACCCAGTGGTGTGCCATGTTCAGTAACGTGGTAGTCTAAGTGCAGAATCTTGACAAAAAAAAGTTATGAGATCCTATGTAAGACCTCCAAAATTGTCACCTGAGTGCCACTGGACTTTGATGTTCTTGCTAGGTTACAAGATTCCTGCATTTAAAATTTCAGTATGCCTAAACATCAACTGCCTGATTTAGCATGGTAAAGAATTTGAATTGTTTTTACTTACAGAGTATGTACTCTTTTCCTTCCATTCTCATAACTGGATTTTTTTTTTTTGATATTTGGGATTTGATTTTCTCAAGACAGGGTTTCTCTGTATAGCCCTGGCTGTCCTGGAACTCACTCTGTAGACCAGGCTGGCCTCGAACTCAGAAATCTGCCTGCCTCTGCCTCCCAGAGTGCTGGGATTACCGGTGTGTGCCACCACCGCCCGGCATAACTAGATATTATTAGCACTTTTACATTTAATTTAATTTTAATTTTAATTTAGCAATCTGATGAATAAGTGAATAGTATTTAATTAATGTTTTGATTTACAAATTGCTGATCACTTTATTTTTTTAGTTTTTTTAAAAAATAATTTATTTTTATGCATATGAATGTTTTGCCTGCTTGTATGTTTGTGCACCATGTACATGTCTAGTGCCAGAAGATGTCAAAAGAGCGCTTTGGATCCCTTGGAACAGGAATTACACATGGCTATGAACCACCATCTGGGAATAAACCAAGGTTCTCTCTAAGAGCAACAAGTACTCTTAACCATTAAGCAATCTCTTCAGTCCCTTTCCCAGTTTTTAAAAAATATTGTTTGCTGTTTATTCAAAGTTCAGCCTATCTGAAGGATTTGATACTATCTTTTGATGTTTTAATTAGTGATATTGTTCTTAGATTTATTAATTTATATCATTTCCTTATGTATGAGTCTGATTAGTAATTTATTATAAATATTTAGCCTTTATGCTCTTAATATATATCTGTTTTTAGTTTTAATGGTAAGCTAGATACTTTATTTTTTAAGAAAAAGTTAAACAAAATCTAAAATTTTACTTTATTTTTCCCTCTATACAATATGTCACAAGAGTTTTTAAGGTAATAAAATATATAAATGATTTTTAATGGCATTTAGGCCTTGTTTAGCTAGGTCTTTTCTATTCAAAGATTGTAAAAATGTTTATTATATACTTTTAATTTTTCTTGAATTAACTATTTATTTTGTTTTATTTTATGTCTAATGAATGTTTTGTCTGCATGTATGTGTATGTTCCACATGCATTCCTGGTGCCTGAGGAGGTCAGAAGTAGGCATCAGATCCCCAGGAAGTGGAGTGACAGATGGTTGTGAGTCACCATGTGGGTATTGGGAACTGAATCCAGGTCCTCTATAAGAGCAACAAATGCTTTTAACTGCTAAGCATGCCTTGAGCCCTTTTAAATGCACTTTTAATATTTAATAGTTGTGCTTCTTATGTTTAGTTCTTTATTCTGTCTAGAGTTCAAAACTATACATAAAGTAAAGCAGCACTCTATTTCTTGAGTAGCCTAAGACTCTAATTTAATATTCCCCCACAAATTTCATAGATACTTTGCATTTGCTAGGGTTTCATTGTGTAGTCCAGGCTGACCATGAATTCTTACTGCATTCCAAGTGATAGGATTGTAAGCGTGTGCCACCATACATGGCCCCATTTGATTTTTAACTGTCATTTTATGGAAATTTATATATATATATATATATATATATATGTGTGTGTGTGTGTGTGTGTGTGTGTGTGTGTGGGTGTATTTATAATATTAAGCAATCTCCCTAAGATCATGACATATAGCTACTGATAATCACACCTTATTAACATCTTACTTTATATCTTCTTTTTTGTGGTGATGGAGATCAAATCTTAGTCCTCATAAATCCCAGGTAAGCCCACTATTTATGAGATACACTCCTAGCTCTTAAAAAAAAACCATTAGTGTGTATGCATGTATGTGCATAGGTCAGAGGACAACTTTGTGGAGTTGGATCTCTTTCACCTTTTTGTGGGTTTTGTGGCTTGAACTCAGGTTTCTAGGGTTGCATGATAGGCACCTTTACCCACTGAGTCATCTTGCTAGATGTTTTTGTATATTTCTTTGTTTTGTTTTGTTAGTTTTGTGTTGGCTTTTTAAAAAAAAAAAAAGACATGGTATCAGTAGCCTAGGCTGGCCTGGAACCAGAGATCCTCATGTCTGAGCTTTCCAAGTACTAGGGTTACATATAGGTGTGCCACTAGTTTTCTTGTTTACATTTTATAAATATACTTTATTATTATTATTATTATTATTATTGTGTGTGGAATGTATTTGTGTGCATGTGTGCATGCATGTGTGTGCATGCATGTACAATTACAGAAGTATATAATTTTATGGGTATTAAAAGGACAACTTTTAGTAGTTAGTTCTTTCTTTCCACTGTAGGTTCTGAGGATTCGAGTCAGGTCATCAGGCTTTGAAGCAAGAACTTGTTTTTACCCAAGAAGGCTTCTCTGCCAACCCTTATCCTGATTTCGTTTTGTTTTGTTTTTGCTTTCCTTCTTAAATACTTATTTTATGTGCATTGTTGTTTTGCCTGCAAGTATATCTGTACGAGGGTGTCAGATTCCCTGGAGTTATAGACAGTCATGAGCTGCTGTGTGGGTACTAGGAACTGAACCCAGGTCCTCTGGAAGAGCAGCCAGTGCAAAGCAGTAACAAAGCAGAGTCAGTTTATTAAGAGACAGTATAATCTCAAGGGAGAAGAAGTAGGCCAGAGCAAAGAAAGGTTAATTCCTTTTTAAAATTTGCTTTGTGTTTTATTTTGTTTACATTTAGATTGAACTTTTCTTCTGTTGATTTGAAACAGGGTCTATGTGGCTCAGATGGGCCTCAAGCTGACTGAAGCCAAGGCTGGGTTTGGAGTTTGCTCTTCCATCTTTCCCCCCTTTTTTTTGGAGGTGCTGATATTAAAGGCCTGTGTACCTCCATCACCTCATTTTAAGCAGTGCTGTGGAATCTTACCCAGGGCCTTTGGTGTGTTAGATGGGTCATCTGAGCAACATCCTTAGCATTTTTTTTTTTAGTAATTTGTGTGTGGTGTGTGTGTGGGGGGGGGAGGGCTGTGAGTTTTCGAGTATTAATACACAGAGTCAAAGGATAACTTAGTGGGAATCAGTTATTTTCTTTTACCATGTAGGTTCCAGGAGTGGAGCTCAGGTCATCTCTCTTGGTGGCAAGCATTGTTATCCTAGGAGCCATCTCATGGAGATCCTGTAGTTTTGGATCTATATGACCAGCTCCTTCATACAGTCTAGCAGTTTATCAATGGAGTAGATTGTTGGTGTGGCCAACTCAAAGCCCTAGTTCTGGGCTTGGGTAGTAGCTGAGATGGTCAGCTGGCAAGCTCTCCAGTAACCATGCCACTGGGGTGGGTTCTCCAGCACTACCCTGGCTAGCTCATCCAATGCCACAGTGGGCAAGGGGCACCAATCCTCCCACTCTCATGCCCTTAGGGCTGGCTCATCTGTGGTCACACCATCAGAGCCAGCTGTAGTATGTTACCCAGATGAGGGTCATGTAGCAAGCAAGGGGCTGGGCCAGCTTTTCTACTCTCAGACTCTCAGAGCTGACTCACCCTCATCCAGCCCTCCCCTCTGCAACCAGGAACAACTCTACTTTGCTGTTCAGGTGAGGGCAACTTTATTTTTTTTTAATTAAAGGAAGACATAATTTAACATAAAAAAGTTATCAACACCCAGGCTCCAACCATCCACTGTCCATTCTCCAGAATCAAACATTTTCCACACTTTAGCTGTTTTGCTTGGCATTTATTTGCCTCCAGTTATCTAAATGATTTGGTTATGTAATCCTATTTGTCTTTTTGTATCTTAGGAATTGTCAGTTGTATATATATATATATATATATATATATATATATATATATAAATTAATTTTTTACACTCCACATTTTATCCCCTTCCCACCCTGTCCACCCTCTGACTGTTCTACATTCCCTACCTCCTCCCCAAAGCCCCCTGTATCCACATGGATGTCCCCACCACCTACAACCCCTGACCTCTAAACTCCCTGAGGCCTCCAGTCTCTTGAGGGTTAGGTCCATCATCTCTGAATGAACACAGACCCAACAGTCCTCTACTGTATGTGTGTTGGGTGAAGGATGATTAAGGATTCAATGAAGAAGTCAGTGAACACGGACATGGTATAGAATAGAGTTTATTCAGAATAGGGGATGGGAGTTAGTGAGAGAGAGAGAGAGAGAGAGAGAGAGAGAGAGAGAGAGAGTGGAGGCCGGCCATGACCACGTGGGGGGGGGAAGAGAGCCCCAGGGGCAGAGAGGTGAGAGTATGTGGGAGAGCAAAGAGAGAGAGGAGGGGCAAGTAGCCCCTCTTATAGTGGGCCAGATCTCTGGGGCGGGGCATACCTGGCTATTGCCAGGTAGGTGTGGGGTGGAGCTTACACAAAACCCCAACATTGGGGGCCTCATATCAACTGGTGTCTGGTTGGTTGCCCAGTGTTTGAGAGATCTTGGGGGTCCCGATTAAATGAGACTGCTGGTCCTCCTACAGGATTACCCTTCTCCTCAGCTTCTTTCAGCCTCCCCTTTCAACAACAGAGGACAGCTGCTTCTGTCTATTAGTTGGGTGCAAATATCTGCATCTGACTCTTTCAGAAGACCCAACACCTTGTTGGGTCTTCTGTAGTGCTGTCAAGCTCAGTCCTTTTTTGTGAGTGCTCCATAGCCTCAGTAATAGTGTTAGGCCTTGGGACCTCCCCTTGAGCTAGATCCCACTTTGGGTCTCTCTCTGGACCTTCTTTTCCTCAGGTTCCTCTCCATTTCCATCCCTGTAATTCTTTCAGACAGGGACAATTATGGGTCAGATTTATGACTGGGATGCCCCCAACTCCATCATTTGATGCCCTGTCTTCCTGCTGGAGGTAGGCTCTATAAATCCCCTCTCCCTACTGTCAGGCATTTCATCTCAGGTCCCTCCCTTTGAGTCCTGGGAGTTTCTCTGTTGTATTCTGTTGTTATTGGGGGCTGGTTCCTGGAAGAGAAACTTAGGGATGGATGAAGAAACGGCAAAAAGAGAAATGAGTCAAGTCAACATCATGCTGATCAAGACTAGAACTTTAATAAATATTAGCCAATATATAGCTTAGGAAGAAATCCCTTCTCCCAGACTTCAAGGAGAGGTCCAAGAACTTGCTGGCTCCAATCTCAGCAGGTTGCCTGCTGAGATCAAAGCACTTCAAGTCTAGCAGACTTCCAGGTGAGGCTGCCCATGGCTTCCAGGTGAGAGCAGCAGCTATAAAACTGCTCTTTGTTCTCTAAAGAACAAAAGGTCAGGAGTTTCACAGGCTGATAACTGATGATCTGAGCTGAGGATGGAAAACCCAGCTCAATGCTGGAGCAGGGAAAGGGACATTTCTCACCTCCCAGGTCTCCGGTACATTCTGGAGGGTACCCCCCCCCCCCCAAAACCTCCTACCTCCAAGACTGCCTGTTTCCATTCTTTCTGCTGGCCCTCAGGGCTTCAGACCCTTTCCCTCACCCAATACCAGACATGTTCTCCCCCCCCACTCCCTCACCCCTGTCTACTTTCCCTCCCTCCCTTCCTCCCTGAAGGACTTTGGGGTTAGGTGAGGACTATCGGCAGCAGGACGAAGGGGCTTAAAGGGGGGAGTATA
The DNA here is from genome assembly GCF_947179515.1 of Apodemus sylvaticus. NCBI lineage: Eukaryota > Metazoa > Chordata > Mammalia > Rodentia > Muridae > Apodemus > Apodemus sylvaticus. The sequence continues at coordinate 150,188,681 of NC_067495.1, read as the reverse complement.
GGAGGTTAGGTGAGTGTGGCTAGGCGGCGTGGGGGAAGGTGTCTAGGCGGGCCCTTGCCTGGGCACCTCTGCCCCTGAGGGACCACACACACACAGACATGGTATAGAATAGAGTTTATTTAGAATAGGGGATGGGAGTTAGTGGGAGAGAGAGAGAGAGAGAGAGAGAGAGAGAGAGAGAGAGAGAGAGAGAGAGAGAGAGAGAGAGAGAGAGAGAGAGAGAAGAGAGAGAGAGGAGGCTGGCCATGACCACGTGGAGGGGGGGGGGGAAGAGCCCCAGGGGCAGAGAGGTGAGAGAGTGTGGGAGAGCAGAGAGCAAAGAGAGAGAGGAGAAGCAAGTAGCCCCTCTTATAGTGGGCCAGATCTCTGGGGCGGGGCATACCTGGCTATTGCCAGGTAGGTGTGGGTGGAGCTTAGACAAAACCCCAACACTCCCTACTTATGATTGCTTTCTTCTTCCTCCCAAGTGGGACTGAGGGGTCCTTACTTGGGCCCTTTAGCTTGTTGACTCTTTTAAGTTCTGTGGACTGTATCTTGGGTACTCTGTACTTTTTAACATCCACTTATTTGTGAGTACATACCATGCATGTCCTTTTAGGTCTGAGTTACCCCTCTCAGGATATTTTCTAGTTCCGTCCATCTACCTGAAAAATTCAGGATGCCCATGTTCTTAATAGCTGAGTAGTATTCCATTGTGTAAATGAACCACATTTTCTGTATCCATTCTTCTGTCATGAGACATCTGGGCTGTTTCCAGCTTCTGGCTATCACAAATAAGGCAGCTATGAACATAGTGGAACACGTGCCTCTGTGGCATGAGGAAAGATGATGATGTAGCTCTTTCACCTGTCTCCTCTCTAGCCACCACGTACTTCATGTTTGGCCTTCCTTCTTGCACAATGCACACTGATGATTTCAGGTGCATCATTTTTTGGAGTTTACACTATCAAATTCTCAAATCCAAGGGAACACTAGTCACAAATGAATAATTAGTGTAATTTTGTTTCCTTCCTCATCTAACATTTTATTTTCTCTGGAGTCAACATTTGTACTCCCTCAAGTTCAGCACTTCTACCAAGTGTCTATGTAAAAATCTCCTACCTATGTGTTCAAAGATATCTAGCATTCTATTCACTTGATTCCCAGTAGCTCTTAGAAAGAACTTTGTTTTTATGTATGTGTGCATTTGCCCATGTTTGCATAAATTCAGGCCAGGAGTAGATGTCAGGATATCTTCCTCTATTTCTACCTTATATTTTTTACAACTTTTATTTAAAATTTATTTTATGTATATATTTGTGTTTTGCCTGCATGTATGCATATGCACCATATGCATGCCTAGTACAGGAAGGCTGAAGAAGACATCAGATCCCCTTGAACTAGAGTTACAGATATTTGTAAGACACCACATGTGTGCTAGGAACCAGACTGTGGTCTTCTGAAAGAGCAACAAGTACTCTTAACCATTGACCAATCTCTAACACTAGCCCTTCCAGTATTTTCTTCCCTTCCTTCCTTCCTTCCTCCCTCCCTCTCTCCCTCTCTCCCTCCATTCCTTCCTCCTTTTCCTCTTCTTCCTCCTTCACCAAACTTGGAGCTCAGCAATTAGGCTGGCTGGCTATTAAGCCACTGAGATCCTCCTGTCCAGCACTGGGAATCTAGCATCAGGCCCTCAATTTACCCACTGAGCCATTTCCTTATTCCCCCAAAGGAACCCTCTCTCTCTCTCCTCTCTCTCCTCTCTCTCCTCTCTCTCCTCTCTCTCCTCTCTCTCTCTCCTCTCTCTCTCTCTCTCTCTCTCTCTCTCTCTCTCTCTCTCTCTCTCTCCCTGGCCAGTTGTCCAGTCATGAGCACAGACTCTTTATCATCTGGAAATTAGAAAATGATTGTTTGCTTCTCTCTTTCCACCTTCCTCTTGTCACCCCTGCATCCAGCACACTGTTTCCTAAATCAAAAAATCTGGAGAGAAATTGTAGAGGAAGTAAACTCTTTGAGTTCTTTCGTGTCTGAAAATGTTTCCTTGTGCATTCATAGTTAGGATTTGGAATGTGAGCAGCAAGTTTTACCTCATATGAGGCCCTAGGTCCAATCCCTGTCATGGAAAAGGATGGTTAAGAAATTAGAGGTGGGGGAGCCAGTAGAAGTAAAGGGAAAGGAAAAGCAAAAGGGAGAGGAGAAAAGGAAGAAGGAAAGGGGGGGAAAGAGTCCTTATCTTAGAAAATGACTTTAGTATAAAATTCTAGGTTGAAAATCATGTTTTCTTCAAGCTTCAAGGGCATTACTTCATCTCCCTCTAATTGTGCTGAAAAGTCTGAAGACATTGTGAATTCCAATTCTTTGAATCTGACTTAATGTATTTTTCTCCAACAGTATATCTCTTCTGATACTGAGGATACTATTCTTGATTTTATTGATGCTATTAAGAAGTCAAAGTGCAGTCTAAAAGTCATGGTTTTAAAGGTAATATGTTTTCCCCCTCTGGTTTTAATACCTTGTCTCTTGATACAGATCTATTTCTGAGTTTTTGTTTTTCTACCTGAGATTTATTAAGCTTCTGCTTCTTATTTATTTATTTATTTATTTATTTATTTATTTATTTATTTATTTGGATTCCTGGAACTCACTCTGTAGACCAAGCTAGCCTCGAACTCAGAAATTCACCTGCCTCTGCCTCCCAGAATGCTGGGATTACAGGCATGTCCACCACCACCCAGCCTTTTATTAAGCTTCTTAATGTGTAGATTTGTGACTTTTGTTAGTTCTAAAAAAATTATTTTCAAATATTCGTTCTGTCTTCTTATGCTGATACAGTGAAAATATTTTTGCTAGATCTCCTCATCCTATCTTCTGTTTTTACTACTTTAAGTTTCTATTTCTTTACATTTCTCTGCTAGATTCCAGATACCCCTTTTTCCCCAGGTCTGTTTTACTATTTAGCAGTTTTCTCTAGTCATATAAAGTCTGCTATTAAATCTATCTATTGAACATTTAAAACATTTTTTTAAAGTTTCAGAATCTGGAATATGCACACAAAGGTGCAGAAAGCATAAACATATATCTTAAGAAAAGGAGAAGGGGAGGGTCTCTGTGATGAGGGGATCAGGAAGGGGGACAGTATTAGGAATATAATAAATAAAGTTTTAAAAAAGCTTTCTTTAGATCCCACTTCTCTCTTTTTTAAAATCAATTTTATTTTTTTAATTATTCCCTTTACATCCTGCTCACTACCTCCCTCCCAGTCACCCCCTCCCAGATCGTTTCTCCTCTCCCTCTGGGCAGGTGGGGGACCCCTGGATTTCCTCTGTCACTTCAAGTCTCTGCAAGGCTAGGTGCTTCCTTTTTCACCGAGGCCAGAGAAGGCAGCCCAGCTAGTAGAATATATCCCACATACAAGCAACAGCTTTTGGGGTAGTCCCATTCTAGTTGTTCAGGGACCCACATGAAGACCAAGCTGTGCATCTGCTACATATGTGCAAGAAAGCCTAGGTCCAGCCCATGTATGTTCTTTAGTTGGTGCTTCAGACTCTGAGAGCCCCAAGGATCCAGGTTAGTTGACTCTGTTGGTCTTTCTATAGAGTTTCTATCCCCTTCAGGGCTGCACTCCTTCCTCCTAATCTTCCATAAGAGTTCCCAAGCTCCATCCACTGTTTGGCTGTGGGTGTCTGTATCTGTCTGAGTCAGCTGCTGTGTGCAGCCTCTCAGAGGACAAAATGTTCCTGTCTGCAAGCATAACAGAGGATCATTAATAGTGTTAGGGATTGGTGCTTGTCCATGGGATGTGTCTCAAGTTGAGGTAGTTATAGGTTGGCCATTCCCTCAGTCTGTGATTCATCTTTATCCCTACATTTCTTGTAGAGAGGACAAAATTGGTGTCAAAAATTTTGTGGGTGGGTTGGTGTCTTTATTGCTCCACTGGGGTTCTGGATACAGGAGGTGGCCTCTTCAGGTTCTATATTGCCAATGTAGTGAGTCACAGCTAAGGTTACCCCCACTGATTCTTGGGTGCCTCTTTATCCCTCATCCTGGAGATGCCCCCTACTTCCTCACCTGTCAGTTTCAGTTTTCCATTCATTTTCATGGCCATCTTGCCACTTCTCCTGTTCTTCTCCACTTGTGATCCTGAACCCCCACATTCCCCTCCCCCTCCCCTTCCATTCCCCCCCTCCATCTTCCTCTTATGACTATTTTATTTCCCCTTCTAAGTGAGATTCAGGTTTCCTCACTTGGGCCTACTTTCTTGTTTAGCTTCTTTGGGTCTTTGATGTGTTAGCATGGTTACCCTATTTTATGGCTAATATCCACTTAGTCATTACATACCATGCATGTCTTTTTGGGCCTGGGTTACCTCACTCAGGATGATATTCTCAGCTTCCACCCATTTGCCTTCAAACTTCATGATGTCTTGGTTTTTAATAGCTGAATAATATTCTATTGTGTAGATGTACCACATTTTCTTTATCCATTCTTCAGTAGAGGGACTCCTAGGTTATTTCCAGTTCTTGGCTCTTACAAACAAAGCTGCTATGAGCATAGTTGAGCAAGTGTCTTTGTGGGATGTTGGAATGTCTTTTGGATATATGTCCAGGAGTGGTATAGCTGGGTCTTGAGGTAGAACTATTCCCTGTTTTCTGAGAAAGCACCAAATTGATTTCCAAAGTATTTGAACAAGTTTGCACTTCCACCAGAATAAAGAGTGTTCCCCTTGGTCCACAACCTCAACAACATGTGCTATCTTCTTGAGTTTTTTTTTTTTTATCTTAGCTATTTCTTTTTTCTTTTTTAAAGATTTATTTTATTTATATGAGTACACAGTCTCTGTCTTCAGACATATCAGAAGAGGGTATCAGATCCCATTACAGATGGTTGTTAACCACCATGGGCTTGCTAGAAATTGAACTCAGGACCTCTGGAAGAGCAGTCAGTGCTATTAACTGCTGAGCCATCTCTCCAGCCAGATCTTAGCTATTTCTGATGGGTGTAAGGTGAAGCCTCATTATTGTTTTGATTTGCATTTCCCTGATGACTAAGGACTTTAAACATTTCTTTAAGTACTTCTTGGCCATTCAAAATTCCTTTGTTGAGAATTCTCTGTTTAGTTCTGTACCCCATTTTAAAATTGGGTTATTTGGGTGATTGGTGTCTAAATTCTTGAGTTCTTTGTAAATTTTGGATGTTAGTTCTCTGTCAGATGTAGGGTTGGTGAAGATCTTTTCCCAATCTGTAGATTGCTATTTTGTCCTATTGATAGTGTCCTTTGCCTTACAGAAGCTTTTCAGTTTCAAAAGGTCCCATTTGTCAATTGTTGATCTTAGAACCTGAGCCATTGGTGTTCTGTTCAGAAAAAATTCCCCTGTGCTGATGTGTTCAAGGCTCTTTCCTACTTTCTCTTCTATCAGATTCAGTGTATCTGGTTTTATGTGGAGGTCCTTGATCCACTTGGACTTGAGCTTTGTACAAGGAGATAAAAATGCAGATTCCATTTCTTAATTGTTGTTTTTGGACTAGAGAGATGGCTCAGCCATTAAAGGCCAGGTTCACAGCCAAAAATAATAATTGATGTTCTTAATGCCTGTAAAAAGTAATAATGATAAGGTAAGTAACTCTGTTCCAGACCAAGAATTGTAGTCTCCACCTCCCTTATAGTCACAACCCTTTCTTCTAACCTCAGGGAAATCCTCCTCTGATGCTTATGTGTAACTTTAATTTTTTTCAAACCTTATTTTTAATAATGGTTCTCAAACTCTTTAACCTCCCTTTTAGCCCACCATCTACCAGAGGTAGTAGAAAAGAAAGGATACAGGGGAAGTGGACCTGTTTAGAAAGGTTCTTTGGAGCAACTCCCATCTGTGTTGTCTGGAAATCGGCAGTTCAGTTCACAGGTCAGCAGCAGCAGCAGCTTGATCCACTCACAAACACTTCACAGATACCAGGTCCAGCTTGGTAGAGTCAGGGCAGCAGATAGGAATCAGCAGTGGTGGCACAACCTAACAGAGATAGCCAGACCTCTGCCTAGGCATAAGTCAGCAGGAGGTGCCCAGAGGGATGCCTAGAGAAGATCTCAGCTGTGACTCTCCTCAGCAAAGCAACGATCGATCAATGAGCGAAGATGTGAGACCCACAAGCACTCACAGCTAGCTCTAAAAGCAAGCCTAGCTCAGTCTCCATCACTGTCCATCGAGTCCTATTTATACTCTCCAAACATCTCGTGTTCTCCATGGGTCTTGCCTCACGAAGTGTCTTGCCTCAGCATGTGTGTTTGTCTTAGCTGACATTACCAATCAGCCAAAGTCCTCAGAAGTGGCAAGAAATAGCAGCATGCTACCAGAAGTTTTTTGGTTTCTCTCTATGGAGTCCCAACAGATAGAGCTCAACTATGCAATGTAAGGCGGACCTATTATGTCAGTTGTTAGCAAAGAATCCTTCATCACATGTCCTTTCACATGCTTGCTTTAGCAGAACATCCTCTCTCCTGTGTCTGTTTCAGCTAAACGTTCCTTCATGAGTCTGCCTTAGCTTTTCACCTGTGTCCACTTCAGGAAAACACTCCTTCACTTGTTTGCCCCAGCAAAACACCTTCTAACACAACTGACTTTCCAAAGAACCCTTAAGCTTCCACTTCACTTATGATACTCATGATTAAGCTTTGCCTTTATAGTTTGTCACCTATGTAGACATCCCTATACAACATTACTTAGTTTTGCATGCTCTTAAAATTTATCCAAACAGAACCATGTAAAGTCTTTTGTTTGGTTTCTTCTGTTCACTAATATGCTTGTAAGATTCCTTCATATGCCTCAATGTTGTGGTTTATCTCCTTTGTTGTATAGTAGAGCATTACCCTCATCTGTCTTCCTGCCTACCTTGTCTCATTAATACTCAGTAAATAACATGTGGGACAAATGATTAAATGAATGAATAAATCCATTAGCATAGAAATTTCTTTACCTTCCTCTCCTCCTATCTCCCAGAAACAGCAATACAGAAATCTGCATGGGTTAATAGGAATAAGTTTACTGCTACTTTATAAGAACAGTTGCTAATAAATGAGAGGCATAATTGGTAATTCTTGGAATAGATAATAAGAAGAGAGATTCAAGAGCAGGTGATGCTGATATAGACATCAGTTTATACCCATCTGAGATTTGTAGTAGGATACTGGCAAGGTGTAGGTATTGAAAAGGGGGGGGGAGCTGGGGTACAGAGAATGAACCCTACCTCCCCACAGTCTACATTGGGCCCATTGTGAATACACAAATCATGTACACATTATTGTCTATGCACACATGCATTTTTCTGAAATGATTCCATACATGTTCAAATCTTCTAATTGAAGCTCACAGAGCACCTGTGGTATGTTTTCTTGTTTCCCAATGCAGGTGGAAAGTACCAAGAGCTCAAGTGCAACCCTTCCCCCCAATGTGCCCTCCTACAATTCTCTGTCTTCCTTCCGTGAGGATTGCCCTAGCAGTCACACTAGCTTCTCAGATGGTGAGCTTGCCCGGAATGTGAGGGAAGGTGTCAAGCATCGAATCTTCTACCTTTCAGAGCAGCTGAGAGTAGAGAAAGCCAGTAGGGATGAAAATACCATGAGCTACCTCAAGTTGGTATCCAAAGCTGACCGGCACCAGGCCCCACACATACGGAAGGCCTTTGAGAGGGTGAACCAGCGCACTTCTGCCACTATTGCTCACATAGAACGAAAACTCTATCAGTGTCATCAGCAGCTGAAGGAGCTGGAAGAGGGCAGCAGTCCCACAAGCTCAGTGCTGAAAGTAGGCAGTGGCGTGGACAACCATAAGCAGCCAGGAGGGAAGGTTTCATATTCCAAATTGTCCAAGCCAGGTGGGGAAGACAGCCTGCCCGTCAATGTTGCTAGGTCCTCTACTCTAGAGAGTCACTTGTCAGGCATGCAGCAGAGGAAATTCTCAGACAAAAAGTATGTGGCCCAGCAACAAAAGCTGCTTTTGCAGAAGATGAAGGAAGAACTGACAGAAGCTAAGAAGGTCCATGCTAGCCTTCAGGGCTCCCATCAAAGCCTCAAGGAAAGTCATATGATTGATGTGCAAAGGATACTGGAGTCACTCCAGGAAAAGAAAACCAGGTAAGGAAAGCCCCCTTTGACATTTTGGCTCTTGTCTTAGTCAGGGTTTCTATTCCTGCACAAACATCATGACCATGAAGTAACTTGGGGAGGAAAGGGTTTATTGAGCTTACACTTCTGCATTGCAGTTCATCACTAAAGGAAGTCAGGACTAGAACTCAAGCAGGTCAGGAAGCAGGAGCTGATGCAGAGGCCATGGAGGGATGTTCCTTACTGGCTTGCTTCCCCTGGCTTGCTCAGTCTGCTCTCTTATAGAACCCAAGAATATCAACCCAGGGATGGTACCACGCACAAGGGGCCCTCCCCCACTTGATCACTAATTGAGAAAATGTCCCACAGCTGGATCTCATGGAGGTATTTTTATTTTCTCAACTGAAGCTCCTTTTTCTGTGATAACTCCAGCCTGTGTCAAGTTGACATAAAACCAGCCTGTACAATTGACCCCTTGTCAACTTGACATACAAACACATCACTATTAAGCCTCAACCCTTTCTTTCCTATTCATCCCCAACATCTAAATAACTTTAAAAGTCTTACAGTCTTGCATATTAAAAGTTCAGTCCCTTTAAAATACTCAATATCTTTTAAAATTCGAAGTCTCTTGACTGTGGACTCCACTAAAATACCTTCTTTCTTCAAGAGGAAAAAATATCAGGGCGCAGTCACAATCAAAAGCAAAATCAGACTCCAACTGTCCATTGTCTGGGATCCTCCAAGGGCTTGGGTCACTTCTCCAGCTCTGTCCTTTGTAGCATACGCCTTGTCTTCTAGGTTCCAGATACCTGTACTCCACTGCTGCTGCTGTTCTTGGTGGTCATTCATGGTACTGGCATCTCCAAAACACTACTGTCTTCCACTGTAACTAGGCTTCACCAATAGCCTCTCATAGGCTCTCTTCATGGTGCCAAGCCTCAACTCCTTTGCATGACCCCTTCAGTCCTGGATCATCAATTACAACTGAGACTGCACCTGCACCAAAGGCCGTCTATGACTTCTCACAGTGCCAAGCCTCATCTGCTCTTCAGGAACCCTTCATGCCTTCAAAACCAGTATCAACTGGGTGACTCTTACATATTACTAAGTCCAGCCACAGCACAAGGTACAACCTTGGCTACCTCTGGAACACAGCCTCTTTATGCTCTCAGAAAACACTTCCCAGAAGATTTCACCTCAGTGATGCTGGTCTCTTCTTAAGCACCACTAATTTCTTAGCTCCAGCTAACCAGCATCAACAGTCCTAGTAATGCAAAGGTTTTGCTTTAGTAGTTCTGGTATCTTGTTAATCACAGCTGATTCTTCAGCTCCAGCTAACCAAAACCACAGAATCTTCAATGGCAAAATAGCAATGGTCCTGATAAGAGTCTTTAATCTTCCCTCTGAAATTTCACAAGCCAGGCCTCCATCTTCTGCACTGTTCTCAACATTATCTTCCAAGCGCCTGCACAACATCCCACAGAGCTCTTAACACTGAATGGATCTTCTAACCCAAAGTTCCAAAGTCCTTCCACAGTCCTCCCCAAAACGTGGTCAGGTTGTCACAGGAATACCCCACTATGCTGGTACCAATTTGTCTTAGTCAGGGTTTCTATTCCTGCACAAACATCATGACCAAGAAGCAAGCTGGGATGGAAAGGGTTTATTCAGCTTACACTTCCACACTGCTGTTCATCACCAAAGGAAGTCAGGACTGGAACTCAAGTATGTCAGGAAGCAGGAGCTGATGCAGAGGCCATGGAGGGATGTTACTAACTGGCTTGCTTCCCCTGGCTTGCTCAGTTTGCTTTCTAATAGAACCCAAGACTGCCAGCCCAGAGATAGTACCACCCCTCCCCTTGATCACTAATTGAGAAAATGCCCAACAGCTGGATCTCATGGAGGTATTTTCTCAACTGAAGCCCCTTTCTCTGTTTCTCTGTGATAACTCCAGTCTGTGTCAAGTTGATACACAAAACCAGCCAGTACAGTTCCCAAGCTAAGACGCAGTCAAGAGATAATTTGAGATCCACCTATGAAGGGTTGGAAAGGAACCAGGAACAGAGTCAGGGTGAGGGCAGATGAAAAGAGCAGGTCTGTGCTCTTCTTTGGTGACTGTTACCTACAATGGAATAAGTTGCTCTTTTCTTGTTGCCCCATGCTTTGTCTCTTCCTGGTTAAATTAGGGTATCTGCTAGGTAGTCTAATTGGTGCAGTGGAGCAATAGAGGTAGCAAAGTGCAGTGAGAGTCTAGCAGACCATTGATATAGAAAGGGAATGCTTCTTATGTCCCATTTCCTGAGAAAGTTTGTTGGGACTCAAGTCTGAACTGAAGTATGTTAAGCATTGGATGTATTGGATATTCAGTTCAAAAGTGACTACCTTTTGTGGATGTTTGTCTTCTGTAAGCTGTGGTTCTAATTTATTTTTCTCTAAGGTAAAACAGAGATCCACCAACTTAAAAACGAACAAGCCAGGAATTTGCTATGTAGGTATTTCAAGGCCAGCTTTTGATACACAGTGATATCCTGTCTCAATACAACAAACATCAAAATACAAAAATATAATTCCTTAATGGACCAATTGCAGTCCAATTGAGTCCCTTCTCTGATATCTTACAAGCCCTGTGTACCTTGCTCTCTCTCATGTCATTATCACCATAGGCAACCATTAATTAATACAAATCCTCTCAACAGCTTAGCAAGAGAGGGAAGGACTTAAAGTCAAGTTATGGGTCCAAGTTGAGAGCCTGTGTTCTGTTCGAGGTGGCTCTCTAGAAAGCTCTCTGTAGATAGCTCTTGATTCTATAGTTGCTCTCTTGAGAGCTCTCTCTACTTGAGACAGCTCTCTTGCTAGAAAAAAATTCTAAAAGCTCTCTGGATAGCTCATGGATTTTCCAATCAATGTCAAAAAAGCTACTATAAAAATTCTTGAATTTTCCAATCAAATTAGAAATCCTGTTAGAAAAATTCTAAAAGTAATTTTTTGGTTTTCAATCAAAATCAGAAAGCCAGAAAACATTCTAAAAGAGCTGTGTTCACTCTTTATCTATCTAGCATTCTCTGGATAGCTGCTAGAAAACATTCTAAAAGAGTTGTGTTAGATCTCCAAGTAATTATTTTTCTCCTTCCTTGGTATCTTTCTGACAAGCTGGTTCATAGTACAGTTTCCTCTGTTTTTATAGGTCTGAGAAGCCCCTCAAATAATTCATATTGCATCTTTATATGTTGCATTGTTGAGAAATTATTTATTTTTGAACTTAGGTTTTTAGAGTTCTTTCCCACAACCTTAAGGGCTGTCCTGAAGGTCTCAGCATTTACAAGTTTGCTGAGGCATTAGACACACCCTCACCTCTCAGACTCATGCTGTTTCTGATTATCATGGAGTCACTAACCTTGGCAGAGGGGATATTCCTCAAAGGAGGAACATGAAATTATGCACAAGCCTTAGCCTACTGCAACCATCAACACTTGTGGAGGTCCATGCCCTGATGGCTCTCTTCCAAGGGTGGGGACTATGTCATTCCATTCTTTACATGGCTGAGCAAGATGTGGCAGTCTTATTCAGAAAGTCCTTGACTGTGCCTATTATCTTAAAGCATTTTTTTTACCCTCTCATTTTATAATTTCAGCATTTCAGGTCTTACATTATGATTTTTGATCCATTTGAGATGGATTTGTTTTTAATTAGGTGAGAGATAAGAACTAAGTTCCATTATTCTAGTGTTCATAGTGCCATTTGTTGAAGGGGGCTCTTTTTCTCTAATACACACACACACACACACACACACACACACACACACACATTTATATTTTTGTCAAAAAAATCAGATGTCTATAACTGTTGGGGTCTGGGAATCATCATGAAAACCACTCAAACACGAATCTTAGTCAAACAGGGATGGTTTTTGACCACACACCCCAAGACTTATCAATCTGGGATATAGGCCATACTGGGGAGCTGAACTGCAACCCCCAACTAGGATCCTATAGAAGTTTTAAGCGTGAAATCCACAAACACATGCCTGTGCCAAGTTTTCTCACCAATCAAGATTTAGGAATAGGGGATTTCCTTAAGAACATGTATTTGTTGTACATTTATCTTGTTCTTATTGGTTGGGATATTCAACTATGGCAGGAGACTACATGGAACAGTGGTTAAAGGTGTTTGCCACCAAGTCTGGTGGCTTGACAGCCTGAGTTTGATCCCATGGATAGAGAAATACTGACAAGTCATTCTGACCTCCACATGCACTAGAGTGTGCATGCCCACACATACACATGTAAAAACAATTCCCAAATGCCAATGGTTCATTTTAATCTGTTCTATGTATTTATTACTAAACATTTAGATAACAAGATTGCTTTATTAAAATTTTCTGCAAACTAGGAAATCCAAAAATTTATTCCAATTACCTTTTTTTGTTTGTTTGTTTGTTTTCAAGACAGGGTTTCTCTGTGTAGCCCTGGCTGTCCTGGAACTCACTCTGTAGACCAGGCTGGCCTCGAACTCAGAAATCCACCTGCCTCTGCCTCTCAAGTGCGCCACCACCGCCCTGCTCCAATTACCTTTTTTTTTCTATATGCTATGTTTACATTCCAAATGATTTTCCCTTTCCCGGTTTCCCCCTCCCCATAAGTTCCCTAACCCCTCTTCCCTCCGCCCATTCTCCTATCAACCCCCTCCTACTTCTCTGTCCTGGTACTCCCCTACAATGCTGGAACAAGCCTTTTCAGGATCCAGGACCTCTCCTTCCTTCTTCTTGGGAGTCATTTGATATGTGAATTGTGTCTTGGGCATTCAGAGTTTCTGAGCTAATATCCACTTATCAGTGACAATATTCAATGTGTGCTCTTTTGTTACCTCACTTAGGATGATATTTTCCAGATCCAACCATTTGCCTAAGAATTTCATGAATTCATTGTTTTTAATTGCTGAGTAGTATTCCATTGTGTATACTACATTTTTCGATTTTTATTTTATTCGATATATCTTTTATTTACATTTCAAATGATTTCCCCTTTTCTGGTCCCCAATTCCCTGAAAGTCACATAAGCCCCCTTCTCTCCCCCTGTTCTCCCACCCACCCCTTCCCACTTCCCTGTTCTGGTTTTGCCCTATACTGCTACACTGAGTCTTTCCAGAACAAGGGGCCACTCCTCCATTCTTCTTGTACCTCATTTGATGTGTGGATTATGTTTTGGGTATTCCAGTTTTCCAGGCTAATATCCACTTATTAGCGAGTGCATACCATAATTGATCTTTTGAGACTGGGTTACCTCACTTAGTATGATGTTCTCCAGCTCCATCCATTTGCCTAAGAATTTCATGAATTCATTGTTTCTAATGGCTGAATAGTACTCCATTGTGTATATATACCACATTTTTTGCATCCATTCTTCTGTTGAGGGATACCTGGGTTCTTTCCAGCCTCTGGCTATTATAAACAGGGCTACTAGGAACATAGTGGAGCATATATCCTTATTACATGCTGGGGAATCCTCTGGGTATATGCCCAGGAGTGGTATAGCAGGATCTTTCAGAAGTGATGTGCCCAGTTTTCTGAGGAACTGCCAGACTGATTTCCAGAATATACCACATTTTTTTTTGTATCCATTCCTCCATTGAGGGACATCTGGGTTCTTTCCAGCTTCTGGCTATTATAAATAGGGCTGCTATGAACATAATGGAGCATGTGTCCTTATTACATGCTGGGAAATCCTCTAGGTATATGCCCAGGGGTGGTATTGCAGGGTCCTCTGGAAGTGTTATGCCCAGTTTTCTGAGGAACAGACAGACTGATTTCCAGAGTGGTTGTACCAACTTGCATTCCCACCAGCAGTGGAGGAGTGTTCCTCTTTCTCCACATCCTCTCCAACACCTGCTGTCTCCTGAGTTTTTAATCTTAGCCATTCTGACTGGTGTGAGGTGAAATCTCAGGGTTGTTTTGATTCGCATTTCCCTAATGACTAATGATGTTTTTAAACTAAACTACCCCAAATTCTATTTACATTTTTTTCCTAACCCCAGACTTGTAGCTTCTAAAGCTCACAGAATATTTTAGACCTATTCTTGCTTTGGGTCAAAAGTCATTCACATACATTTAAACTTCACACATTCTATATAATTTAAAGGTTAACAAGTTTAGAGGAGATGCTTCAGCACCAGGAAAACTTTAATCTTAAAACAAAACAAAACAAAACTTTGGGTTATGAGCCTAGACTTTAATGGCTGAGCCATCTCTCCAGGCCTCACTGGGAAGGGATGCACTTAGTCCTGTGGAGGCTTGATGCCCCAGAGAAAGGGGGATGCTAGAGGGGTGAGGTGGGAGTGGGTAGGCAGGTAGGAGAGCACCTTCTTAGAGGTGAAGGGGAGGGAAGAGATGGTGGGTTCTCGTGGAGGGGGGGACTGGGAAAGGGGGACATTTGAAATGTAAATAAATAAAATAATTAATAAAAATAAAAAAGAAAGAAAAATAATTTTCACATCTGCTGCATTGCATTATTAGCAGTAAGGACAGTGAACAATTTAAATTGACTGTCCTAATTCTTTCCTATTTTAGCTTACTGTTCTCCTCTTTATACTCATTTCCATTAAGACTTCTTAGTTTCATTTCTATCCAAATAACTCTTTTCATCCTTGCTACAGGATCTCTCTGCACCAACAATAATGCATGAACCCTTCTGGGAAAGGTACTTCGAACCTCCCCTAAGCTTTTCTTCACTTCTGTTCTTTACTGGTCTGTTCTCAATCCAACATTGGCAACAGTGTACTAATTGCTTGCCACTGGGGTTGGTGGTCAGCTTTTTCAAGACCTGGCTGTGGGACTTATGAATCATTGGAGGACTCTTCTTCACAAGGAGTTTCTGGGCCCACAACTGGGTCAAACATCTCTGATGGTTCCTCCATTGCGATTGACAGAAACCTCAGCTAGCAGAAGAGAAGTGAAACACTATTTTCTTTAGCTCTTTATAATCCACGTTCATTCTTTATGAAATGTCTGGCTTATCTTGGAGTGCTCCCAAGGTGTTGATCTACTAGTTACTTTTTCTCTTGTGGTGATAAAAAAACATCCTGACAAACTCAAGGGAGAAAGAGTTTATTTTGAGGGTAAAGTTCTTCATTTTAGGAAACTCATGGCAGAAGGAGCTTAAGGTCACCCACAGTCAGGAAGCAAAGAATGATGAATACTTATACTTAGTTTTCTTTCTCCATTTAAAAGTATTTTATTAAATGTATTTATTCCTATATGTTTGTGGGCACATGTGGAAGTCACAGAAAAATTTTCAGGAGTTAGTTCTCTCCTTCCACCATGTAGAATTGAACTCAGGTGGTCAGACTTGGCACAATTCCCTTTACCAGCACAGCCATTGTATACCTATTTTATTTCTTTTTTATTTTTAATTAGTTTTATTCGATATATTCTTTATTTACATTTCAAATGATTTCCCCTTTCCAGGATCCCCCCTCCCAGAAAGTCCCATAAGCCCTCTTCCCTCCCCCTGTTCCCCAATCCACCCCTTCCCATTTCCCTGTTCTGGTATTCCCCTACACTGCTGCACTGAGCCTTTCCAGGACCAGGGGCCTCTCCTTCCTTCTTCTTGGGCATCATTTGATATGTGAATTGTTTCTTGGGTATTCCAAGCTTCTGGGCTAATATCCACTTATTGGTGAATGCATACCATGTGTGTTCTTTTGTGATTGGGTCGCCTCACTTAGGATGACATGCTCCAGTTCCACCCACTTGCCTAAGAATTTCATGAATTCATTGTTTTTAATTGGTGAATAGTATTCCATAGTGTAAATATACCACATTTTCTGTATCCATTCCTCCATTGAGGGACATCTGGGTTCTTTCCAGCTTCTGGCTATTATAAAGAAGGCTGCTATGAACATAGTGGAGCATGTGTCCTTATTGCATGCTGGGGAATCTTCTGGGTATATGCCCAGGAGTGGTATAGCAGGGTCCTCCGGAAGTGTGGTGCCCAGTTTTCTGAGGAACCACCATACTGATTTCCAGAGTGGTTGTACTAGTTTGCATTCTCACCAGCAGTGGAGGAGTGTTCCTCTTTCTCCACATCCTTGCCAACACCTGCTGTCTCCTAAGTTTTTGATCTTAGCCATTCTGACTGGTGTGAGGTGAAATCTCAGGGTTGTTTTGATTTGCATTTCCCTGATGACTAAGGATGTCGAATATTTCTTTAGGTGTTTCTCAGCCATTCGATATTCCTCAGGTGAAATTTCTTTGTTTAGCTCTGTACCCCAATTTTTTAATAGGGTTATTTGGTTCCCTGGGGTCTAACTTCTTGAGTTCTTTGTATATATTGGATATTAACCCTCTATCAGATGTAGGGTTGGTAATGATCTTTTTCCAATTTGTTGGTTGCCGTTTTGTCCCATTGACAGTGTCCTTTGCCTTACAGAAACTTTGTAATTTTATGAGATCCCATTTGTCAATTCTTGATCTTAGAGCATAAGCTATTGGTGTTCTGTTCAGGAACTTTTCCCCTGTGCCCATGTCCTCAAGGGTCTTCCCCCAGTTTCTTTTCTATTAGTTTCAGTGTGTCTGGTTTTATGTGGAGGTCCTGGATCCACTTGGACTTGAGCTTAGCACAGGAGATAAGAATGGATTGATTTGTATTCTTCTGCATGCTGACCTCTAGAAAACTCTTATGGCTGATAAACAACTTCAGCAAGGTGGCTGGTTATAAAATTAACTCAAGCAAATTAGTAGCCTTCATATACTCAAAGGATAAACAGGCTGAGAAAGAAATTAGGGAAACGACACCTTTCACAACAGCCACAAACAATATAAAGTATCTTGGTGTGACTCTAACCAAGCAAGTGAAAGATCTGTATGACAGGAACTTCAAGTCTTTGAAGAAAGAAATTGAAGAAGACCTCAGAAGATGGAAAAATCTTCCATGCTCTTGGATTGGCAGGATTAATATAGTAAAAAATGGCCATCTTGCCAAAAGCAATCTACAGATTCAATCAAAATCCCAACTCAATTCTTCAAAGAGTTAGAAAGAGCAATTCTCAAATTCATCTGGAATAACAAAACTAAATATAGGATATTTAAAGGATAGCTTTAACTATTCTCAACAGTAAAAGAACTTCTGGGGGAATCAGTATCCCTGACCTCAAGCAGTACTACAGAGTAATAGTGTTAAAAACTGCATGGTATTGTTACAGTGACAGGCAGGTAGGTCAATGGTAGACCCAGAAATGAACCCACACACCTATGGTCACTTGATCTTTGACAAAGGAGCTACAACCATTCAGTGGAAAAAAGATAGCCTTTTCAACAAATGGTGCTGGTCCAACCTATTTTATTTCTAAAGGATATCTTTGCTAAACTTAGAATTCTGGGTTAGAATTTATTTCTTTTAAATAATATGTATATGGAAAACCATCCATTCTGGTTTCTCTTGTTTGTGTTGAAAAGGGCTGTTTTAATCCTAACAAATGAGAATAAAGACCATTGACCCAAATTTTTGGTTGAATTAAACAAGCTTTGTTTTCTGTTAGACTATCTCCCTGAAGTGAAGTCTGAGAGAATAGCATTGAACATAGAAGAAAGTAGGGTTTATATAGCTCAAAAAAACTGCAAGACTAGGAAGTTTCTAAGGGTTTTTGGTTACATAGGAACTAACTTTTCAGAACATCTGAAAATGATTTGGCAGAACATCGTATCAGGGTGGAGGTCAGGTTATGGTTAGAGTATAGTGTGTGAAACACATCAAGTTCCAGAAAGTGGATCAAGACATGGCCAAACTTAAGTTTTGCAGAAAACAGGAACGACTTTATTTTGACCTTGTAATAAGATGTCTTCTAGTCTTAAGATGGAGCAAGGCTACTCCATTAGCTGCTGCTGTTTTGATGGTGGTGTTTTGAATATTATCAGTTTTATTTTCCTCTGGCTCTTTTTTTGAGTTTATAGAGTTTTGTTTTGAAACAGGTTTTCTTTGTGTAGCTCTGGCTAACCTTGAACTTGCTCCATTTTGGTGTTCATTGGTTTTGCTGTGATGATGCTATGTGTAATTTTACTCACTTTCAACTGTGCTTTTTAAATGTTGTTCTTTCTCTGAATCCTGTTTCTTATTTGTTTGTTTATTTATTTATTTATTTTTATTAGATATATTCTTTATTTACATTTCAAATGTTGTCCCCTTTCCTGGTTCCTGCCACCCTCCAAAAATCCCCTAATCCATCTCCCCCCCCCCTTGTTCCCCAATCAACCCACTCCAGCCTCCCTGTCCTGGCATTCCCCTACACTGGGGCCTCTCCTCCCTTTAATGTCCAACAAGGCCATCCTCTGCTGCCTATGCAGCTGGAGCCATGGGTCCCTGTGTACTCTTTGGTTGGTGGTTTAATCAGTCCCTGAGAGCTCTGGGGGTACTGGGTGGTTCAAATTGTTGTTATGAATTCTGTTTCTATTTTTCTTTTGCTGGTTTCTCTTACTGTATATGACCTTTACATGTGGGAATTCCTTAGTCAGCCAAGTTCTGAAGCTCATTCTGCTTCAAGTTGTTGGTTCTGGATTTCACAAAGAAAGCACAGTAGGCACCAGCTGGTGACTGGAACATCTAAGACGGTCATGAGGGAGGGGGAGAAGGGAGGATGTTGGATTGATGAATCTGATGCCAGTTGACATGGAGCTCCTTCTAGGATAAGTAGAGGTAGCACAGTCTGATACAAAGGTCAAGAATCCCAATAGATACTTTAGACTCTCAGGCCCAGTTACTTATACCTCTACTCTATTCCAGTCTGCTAGTTGTCCCATAGCCATAGCAGAAACTTTGTCAGTCCTCCATGACATTACTTATTCCTGGCATCTTCAAGCTCTAACTTCTCTTGTTACTATCTTTGCCCAAACTCCTAGAGTTTCTCATTTCTCTGTTATATGTTCTTTAGTCTTCATTAACCCATTGAGATCTTTACTTTGCCACTTCATAGTTATAATTTAGTAAGCTTTTTATCATTTGATATTATTCATTATTTTTATTATTCTCAACCTTTAAAGTACAAATTGATTCAATGGCTTGTCCAATCAGGTACTAGAAATATTCTTAGGGTGAAATGATCTCAAAACCAGTCCTGAATAATTTTCTCCTAACCTACCCATATATACATATATATATTTCTTATTTCTTAGAAAATTTCATGTACCATAATTATATTCATTCCTTCTTATTTCCCAATATCTTCTTAGATGCACTCACTTCCCAAATCATCTTCTTCAACATCTTTCTCCTTTTACTTCTCCTCCTCTTCTTCTTTTTTTAGAAGATTATCTTGAAGTACTCATCTTAGTCTTCAGGCTCTTACGCTCTTTCTGCCACCTCTTCCACCATGTTCCCTAAGCCTTAAGTGTAGGGGTTGTATTGCAAATATATTGGCTAGGAACAGGTACCCACAGTGAGTGATCCCTACATTTTGAACAACTGTGATTGTCTCTAATGATCCAAATCTATTTTAAAGAAAAAAAGAAGCTTCATTAGTGTGGGATGAGAGCTAGATTTTATTTTCTATTTTATGTGTTTTGGTGTTTTGCTTGTATGAGATTTTGTGCATCATGTGAGTGCAGTCTTTAGAGAAGGGTCAGATCCCCTGGGTTTGCAGTTACAGATAGTTGTGAGCTACCATGTGGGTTCTGGGAATTGAACTTAGGTCCTCTAGAAGAGCAGTAAGAATAGACTCTCTTATTAGGACAGAAGATGGGCAAATGCTCTCCTGCCCAATTCTGAGATGTTCTCTGTCTCAGCAGGCAGAACCAGTGTCCAACCACAGCTGAGGTCAGGGGTGGGTTCTTCACTCTTTAAGCCTCGGTTTCTCATTTGTAAAATGGTTTCTCTATGGTCCCTCCCTGATATTGTTGCACCCTGTCTTTTCTCACATTGTCCTCCATGTGTACCAGGTCTCTTCCCTAGGGTCTTTGCTTTCTTCTCCCTCATACCTGACATCTGTCTAAACCTCATTACCCAGAGAGGACTGTGGGAAACAGGGGTCTGTAAAGAACAATTTGTGTTTGGACAATCTGGCACTGATATAGATATCCAGCATGGACTGAGGTGACTGATGTTAGACAGCAGAGGGTTATGAGCCAGCACAAAATGGCCAACACTAAATGTTTGGAGAACCCAAAAGCAAACAGTGATGCCATCTTTTCTCTAGCTGTTCTTGACAGAATGACATTTTTGTGTGATGCTGTATAAATATGGCCTTGAGGTCAGAGTCAAGGGCTTTAGCCTTCACCTTTGTCAGCTTGTCTGGGTATGACCTAGATGCCTATGAGGCCTGTGTGCTGGTCTGCATGTGTGTAGGCATGTGCCTAGGTACCTGCCATTGTCTGCCTAATACTCTGTGTGGAGGCCTTCATCCAGAGTGAATAAAGTCTCTTTAAAAAAAAGAGATAATCTGGGGAAGGGGGGATCCTGGAAAGGGGAAATCATTTGGAATGTAAACAAAGAATATAGAAAATAAAAATATTAAAAAAGAGAGAGAATCTTTCTGACCATGGGGTAACAACAGCAGTATCTGCTTTCCAAGCCTATTAGGCTCCTTAGAGATTTGTTTACTTGTTTTGAGATAGTCCTCATTATGTAGCCCAGGCTTTATTATCTTCTTGTCTTGGTCTCTGGAGTATTGAAATCAAAGGTGTGTGACACAACATAGGCTTTTTGGGTGGGATAATAAGCATACAGTGTCTTTCATATAACTGCCATCCCACATGCTTTATTTGGTTCTATCAGTCCCCAGATAGACCTCTGATGAGTTGTTTACTTCTGTATTAGTCAGGAATCTCTAGAGTCACAGAACGTATGGGCAGTCTCTATATAGTTATGGAATTTGTCGATGACTTACAGACTATAGTCCAACTTCCCAACAATGGTCAGCAGCAGCTGTGGATGGAAGTCCAAGGATCTAGCAGTTGCTCAGTCCCACGAGGCAAGGAAGAGTGAAAGTTGAGTCTTCCTTCTTCCAATGTCCTTATGTCTCCAGCAGAGGGTGTGGCCCAGATTAAAGGTGTGTGTACCATGCCTTTAATCCCAGATGATCTTGAACTCAGGGATCTCCCTGTCATAATCTTCTAGATTCATAGCTACTATGCTTCAAGATCTCCATGCCAAGATCTATGTCAGAAACTTGTATCTCTCAGCCTCCAGACTAGGATCATAGGTGAGCCTTCCAATTCTGGATTGTAGTTCATTCCAGATATAGTCAAGTTGACAACCAGGAATAGCCACTACACTATCCATACTCATGACTCCATGGCTACTCACTCCACCTCAGTTTTCAGTTTTCTAGCCTCCACTCTGCTCTTTATCTATAATCACCTGCCTCAAGCTCCTGATTTGTGTTCTTCTTACTCTATCAGCACTATCTCCGTTGCCTGTCTCACTATGCAATTATATCTGATGTTTGTTATTATTATACCTTCTTCAAACAATTTCTAATTTGGACTCTAGGTGAGTCATTTATCATGGGAATTCTACTGTCTTACATGCCCCCCTTTTTATTTTAATCCCCATGGCTTTACTTTGTACCTTGGCTTATGGTGACACAGTAACTACCATGTCTGTTCCACATGACCCTTTCTGTATCTAGCTCTCAGTCTTGAACTTCAGTTCCAAGATGAAAGCAATTGGATTCTAATTGAAGATGCCAATAGTCACTTCTCAGAAATAGCCAAGACTGTACCTTTGAAAAAATTATGTTAAACAGGATAAGGCTTGTTTTGCTTTGCTTTGTTTTGTTTGTGATAGTAGAGATTAGATCAAGGGCCTATCATGTGTGACTCTCCTCCCTGACCTTGGTGGCAACGCTGCCTTTCTCTGTGCTTCCTGGAGGAGTCACTAATTCTACCTCAGGTCAGACCTGCTTCTGCTCTGCCTGGAATGGGAGGATCAGGGAGTCATCTGTGGGAGCCTGGCTTCTATTCTCTAGCTTATCCTTTATGGGATCTAGATGAGGGACTTCAAAAAAGTGTTTCGGTTGTAAATCAAATCTTAACACTTGCCAAACATTCTCTTCAAATCTTTTTTTTTTTTTTTTAAGAAATAAAACTTCAAAAGATTCAGTTGTATGGACTAGTCAGGTGTTTACCTAGTATGTAAAAGGCTCCAGGTTTCAAACTCAGTAAAACACACACACACACACACACACACACACACACACACCCTCAGTAACACACATAAGCATGCATGCATTCAGATTCAGAGGCACTCTCTTGGTATGTCTTACTCCAGCCCCTTTGTCTGACCTCACTATGCTCATTGGGGTGTTAATCTTTTCCATGCATGTCATAATTCTTTCTTATTTATGTTTATATATAGAAGAAGTATATTTTGGCCTGGCGGTGGTGGCTCATGCCTGTAATCCCAGCACTCTGGGAGGCAGAGGCAGGTGGATCTCTGAGTTTGAGGCCAGCCTGGTCTACAGAATGAGTTCCAGGACAGCCAGGGCTACACAGAGAAACCCTGTCTTGAAAAAAACCAAATCCAAACAAAAAAAAAACACAAAAAAAAGAAGTATATTTTGCTCATATTTTTCAACATCTGAGTTGAGATTTAATTTACATGTCATGAAATGCATCATTTTAGTTGCATTGCCATGATTTTCATTAAATTTACTGAGTTGTGATACCATTAATACAACCCAATGTTTGCTTTTATTTAAATAACTTTATTGAATTATAATTCGCATCCCATTAATTTTACTCATTTAAAGAATACAATTCAGCTTGGTCTAGTGTCACATGTCTGCAATCCCAGCACTTAGGAGGCAGAAGCAGGAGGATCACAAGTTTAAAGCTAGCTTGGGCTACAGTGTGAGATTCTATCTGCCCACAAAAACATACAATTTTAGTGGGGTCTTAGTGTATTCAGCGTTTCTATTATACAATCTTACACTTTTATCATCTCTGAAACAATAAAACCTACTAGCAGTCATTCCTTGTCACTCTTGATTCCCAGTTCCTGGAACCCACTCATATGACTCATGTTTATGGATTGCATACAAATGGAACTTTACACAATGTAATATTTATAATAAAGATTCATTTATGGAGTAACTACTGCATCTTCAACACTGCTCCTGGGAGAATTTGGGGAATTTGATAGCATATACAGATAGCTTAAATTTTCATTTCTATACTTTCTAGTCTATTGCACACTTGGTAAAATAGTTAGTAGAGAATAATTGTTAATAAGATCTATTAGTTTAAGTATTCCCAGGCAGAGGTAAAGGATCCATCCCCCTTTGACAGAATCCTAGGTGTGTGTGTGTGTGTGTGTGTGTGTGTGTGTGTAGGGGTGTTGTTAGTAAATCTAGCTTCAGGATACTCACTGCCAGCATGAGATTTGAGTAAGGGTACAGAGGGAGTATTACTTTCTCTCTTGCATCCTAGACAATCATTGATGGAAGAACAGGTGAATGATCACTTGCAGAAATACCTGGATGAGATTTGCCACCTCAAACAGCATCTGGCATGCACTGAAGAGAAAATGGCCTATTTGTCCTATGAAAGAGCCAAGGAAATATGGGTGAGGGCATTGGGGAGAAAGGACTAGTGAGAAGCATATGGGATGAATAAATCTATATGGATGTGCCCAAGCCAAGGCAAGAAAAGATATAGCTGTGTCTGGCCTGATGGTACAATAGTAACCTGCACCTTTGCTTTAAAGCCAGTGGTGTCCACCCTGCATGCCTGTGTGAACTCCACTCCTTACAATGCAGCCAAGGTGCTTTGGAGACTTTGGACAGTAGTTCTCATTTTGTAGGGGCAATCACTGAGTCATACCCTGGAGACTGTGACCTATAAATCAGGGGTGAGGCCTGACAAGTCCAAAGGATGCTGGGGTGTTTGCATTGATAGTAGAGAGAAAGACTTTGGGAATCTCTTCTTGGGGTCTAGCTTTTTACCCCTCAGTCATTTCCACACTCATAGCTCCTACTCCTGGTTCTGGTTAGACCTTTTTCACCTAGGTCCTCAGTCTCAGCAGTAGATAGTTCTCACCAAGACCCATCAGCACAGCATTCCACAGCAACTGTCTGTCTCCAAAAGGTTCTTCCCATCTCTCCTAAAAGATTCAACTCATCAGGTATGATGGTGCATGCCTTCTATCCCAGGACTTAGTATGCAGAGGCAGGCAGCTCTCTGAGTTTGAAAACAGCCTGGTCTATCTAACAAGTTTCAAGCCAGCTGGAATTATACAATGAGATCTTGTCTCAAATAAATAAATAAACAAGGAAGGGAAAAAACAGAAAAACATCTTAACAGTACTTCTTGAACACCCCAAGCAAATAAATTACTAGATTAGATAAGCACATTTCTGTCTGACTTCTGGTGAGTAGATGTGTGTATGTTCCCTGCAGGATGTAATGGAGACTTTCAAGAGCAGAATAACCAAGCTAGAAACTCTACAGCAAGCTACCCAAATGGAGATGATGGCCAGCCTCAGAACCCGTCCTAAGGACTTTTTGTTCAGATTCATAAGCCTGCTTCTCACCCTGACCACTATACTCTTGGTCGTGGTCTCTACATTGTGTTCTTGCCCCTTGCCCTTGCTCAACTCACGCCTGCGCATCTTCATTGTATTTATGATCATTGGGCTTGGGACCTTGGCCTGGCAGAAGCGGCATGTCATCTCTATTATTGACTGGCAGGCCTGGGTCCCCTTTAAATGGAGACCAGACTTAAAGGATGCTAAGCCTTCATCAGATGGACACTGAGGGACAAGAAGTGCCATTCACCTGAATGTCTTCTTTTCAGTTGTTGAGGGCACCCAGTAAGATCTCTTTAGAAAGTTACTTTGTTGCTCTCATTTCCTTAATTCTGTTAACTGCAAGCCCAGTGAGATACATGCAGATGCCACCTTCTCCTTCCAGTTTTCCACGCTCTTTTCATAATATCTACAGACACGGGGACTGGATTAAAAGTGGAAAAAAACCCACATATATTCTGGTATCATTGCCTACATTGTATTCCCTCCAGGTCTGGTGTCTGAACATCCAGCAGTTTAGATAATCTCAGATTGTAGTCATCTCTGGAACTTTGTTGGTTTGAGCAAGGAGAAAGTATGTTTATTTCACAAGGATAGATGAGAAGAGAGGTAAGACATGGCCAAAGCTTTGATGGATGGGACAGGTTGGAGGCAGACTTTATGCAGGTGACACTGAAGAGACAGATGAGACTTCTGTCTTGGAGGTGCTGGAAAGTTCAGAGCTATCATCAACCTTCTTTCCAAAGAGCTGTAAGATGCAGTTTCGAAACTAGAAGGACATAAAACATTATTCAGCAAAGCAGAAAGGGCAAGTGCACTGTGCTAACGGTGAGACTTGGGTTGTACTGTCACTTTGTGGATGTACACCTTCCCTTCTTCCATTAAGAATATTATGAGTGGGATGGGGAAAGCTCAGCTCATTCTTTACACATATGGATGGAGGAGGTCTGAATCATCCAGTTCAATAGTTAATTGTGATTGTAGTTGAATTATGACCTCTAGTAAAAAATATGGCAAATTCTAATTACTGGATCCTGTGACTGACTTTTTGGAATGGGGGTCTTTGCACATGTATGTTACATTGAGGTCATACTAGAGTAGCATTATTACTAGTCCAGTGACCAGTGTTCTTATGAGAAAAAGATTTATAACTACTTTGAATAATAATCATCCATTAAAGAGATTAAAAAGGTACTTCCACAGGGAATGTTAAATAGTCCAACTTTATGTCAGTATTTTGTGCAACAACCACTAGAAATAATTCATAAGCAATTCCTTTGATCTATTATTTATCATTATATGGATGACATTCTGTCCTGATTCCGAAAGAAGATGTTTTAAAGAGTATGTTTAAGGTAACACAAAGAATTCTGCCATGCTGGGGGCTATAGATTGCTCCAGAAGAAATACAAAGGGGAGATTCACTTAGTTATTTGGGTTATAAAATCAGTCAACATAAAATTCGACCACAAAAGGTACAGATCCATGGGGACCAATTAAAAACTCTTAATGATTTTCAAGAATTAATGGGAGATATTAACTGGTTGAGGTCTACAATTAGATTAATTATGAGTTAAGTAATTTGTTTCAAACATTACAAATACATTCAAATGTAAACAGTCTAAGATGTCTAACAGCTGAAGCAGTAAAAGAGGTAACTCTTGTAGAACAAAGACTGTAAGAGGCATTTTTGGATCTAATCGATCCTAAACTTGATTGTATTCTGGTCATTTTACCTTCAACTCATTCTCCTACTGGTCTCATTATGCAAAGGAAAGGTAGTATTATGGAATGGATTTTCTTAGTTCATAAACACAGTAAAAAAGTGAAGACATTTTATAGAAAAGATTTCTGAATTAATTATAAAAGGTAGAATAAGACTACATCAATTGTTAGGAAAAAGATCCAACCCAAATTGTAGTATCTCTTACAAATGCTGAGATTATGTCATATGAATGATCAAGAAAGATTGGAAAAGAACCTGTAGTAACTACTTGGGTGAAATTAATAACAAATATATGAAAAACAAATGTATACAGTTTATAAAAAGAGATAATTGGATTCTTCCATGTACAATAAAGAGAACAATTTCAGAGGCACCATTTTATATTGCTGCAAAGATGGGGATGGTAGGTTATAAGTCAGGTAAAATAAGCAAGGTGATCAAAAGTCCATATACATTGGTTCAAAAATCAGAATTGTATGCTATTCTTATGGTATTACTAGATTATCCTAATCTCTTAACATAATTACTGATTCTTTATATGCAGAAACGGTCGTTTTGCATATAGAAACAGCTGAGGCAAGGAGGAAGGGGGATGGGATAAGGGGTTTCCAAAGGGGAGACCTGGAAAGGGGAAAACATTTGAAATGTAAATAAAGAAAATACCCAAAATAAAAAGAAACAGTTGAGTTTGTACCTGATAAAGACTGATGAATTTGTATGTGATAACTCTGAATTCACTTTGTTATTTATACAATTGCAACAAGCCATCGGAAGTAGAAACTATCCATTGTATATTATTCATATTCGGTCTCATACAGGTTTGCACAGTTGCTCATGGGAATGATGAAATTGGCCAATTACTAATAGGAAATGTGTTAGAAGCCTTAAAATTTCATGAAAAACATGTTAATGGGAAAGGTTCAAAGACGAAAAATTTCTGTCACTTGGCAACAAGTTATGTCTTGTTGCCAAGTGTTCTACATGTTCTCTATACAACCAAACTCCATTACCTGCTGGCAGTAACCCTAGGGGTACCAAAAGAAAGACATTTGGCAGATGGATGTTTTTCATTTTGCAAAACTTGGAAAACAAAGTTATATACTCCATACCATTGACACATATTCAGGATTTCAGTGGGCAACTGCTTTAAGTTCTGAAAGGGCTGATTGTATAATATATATATATTCAATAAGATGAATCAGTTCTTTGCATATTATAATATAAAGCATGTTACTGGTATACCACATAATCACACAGGACAAGCAGTTATAGGAAGAGTCAACTGTGCTGTAAAAGAGTTGCTTATTAAACAAAAGTGAGAAAGAAACCCCCAGGGACAGACTAAATAATGCTTTGTTAACTCTCAATTTTCTTAATGTTAGTGAAAAAGGAACAACAGCAGCTGAGATATACTGGGTTATCGAAAAAACTGAGGAACTAGGCCAACCAATGTACTATAAGGATGTGTTGACATTAGAATGGAAACCTGAAATAGTTTTAAGATGGTTATGCTTATGTATCTACAGGGAATGAAAAAACATGACTACCAACAAAACTTATAAAGATTAGATCTGAGCAGGGAAAAACATCTTGTCAGCTGAGACATGAACGCCTTCACAGAGCTGGCAGCCCACCCAGGTGATTCATTCTCGCAGACTCTCAGCTACTGATTTCTCCAAAATATGCATGCAAATCAACTTCAAAAGGGCTACCCCAAGTGATTGATCACACAAAGGCTTGACAGACAATACATAGACTGGACAGATAACACAAAGACTGGATTGGACAAACAACACATAGCCTGGATAGACAACACCAAGACTGAATAATGCAAAAACGTGGCAAAAATACTGCAGCAAGCTTTTAAAAAAAACCAAACATTTCCCCCTTGGGTCCCAAATAGGAATTCTTTACCCCAATTAAGCAAGAAGCAATCATAAGAAGATGGTCTTCCTAATCTCTTATGTTGGGTCTTATGGTTTTCATCATTTTATGAACTATGGATATGCTGTCATTTTAAGGGAAAATTTACAAATAATTATAGTTTTGGACAGGAAGAAAACTAAAAGAAAGCTTAGACTCCAGGGTTTCTATCTCTCCTTTCCACTTCTCTGTCCTGTTTTTTTTTTTTTTAGTTAAAAGGGAGGGGGTTGAATAGAATAAATTACATAGAATAAATATTATAACAAATTACACAAATATGGATGGAATATTAAATTTAGTTAAAGTATTTTAGAACCATAATCTTACATTGGTAGAAATCTCAATATTCTGATGCAAAATTGAAGTTATATCTCCTTACATTGGTACAGGATTTGTATATTGATAGTTTAAGGTTTTCATTGGTATAAATATTTGTATGTTGATATGAAATTTAAAATTAATTTTATTATTCTTAGGCATTGTGCCTATGCAACTCATTTAAGAATACAAGGCATAGAGCCAGTCCTTTTAATAGATGCTATTATGCACTGTTTAGAATAATTAAGTAATGCCAGTTAAAAGTCAGATAGTCACTCATAGTCATATTAGAGTCTAGCTTAGTTAATTACAATAAAATGTTTCCAAGGTTATTCAAATAGTAAATAGCTAAAAATAATCAATGTTTAGCTCAAATAGCTCAAAAGCATCAGGGATCCGAAGAATATAGCATTTAATGTTATTTCATTATTAGACAATCTTTTGACTATGAGACATGTCTACTCCTGACAGTAGCCCCATTCAACTTTACGGAAGGTGATGAGCATCAATACTTCCATGTGGAGTTGCTTCAATTGTGGCAAGCTAGCCACTGGGCATGAAATGACCTAATTTTATCTACAAACAGAATGCTGTCAAAAAAGGACAAATGGACACAGGGTAGTCAACTGCTTAGCTCTGCCAAGACAGAGTAAGCTAGTTCTTTATAAATTCCTGCTTCACTTAAGAGCTGTCAGATGTTGTGGGCCAGAAGGCTGAAGATAGATGCTCCAATGTTAAAAGGAATATTGAGGACTAACCAGGTAGTCAGCTGTCTCTGCCAGTTGTTTAAGTGTGGAAGCTACATTCCTGCATATTCAAATATATATTCCTTCTTAAATCTTTGATGGGGTTGAAGACTAGTTATAGTCTCATAATTGAACTTAAATTGTTTAGCATTAAAGAAGGTATTCTAGATGTAAAAGGATGGTTTTCAGGTAGTAATACAAGTTAAAATCAAACATGATTGAGGTACAAGATTGTAAACTCTTTATGTTAGGATAGATGATAAAATGCTTTATCTAAATTGCCAAATATAATTGACTGAATGTTATAACTGTATACCTTACTTTATAATTTTCATAATTTTTATAATTCTGTTCAATTTGTATCTGAGAGAAAAGGACCTTTTATTGGACTAAAAGGGGAATTGTTAAGGTTTAGTCTTTTGCTATTTATTATAATGCTAAGTGCAGACCCCCAAGACCTGTTTTTCACAAAGATGAGAGACTGAATGTATACTCTGGCCCTAAGATATTTCTGATTGGTAAATAAAGATGCCAACAGCCAATAGTTGACATAGGTGAGGTTTAGGTTTCCTGGGCTTGGGATTCAGAGCGGGACCGCGAAGAAGAAGGTTCAGGAGGAGGAAGGAGAGGCCACCATGGGTTAGGAGTCAAGAAAACTTGGTCCTGAGGTCTGACCAATTGAGATTAAGAGCAGCCCAGGGCCTTCCAGTTTCTGTCTGCAGCTGGAGACCATCCTCTATCACAGGGCTCTATACCCAGGTGGTACAGGGAGATAGCTAGCCTCCCAGGAGTACAGACAGGCCAGTGAGTATAGGGAGGACCACTGCTGCTGCTCAGAAGAAACCCCTCCCCCAAACCCTCAGGACACAGGAACCCAGGGGCTTCCTGGGACAGTAGTCTTCCAGTTTCCATCTGTGCCCAGAACTGATCTTGGGTCACAGAGCTACATACACAAATACAGCAAGAAGAGAGCTGATCTCCCAGAGTGCCTACATACATGCAAGCACAGGTAAGACCAACACTTCTCTTCAAATTCCTAACCGAAGAGGGACTTGATCAGAGCCATCAGGACACAGGAACCAAGGACCAGCTGGGGATAGGATCTATCTGGTTTCTGTCTGCACCCCAGAGCTGACCATGTACCACAGCTTTCCATACCTAAATTCCTCCTGGAGAGAACTGGGATCCCAGAAGTACTGACACACAGGCTTGCAGGACACACAAGCCACAGTCAGAGACAGCAAGACCAGCTAACATCAGAGATAACCAGATGGCAAAAGGCAAGCACAAGAACATAAGCAACAAAAACCAAGGCTATTTGGGATCATCAGAACCCAGTTCTCCTACTACAGGGAGCCCTGGTTACCAAACACACCTGAAAAGCAAGACTCTGACTTAAAATCACATTTCATAATGAAGATAGAGGACTTTAAGAAGGACATAAATAATTCCCTTACAGAAATTCAGAAAAACACAAGTAAACAGGTAGAAGCCCTTAAAGAGGAAACAAAAAAATCCCTTAAAGAATTACAGGAAAACACAACCAAACAGGTGAAGGAAATGAACAAAACCATCCAGAATCTAAAAACTGAAATAGAGGGGACTGGAGAGATGGCTCAGTGGGTAAGAGCACTGACTGCTCTTCTGAAAGTCCTGAGTTCAAATCCCAGCAACCACATGGTGGCTCACAACCATCTGTAATGAAATCTGACACCCTCTTCTGGTGTGTCTGAAGACAGCTACAATGTACTTAGATATAATAAATAAAAATAAATCTTTTAAAAAAATGGAAATAGAACCAATAAAGAAACCACAAAGGAAGACAACCCCAGAGATAGAAAACCTAAGAAAGAGATCAGGAGTCATAGATGCAAGCATTAACAACAGAATACAAGATAGAAGATAGAATCTCTGGTGCAGAAGAGACCATAGAAAACATTGACACAACAGTCAAAGAAAATGAAAAATGCAAAAAGCTCCTAACCCAAAACATCTGGAAAATCCAGGACACAATGAGAAGACCAAACTTAAGGATAGTAGGTATAGATGAGAGTGAAGATTCCAAACTCAAAGGGCCAGTAAATACCTTCAAAAATTATAGAAGAAAACATCCCTAACCTAAAGAAAGAGATGCCTATGAACATACAAGAAGCCCACAGAACTCCAAATAGACTGGACCAGAAAAGAAACCCTTCTGACACATAATAATCAAAACACCAAATGTACTAAACACAGAAAGAATATTAAAAGCAGTAATGGAAAAGGTCAACTAACATAAAAATGCAGACCTATAAGAATTACACCAGACTTCTCACCAGAGCGTATGAAAGCTAGAAGATTCTGGGCAAA
The DNA here is from genome assembly GCF_947179515.1 of Apodemus sylvaticus. Classification (NCBI taxonomy): domain Eukaryota; kingdom Metazoa; phylum Chordata; class Mammalia; order Rodentia; family Muridae; genus Apodemus; species Apodemus sylvaticus. The sequence continues at coordinate 150,157,037 of NC_067495.1, read as the reverse complement.
TCTCATATAGACCCTAGAGAACAAAAATGTCAGCCCACACTACTATACCCAGCAAAACTCTCAATTACTATAAATGGAGAAAACAATATATTCCATGAAAAAACCAAATTTACACAATATATTTCCACAAATCCAGTCCTACAAAGAATAATAGATGGAAAATGCCAACACAAGGAGGGAAATTACACCTTAGAAAAAGCAAGAAAGTAATCTTCTTTCAACAAACCCAAAAGAAGATAACCACACAAACATAAAAAATAACAGGAAGCAACAATCACTAGTCCTTAATATCTCTTAACATTAGTGGACTCAATTCCCCAATAAAAAGACATAGATTAACAGACTGGATATGTAAACAGGACTCAGTATTTTGCTGCATACAGGAAATGCACCTCAGTGTCAAAGACAAACACTACCTCAGAGTAAAGGGCTGGAAAACTATTTTTCCAAGCAAATGGTCCCAAGAAACAAGCTGGAGTAGCCATTCCAATATCAGATAATATCAACTTTCAACCAAAAGTAATAAAAAAAGATAAGGAAGGACACCTCATATTCATCAAAGGAAAAAATCTACCAAGAAAAAAAATCTCAATTCTGAAAATCTATGCTCCAAATGCAAGAGCATCCATATTCATAAAAGAAACTTTACTAAAGCTCAAAGCACACATTGCACCCCACACAATAATTGTGGTGGATCTCAATACCCCACTCTCATCAATGGACAGATCAGGGAAACACAAAATAAACAGAGACACAGTGAAACTAACAGAAGTTATGGTTCAAATGGATTTAACAGATGTCTATAGGACATTTTATCCCCAAAAAAAAAAAAAAAAAAAAAAAAAAAAAAAAGAATATACCTTCTTCTCAGCATCTCATGTACCTTCTCCAAAACCGACCACATTCTCAGTCACAAAACAGACCTCAACAGATATAAGAAGACTGAAATAATCCCATGCCTTCTATCAGATCAATACGGATTAAGGATGGTCTTCAATAGCAACAAAAACAACAGAAAGCCCACATACACATGGAAGCTGAACAATGCTCCACTCAATGATACCTTGGTCAAGGAAGAAATGAAGAAATTAAAGACTTTTTAGAATTTAATGAAAATGAAGGTACAACATACCCAGACTTATGGGACACAATGAAAGCAGTGCTAAGAGGAAAACTCATAGCCCTGAGTGCCTCCAAAAAAGAAACTGGAGAGGGCATACACTACCAGCTTAATGACACACCTGAAAGCTCTAGAACAAAAAGAAGCAAATATACCCAAGAGGATTAGACAGCAGGAAATAATCAAACTCAGAGCTAATATCAACCAAGTCGAAACAAAAAGAACTATACAAAGAAACAACAAATCAACCCTAATGCAAAACAAATGAACATTTCTTAAGGTGCTTCTCAGCCATTCAAAATTCGTCATATGAAAATTCTTTGTTTAGCTCTGTACCCAATTTTTAAAATTTTTCTATATTCTTTGTTTACATTCCAAATGATTTCCCCTTTCCCAGTTCCCCCCTCCCCATAAGTCCCATAATCCCTCTTCCCTCTGCCCATTCCCCAATCAACTCCCTCCCACTTCTCTGTCCTTGCAATCCCCTACAATGCTGCATCAAGCCTTTCCAGGACCAGGGCCCTCTCCTTCCTTCTTCTTGGGAATCATTTGATATGTTAATTGTGTCTTGGGTATTCAGAGCTTCTGGGCTAATATCCACTTATCAGTGACTGCATTCCATGTGTGTGCTATTGTGATTGGGTTACCACACTTAGGATGCTATTTTCCAGTTCCAATCATTTGCTGAAGAATTAAAATTTTAATTGCTGAGTAGTATTCCATTGTGTAAATATACCACTTGGGAGGCAGAGACAGGTGGATTTCTGAGTTCAAGGCCAGCCTGGTCTACAAAGTGAGTTCCAGGACAGCCAGAGCTGCACAGAGAAATTCCTGCACAGAGGAATATCAAATGGCTAAGAAGCACCTAAAGTGTTCAACATCCTTAGTCATCAGGGAAATGCAAATCAAAACAAAAAACCGAACAACAAAAAAAGAGGAATTCTCAAATTCATTTGAAATAGCAAAAAATTCAGGAGACCAAAAAACATTCTCACCAATAAAAGAACTTCTAGCCGGGCGGTGGTGGCGCACGCCTTTGATCCCAGCACTTGGGAGACAGAGGCAGGTGGATTTCTGAGTTTGAGACCAGCCTGGTCTACAGAGTGAGTTCCAGGACAGCTAGGGCTATACAGAGAAACCCTGTCCTGAAAAACCAAAAAAATAAAAAAAAATCATCCTAAGTGGGATAACCCAGTCACAAAAGAACACACATGGTATGCACTCACTGATAAGTGGATATTAGTGCAGAAGCTTGGAATTCCCAAGAAATAATTCACAGACCCCATGAATCTCAAGAAGAAGGAAGACCAAAGTGTGGATACTTTAGTCCTTCTTAGAAGGGGGAAATACCCATAGGAGGAAATTCAGAGACAAAATGTGGAATAGAGACTGAAGGAAACCATCCAGAGACTGACCCACTTGGGGATCCATCCCATATACAGTTCTAAATCCAGACACTATTGTGGATGCCAACAAGTACTTGCTGACAGGAGTCTGATACAGCTGTCTCCTGAGAGGCTCTGCCAGTGCCTGACAAATACAGAGGTGGATGCTGTCAGCCAGCCATTGGACTGAGCACAGGGTCCCCAATGGAGGAGCTAGAGAAAGGACCCAAGGAGCTGAAGGAGCTTACAGCCCCAAAGGAACAACATCAATATTAACCAACCAGACCCCCCAGAGCTCCCAGGGACTAAACCACCAACCAAACGGGAACACATGGAGGGACCCATGGCTCCAGCTGCAAATGTAGCAGAGGATGGCCTTGTTGGACATCAAAGGGAGGAGAGGCCCTTGGTCCTGTGAAGGCTCAATGCCCCAGTATAGGGAAATGCCAGGACAGGGAAGCAGGAGTGGATATGTTAGTGAGCACAGGAGGGGGAATGGGTTAGGGTGTTTTCAGAGGGGAAATCAGGAAAGGGGATAACATTTGAAATGTAAATAAAGAAAATATCTAATAAATAATAAAAAAGAAATGGAAAAAGCAGCCTAGATGAAACATAGTAAGTAGTAAGTAATAATTCAGGATTATCTATAGGATAGTTGATTCTAATATCAAAAAGAGGCTAGGTATCTGTCCAGCTCTTGTACTGTCTAAGGCTTATCATAAATATAAATATTGTGTGTGTTTTTTATTTGGGAACTAAATGATCAAAGGCAGGGTAGAAACCCTGTGTCAGGATTAAATAATTTGTGCAACACTACACATACAGAAAAAGGGTTATGTAAAGCATAATATTGTAGCAACATGCCTGTGAGTTGTAGAACAAGAGAAATTAGGAGAGAGACATTAAGTTTCTCACAGTTCCAGAGGCCAGATGATATCTAAACCTCAGATTTCTGGCCTGTGGAACTGTGAGAAACTTAATGTCTTTCTCCTTGCTTCCTTTGTTCTACAACTCTATTTTCTTGTTTTTTGTTTGTTTGTTGTAGAGGTAGGAGCTTAGCCTAGGACTTTGTGTATACTAGGAAGTACTCATACACAGAGTTATACAATTCTGTTGTTTTAAGCCATGAAGTTTGTGGAATTTAGGCAGTGACAAAAAACAATGCTATCTAAAGAGCATCAATACAAAGCTTTGAGAACCCAAACTAAAAGTGTCCCCAAATTTCAGCTCTATTTCATGGCCTGTAACATTAAACCCCTCAAAATGAGAATACTTAAGTGTTGACATTGAGAACATCAGAGATGGGCTGAATAACAACGTGAATTTGACTGAAAAGCTGGGTGATCTACTCAGTTTTCACTTTATGCCTGACTCTAACTCTATTCTGGAGGTATATAGCAGTGAACAAGAATGAAATCCCCTGCTCTAGTTTTCTTGGAATTTAGCAGAATGAGAGAAAGCAAAATTTGTGCACCTGCCCAGAACAATGTGTTTCAATTCCTACCCTTGTTTCCTGTCTTTCACAAGGATTTCTTTCTAGGACTGCTTTCAGGTTTTTGGGAGAGGAGATCCAGGGTGGTGTACTTGCGTGGCATGCACCAGGGTCTGTTTTCCATCCCAAGCACCAGAGGAAGAAAGATGAGATAGGAAAGAAGAATCAGTTGGAAATATTCACTGAGTCTGATAAAATGAGAGGCTCCACTGAATATTTCTGATTACTAATAACTCACACAGTAGATGCTCCTTAATGAAGTGCATATGATGTATTCAAGAAAGAGGAAGGCAAATGACACTTAGAAGGTGATGAGCCTCATAAGGTCCACCTATAACCTACCAGGAGGTTCTAAGAGCCACAAGCAACTTGTGTCAAAGTCCAAAATGGCAGCTAAGGATGCCCTCAGACAAGACCTTGGGTAAGGCCATAGCATGCTTACTCTAAACCAATTTATGAGCTCATAAACGCCCTTGGACTCTTAGCTAGTGTAACCAAGAAAATCTAAACTTTTAAAGAGGCAAAAATCTGAAGTCAAGGTTTGAAATGAAAAAAAAATTAGAGTTGAATCTGTAAACAAAAAAGGAACAGAACTAACTAGGATCATTGTGTACTCACTGAATGCTTGGTTCATCTGCATTCTAGCAGCACCTTTAGAAGATTCTTGTCCATAGTTGTGGGATCATCAGAAGGGAAGAGCCTGCAGTGCACCACACTTTCTTAAGTACCAGACTCATGTGAAGATAGTGTGAGGATACCAGAGGTCATTGCTGAGTTGAGGTCTGGCCAGGGTGGGTCACATGTGGAGCCTTTCCACACTTATTTTACTTGGAGGATCATGATTAACCCCCACTCCATAAAGCTTTCTTATTGATGATTTGATTCCAGGTAAGAACCTTTACTGAGTTCTGGGCCATTTTGAGTTTGATCTGCTTAGGCTTTTGCTTACCTGCCGGTTCATAAAGACATAGATAATGGGGTTGTAGATAGTGGCACTTTTGGCAAAGTAGGATGGTAGGGAGGCCACAAGAGGGTGGAAGGCATAGCCAGGATGGGCAGTAGCAAAACATGCAAAGAAAGTATAGGGCCCCCAGCAGAGGCAGTATGCGAAGACCATCACCACCACCATGCGTGTCACCTCCTTCTCGGCCTTTTGGGTGGACTCAGATTCTTTCTGTTGCTTTGCCACCTAGAGAAGACAAGGACGGTGAATGGATTACTCAGATAGGTCTCTATAGAGAGAGAGACTATTGGTATTGCTCAGGTGATAAGTTAGGATACTAGCAAGAAGAGGTAAACCTAGGGATATATGGGGAGTAGGACATAGTCCACCTAGTACCCCAATCCTGCCTCCCACCCTAAGTCAGAGAATGACCTGACTTGGGAGCCAGAGTGGTCCTGGAGCTGGCTTTATGTAGACCTTGTGGGAACAAGTGGCTAGCCTGGCTAAGGATAACCCTCAGACCAAACCTTATATATATATATATATATATATATATATATATATATATATATATATATATAGTTTTACAGAAACTTGTGAAGGAGAACTTAGAAGACTGAATTTAGTCTGTATCTGATCCCTTCCAAGAAGATCTAGTCTTGTGCTCAGGTTTGAGTCTGGAGTCCTGAATGGAGCCCTAGAAGTGAAGTTTGCTTTAACTAAACCAGGCCTGGTAATTGCCAGGTGCCCAGTGGCAACGCAAGATCTATACATACACTTCCCCCAGGTTTTCTAGAGGCTAGTCACTATCTGCTGTGGAAGGCTTACTGATGACAGACAACTATAAAAGGAATCAGGAAGGCTATAATATAGGAAGAGCTGGAATAGCAGTAATGGACTCTGCTAGCTAAGAGCTAATACTGCTGAAGCTGGAGGGAAACATTGTGGAGGTAAACACTGTGGGATCTAGATAAATTGATTCTGATATGGGACCACCAACACAGGAACCAATTGGCAGCCTTCATTACAATACATGAAGGTGAATGGTGCCTCCTGGTGGAGTTCATAGTCTCTTCTCCAGAAAGAGCTTATGAATACCTGCTCATGCAGGAGTGAGCACAAAGCACCTTCATATAGGTAAAGCATCACCTTAAGGGACTTTCTGCCCCCTGAGCTACACAGTGCTAAGGCACTGAACAAATGGTACATAAAGTAAGTGGTAGGGGAATTGTTTAACAAAGGGAAAATTTTTGCTGGGGAGGAAAACCATTAAAGGAACACAGAGCACTCAGCATACAGTACCCAGTACACATTCTCTTATTCTTATCTTTTGTAGGGGCTCCCCAGTGATATCCTGATCTGGATAGGGATGTTGGTGAGATAGGGACTCCTGAAAGAATAGGCCTCCTAAGATGGAGCAGCAGACACAGGACAGGGTTGAGCAGGTGTAGAGGCAAATGACATTCTGGAGTTCACTTCTCGGTCTTCACCAAGAGCCTCATTGTGGTAGTTTGAATGAGGATGGCCCCCATAGGCTCATGTATTTGAACATCTGGTCTCTAGTTGGTGAAAATGTTTTGGAACATTAGGTAGTATGACCTTGGAGGAGGTGCATTTTGAGGAGTGAGCTTTGATGTTTTAAAAACCCATGCCAGGGTTAGTCTATCTCTTTCTGCCTTTAACGTACAGATCAGGATTAAATTCTCAGCTACTGCTCCAGTGCCATGCCTGACTGTCTACTGCCATGCTTCCCACTACATTTGTTATGGACTCACCCTCTGAAACTGTGAGCATCCCCTAATCAAATGCTTTTTTAAAAAAAAAAGTTCTTTTGGTCATGGTGTCTTTTCACAGCAATAGAATAGTAACTAAGACACCTGTAGAGGGGATATAGGTGTTCTGTAGGTTATGCTCCTTGGGAGGGCTGTACTGGGCCTGGGGAGGGCACAGAGAGCTCTGCTCCCTTACTGAGTCCTCTAGGAATGGGCAGGCAGTCACTTTCCATCTCAGTGGAATGAGAACAAGGAAGCCAGGTTTTGAGACTACAGGAACTTGATTTATGTGTATATCAGTCCTGTTGTGTCTGAATGACAGTTTCATTGGAGCTATTCATCACCCCTACGTCTTACAATATTTCTAACTCCTTTTCTGCATTAAGGGCTGTAACAGCACACAGAAGAACCTATAAAGGTCAAACCATACAAAATTTCAGCACAGAAAGAAGTTCCATCCCTAACTAAGAAGCCATTTGCAACTGATACCCGCTGAGAAAGGGGAAAACAATGTTCTCTAACAGAATGTCACTAGGTATATCTGCCACACTCCAGGGTAGGCTCCATGCCCAGGAATAGCTGTCTAGCACAGCATGGACTCCATGATTGGTTTGTTGTTTGTTTGATTAGGTTTTTTGTTTTGTTTTGTGAACTTTTTGTTTGGGTAATTTTTGTCTTAATGAATTTTGCTTGTTAATTTATTTTGACCTTTGTTTTGTGGTTTTTTTCCCTGAGGGAGAAAGAGGGAGGGGGCAGAGAGTGTGAGAGAATATGAAGTTGGGTGGGGAGGACCTGAGAGGAGTTGGGAAAGGGTAAAGAAAATGATAAAAAAAAAAAACATCGTACATACTTTTTAAATAATAAAAATCCCTCAAATTTATCTCCCAAAGGAACTCCCTGAATCTCCTTACTCAATGTAGATATCAGGCTTGAATTGGCCTTGAATTTGCTACGTAGCAGAGGATAACCTTGAACTTTTTTGATCCTCCTGCCTTCACTGCCTAAGAGCCACCACTCACAGTTTATTTGGTACTTAGGATGGAACTCAGGGCTTCAATGCATGCTAGGCAAATATTCTACTACTGAGTTTCACCTCCTGTCCCATACCATTGGTTCTTGATATTTTCTTATAGGGATGGGATCTGCTTATATGATGTGGTGGTTTGAATAAAAATGCCCCCTCCGTAGGTGTTTGAATGCTTAGTCATCAGGGAGTGGCACTATTTGAGAAGGATTAAGAGAGGTGACCTTGTTGGAGTAGGTTTGGCCTTGTTAGAGGAAGTATGTCTCTGAAGGTGAGGTTTCAAAAGCCTACAACAGGCCAGCATTCCTTTCTTTGCCTCAGATCAGGATGTAGCTCTCAGCTACTGCTCCAGCACCATGCTTGTATGATTCCCACAATGATCATAATGGACTAAGCCTCTGAAACTGTAAGCAAGTCCCCAATTAAATGATTTTTTATGAGTTTCCTTGATCATGATGTCTCTTAATAGCAATTGAACAGCAACTAAGACTCACGGGGATAAAAATGTTTAGCCACTCTAGAATATATACACACTCAAGAGGCAGAGGCAAGTGGAGTTCTATAAATTTGATTCTAACCTGATCTACATAGCAAATTTCAGGCCAGCCAGGACTCCATACTGAGACCTTGTCTCCAAAAATAAAGGGGGGGTGCATTTGAGAGACTGTGGTGGACTGATTGATTTGGGATCAGAGCAATGTGGAGGCAGGAGAGTTACCAGGTGTACCTCTGAGTTACCTACACATCTTGCAAGTTTGGGATGAGGGCAAGAGGATAAAGGGCTTACTGCTCGGATGGCCAGCCACACTTGAAGGTAGCAGAGCACGATGATGCTGAGTGGGAAGATACAGCACGTGACCATGAGGACCATCATATAAGACTGAACCCCAGGATACGAGGTACCGCTGAACACGTCTGGGCCACAGGATGTCTTCAGGCCATAAGGCCAGTACCTAAAAAGAAGGGCCAGCAGCCCATCCTAATTCAAGCTGAAGCAACCTGGAACCTCCTCAACCAGCCAGGGCACACACCTGACGTGAGTCAGAGGATTTTTTAAATTGAGAAGAAATTAACCAATTAGAAGTAAACAAGTCAATAGTCTTTCATATCTATACAGTGTTGTACTTCTAGAATATTCTGATCATCTTAAAACTCTCTAGTAGGATTTTGGTAAATCCTCATCCATTTATATACTTCATGTCATCTTTTCTCTTTGTGGCTAAATATGCCACAATATAAAAATTGTGATTATGACATTCAAGACTTTCCCAAGGTTGTGCAATTATCACTACTTGGTTCCAGAATATTTTCATAAGGAGGTGAAGAGGCTTCCTCTTTCTCTTCCTTTTTTGAAACACCTAAAAATATCTGAATTTTTTTATGAGGCCACTTTATGCCAGGGCTATAATGAAGGGGCATGCTCACTGGGTAACCATGGAAGTAAAGTGAAGTAATCCAATCTAAGCCTCCACCAGCACGAGCAGTAGGACATTCTTAATTACTGGCAGTCGTTGTGGTTCTGGGGAAAGACAAACTGTTTACAAGGCTTATTTCACACAATGATGGAAGCTTTCCAAAGAAAGAACATTCTCTTCTAAATACCACAGAAACACACACTCAAGATTGTCATGTACAACAGTAAAATCAGTTGTTCAGGTCTCATTCATCCCTGGCAAACATCTAAGTCATTGCCTCATCAGATTTGAGTATTTCCTCCAAAGAATAAGTCTGGCAAGGATATATATGGCTTCCATGACCTCCTGTACTGTCTAAGAAAACTCTAAAGGTGGTGGGGTAAAATGTATGAGAAGTGCCTGGCACAGAGCTTTTAAGAGGGCCCTGAAATCTGAATGTACCCAGTGTTCACTATAGCCCTAGGATGTGCAGTTTGAATATTCCTAGTCTTCTTGTGAGCTTCTTATACTTGAGATAAATGTTTTCATAGTCTAGGGAGTGAGACTCAGGGCTTCTTTTGATGTCATAGGCAAATACATCCATACATTTATGTGCATGCCTCACTGGGAGTCTAAGGAGAGTTTCCTCTTTCCTTCTTGTAAGCAAGGAGCCACACAGACCCAGAAACCAGAAGTGATTTCCCCAAAGATCAAAGTCTGACCTTCCACACTTGGTCCTACAGAGACTACCTTTCTAGCATCATCACACCCTTACCTGCTCCAACCAAAAATTGGTGGGGCGGTCCACATAGCAGCCCAGACCCAGGAGAAGATGATTCCCACAGTGGCCAGCTTAGCATCAAATCTCAGATTGCCAAAGGGCTTGCAGACTACCAGCCATCTCTCCCAGGAAATGATGGCCAGGGACCAGAGGCCTGTGATCCCTACAGGGAAGAAGAGACAGACCAGGCTTCAAGCCAAAGGATTATTTATACTGCTTCCTCCTCCTGGATGGCAGATTTTAAGACTCCTAGCTGCCACACCAAATCTTTGGAAATGTTTTTAGATCCAGAGTACCATGGACCTCTTGGTAAATGGATATTTTTTCAATCCATGTTTATGATATGTGTGTCTCACCTTCTTTCCCCATCTCCTTTGGGCTCATCTGCATTGCTTCCATGCTAAACCCAGTGACTTGCATTCCCCTCATCTTTTTACTCTTACCTTCCTTCTAACCATAGTTGCTTGTGCTCTGGAGCATGATGCCCTAGTTCTCAGTTCAGTTACTGAGTCATAGAATCCCAAAGCTGGTAACTTAGAACTCTCATAGCTCTCCTCAACCTCAGCCTGCATACCTTATCACCAAAAAAAAAAAAAAAAAAAAAAAAAAAAAAAAAAAAAAAAAAGAAAGAGCTATGGTAGCTGACTGCCTTGTCCACAGGGACCCTGCAAACCCTTTTTGTTCCCTTGGCCTCTGAGACAGTCTTCCTCTGATGTCATTGATGAAATTCCTGGAAACACATGTCTATACTGGCATAATCACATTGAGGTGTTATTGTTCCAAAGAAACAGAACGTATGATCTGTACCATTCCTGTTTATTTGTTGCTTCTTTAAGCGTTTGGGGACAGCTCAGATTCTCTCTAATTGGAGGATGGCACAGGTTCCCACTCCATCTTATGTCCAAAGGTGTACGCAGGCCTCAGGGATCCACAAACCAGGGTGGGGAAAAGCATTTGTCATTCACCTAATCTCTAAAGGACACTCTGTATTACCTTCTATTAGGAACTTGGCAGTATTAGCAATACCTCTGACTCAGTCAGCTAGATAGAAAAGTGACAGATATTCTCATATCACCTCACATTATTACACATTGTCACTTGACTGAGTTTTTATTAGTAGTCAGATCAGATCATTGCTGAAATACTTTAGTACAGAACACTGTTGCTAATGTTTTAGTGAAGAATTTTTAAAAAGTATTTATTTTTATTTTCAGTTTATGGGTGTTTCACCTGCATATATGCCTGTGTATGCTTAGTGCATGTATGCCTAATGCCCATGGAAGTTAGAAGAGGGAGATATATCCCTTGGAACTAGAATTTAAAGTGGTTGTAAGCCTTCATATGGGTGCTACATAATTGAACTTAGGTGCTCTGGAAGAGCAACTGTTATTCTTAATCATTAAGGCATCTCTCCAGCTCTATTTTAGTTCATAGTTTAATACATTTTGGTTTTGCTTTGGTTTTTTTGTTTATTGTTTTTGAGACAGGGTTTCTCTGTGTAGCCCTGGCTGTCCTGGAATTCACTCTGTAGACTAGACTGGCCTTGAACTCAGAGATCTGCCTCCCTCTGTCTCCTGACTGCTGGGATTAAAAATGTGTGCCACCTCTATATTGGTCAGTTGCTGGCCAGACCACCCAAGGAACTGCCACACTAGGTTTCTGTCAGCAAGCACCTCTTGACCATGGCAAGAGGGTGTCGGGTTTGGTGTCTGCAGACATGATCAATCCCCATGTGGGGCAACTGACCAATGCAGATGCAGATGCTTGGAGCCAACCATCAGACTGAGCACAGGGAACCTGGTCGGGGTGCTGGCAGAAGGACTGGAGGAGCAGGGGTGGGATTGCAACCCCATTGGAAGAACAACATAGGCTGTCATGACCACCCTGTTCTCCCAGAGCCAGACCACCAACTAAGGAGTGTTGTCCAAAGGTGGAGGGATCCATGGCTCCAGATACATATGTAATAGAGGATGGCCTTGCCTGACAACAACGGGAGGGAAGGCCCTTGGTCCTGGGGAGGTGTGATGCCCCAAAATAAGGGGGATGCTGGAACGGTGGGGTGGGAGAGTGTGGGTGGGTGGGGGAGAACTCCCATACGGACAAAGAGGAGGGGGAGGGCAAATGTGGGATGGGTTTTGTTTTTTTTTTTTTTTGAGGGGTAGCTGGGAAGTGGGATATCATTTGAGATGTAAATGAGTGGAATGATTAACAAAAAATAAAATAATAAAAAAAATAAATGCTCACATATGTTGCCACAGGAAGACCCCTGAAAAAAGCATGCAAAGTGAAAACATCAGTCTCAGAAGAAAAAACATAGTGTATCACAAAATGCATGAAATGTCTAGAACATATGACTAGAGGCAGCCTAGGACAGAAACTGGGGAAACGCCAATTGGCTGCTAACAGAGATGATTTTTCTTTCAAGACTATTAAAAATATTCTAAAATTGATTGCAGTGATTGTTGAGCAACTCTGGATATAATAAACTCACTGAATTACAAAAAAAGTGTGTGCTACCATTGCCCAGAAATACTTACATTTTTTTTATGAAAGACTATGTCACTAATAGTCAAAACTTTGATAACTATTTTTCAATGTAATTGATAATTTGTAATGTTGTGGATTTAATTTTATGCATTTGTAAACATTCCTGAGGGTGAAGAAATCTGTGACACCAAAATTTTCTGTCTACTGGACACCTGAGTGAACCAAGAATACACTGTGAGTAGGACAAAGGCAAGCCTAGCCGAGGCAGAGCCAGACATGAGGATGCTACTTAGGGCCAAGTAACCACCAAGGCACACATCTATAACCGAAAGCACTTGGACCTGGGTGATAAATTTTGTTTACTTGAACTTTCCTGATTATTCTACCCTTATGGTTTGGGGATACAGCCCCATACTCCCTCTGGTCTGAACTTTATCTGCCAAATGGATGAGGGGCAAGGAGAGACAATAGTGAGAGAACCAAAAGCAGGAGCAGCTACTGATAAATGTCTGCTGGGTATACAGCTAGGTAAGTGGGGTTCCAACTATGTCCATTTGTGGGTCTTCCACCCTCAGTCTGGACCTCTCAAAGTGTCTGCTTATAAGCATGACATTCCTTTTTATATACGCTCAACAAAGCTTGTCTTCCAAACTGGCTACTACTTCTGGACTCTCTTTGACCATTTAGAGATAAGGTAAGAGAGGAGGTAACAGAGGCATTGTGTTGTCCCCATCTGGTTACTGTGCCCTCTCCAGCACAGAACCTATCACACTAGTACTTCTTAGCCACTACTTTTTAGTGTTTTTATGTGTGTATAGCCATAGTGTATATATGGAGATTAGATGGCAGTTTCCTGGAGTTGGTTCTCTTCTTCTAACATGTGGGTCCTAGAAATGAAACATAGCATATCAGATTTGGCAGCAAGCTTTTTTACCCACAGAACCATCTCATCAGCCCTTAGTTACCTAACCTAAGCAAATCATAGACAACTAGTCTTAGGGATGGTTGTAAAGAAAAGTGTCTAAAATCTGGTCAATATCTCAAAAAGCTTTGGGAATTGTCTTTTTTCTGATAACAGCTCATCTAGTGCCATTAACAATCCTGAGAAATAGGATGAAAACATGTATATTCCTGAATTAGGTAGGAGTCTATCTAAAGTGCCAAGAGCCTGTCTTCCATATGTTTCTGGAATTCTCTGGTGCAATATCTGTCTCTTTCCACATGAGCCACACAGCCCCAAACTAGGTACATAAAATCAGAGCCTGTCTTGATGTTGAACTCAATCAAACTAAGTTAAAAACGTGTGCTTAGATGGAAGTCTTCAGAATCCTGTAAATGTGTCCTCCAACCCTTGTGCTGACTGTGGTCCAGCGTCTACCATGAGTATCTCCCTTCAGACTGTGCCTCATACACGAACATCATTTGTGAACCTCAGTGTTTGCAGTATGGTTCCCTGTAGGCATACCAGGTTGTGTTTCTTTCAGCTTACCACACAATGAGACAATGTAGCCTTCTATGACACACAGAGGGTGGCCCAGCACGAAGTAGCCATAGATTTGGTTTACAACACTGATAGTGCTGGCAATAATGGTCTCTGCTAGGTCAGCAACTGCCAAGTTCACCAGAATCCAGTTCAGAGGATGGCGCAGCTTCTTGAACCTCATGGTGGCTGCCAGCACAAGTCCATTAGTGAAGACAGATGCAATAACCACAAGAATCATCCAGATGCTGGTGAGGTGGTACACCCACCTGGGAGCGATGTGATAATTGGGACCTTCAAAGGGACCTGGAGGCAAGAGGTACAACATACAGGAGGAGTTGCACAAAGCTTTATGCAGCTGCACCAGCAACTTGACCACACTTTTCCTTGCTCTATGTCAGACCTGTACATAAACCAATTAGGGTGAGCCCTAATACAGTAGGATGGGTGTCCTTATAAAAGGGGAACATTTGCCATTGCTGCCTTTTGCCAGAATAATTTGATAGGGTCCCAAGCCCCAATCTCTGTTACTGGATAATAAGGCTTACAGCATTAGCAAAATACACACAAAGAGACCTGTGCTTGATAGAATTCTCCAGTCTATGCATTCCAAAAACAAAACAAAACAAAAATAAAAAAACAAAAAGGAAACAAAACCCATCAACACCTCCTAAAGCCCACCAACCCCACTAAGTCTCCCCAAACTCCCTAAAACAAAATAGCTCAACAAAAACAGGGCTGTTATGGTTGTGCTACGAGGGACAGGAAAATCTCACCTTCAGCACAATTGCATCCTGTGATACCTCTACTTCACTCTGTGTACAGGACCTATTTGTTTCTAAAAGGAAACCCTGCACAGCTTTCCAGGAATCCCCCCCCCCAATATGAGATATAAGAACACGCCATTCATAACCCCAGAGTCACAGAGTCTTAGTCTCGATGCAGAAGGGAATAGTATGAAACAATAGGGATTTTAATAGACCTGAGAACAGAGAACCCCCAGACTGTAATGTATCTCCCCTGGTAAAGCACTGAAGATTAACTGGAGCAGAGAAGGGAGAACTGGGTGGTATTTGGAATCTCTAGTTTATGGACAAACAAAGAGGTTAGAGCAATTGAATGTCACAGATTCTAAGCCAGATCCCCTTCTACATGATAGACTTCAAACCAGGCAGAACACTGACAAAGAGAAGTAAATATCCAGGCCCAGGCAGCAAAGACACAAGAGAAGCCTGTCCCTCCTGTCTGAACAAGATTCATAAAGAAATAAGCAAGAAAAAGGTATCAAAAGTCAGCTCCCACATAAAATAATTGTAAGGAATACAGGAAAGAAAACAATTGGGCCAAGGAAGCTGGACTTCTTCAAATATATCTTGTGTTCTAGATTTTCCCTTGGAACATTTATTATTATTATTATTATTATTATTATTATTAATTTAATATTTTTCTTTTATTTTTGGATAAGTTATCTCTACTGAGCCCTGGGTGTGCTGGAACTTGCTATGTAGACCAGGCTGGCCTCAAAATCACAAATATCTGCCTGCTTCTGTCTTCTGATTGCTAGGATTAAAGCTATGCACCACTATGCCTGCCTCCTTTGGAACCTTTTAACCAACATATTACATAATTATAAAATAAAATGTATTTTGAGACAGGGTTTATCTATGTAGATCTGGCTGATCTGAAACTTATTATGTAAACCAAGCTAGCCTTGAACTTATCCTGCCTCTGCCTATAAGTACTAGGATTACAAGCAAAGTGGCTTATGCCTGACCTAAAATTTAAACATAAATGTAACATCTGATTTCCAGGTGTGCTGGTGCATGTCTATCTCTAAAAAAAGGGGGGAGGACATACATCCTAAGTATGAAAAGACATGTACAAATGTTAGGTCTTTAGCAATCCTATTTAAGATATTTTAAAATATTTTATTTATGTGTGTAGGCATTGTGCATCAGCAACTTGTGATTTCCTAAGAGATGCTTCTGAAAGCTGTCATCACTGAGACACAAGATTCCAGCTCGATGCTGGTCTAACAACTGAGAGAAAACTAAATAAGAACTTTAGCTTTGTTGGCTCTCAGTTAACTTAATGATTGCTAATTCTTCTTTTTTAAGATTTATCCTCAGAGGATAGAGGTGCCAGATTCCCTGGAGCTGGATTACAAACTCCAGTTCTGAGACACCTGATGTGGGTTCTGGGGTTTGAATTTGGATCCTCTGGAAGAGCAGTAAGTGTTCTCATTCACTTCTTCAGCTCAAAGATCACTAATGTCATTTCTTACTAGCTACAATGCAGAGAACAACTCTGAGGTGTGGGTTTTGGTTTTAGAGTCTTAGGTTAATGTTTAGGGACCTGAAGGCTAATTATGCTGAAGTTCTGTCTCTTTACTTTGGCCTGCAGGTGTCTGATAGCATGACTAGGATGGGATGATACAGCTTGACTCATCTGTCTTCCACCTTACTGTGTTGACATTTGAGACAGAGTCTACTCAGTTCTGTGTATAGACCTGCAGCACCTGGATTTCTAGGATTAGCCAGTGTCTTAAATAAGAAATATAATATCTTTTGAAACCAAAGCTGTAGCCGGGAGAAAATCTTCAGGATAAACCAGCAAAGAAAAGCTTGCCTCTCGTCCTCCATCTGCAGAACAGCCTGACCTCTTTTTCTATCAATACTGAGTACTTTCTGCTTAAGTTGAGAGTGTTCTGCTTAAGTTGATGCACCAATAAAGATTTGCTCAGAAACTCCTGATCCAGAACTTGCTTTTATTTCTATTACTTCTGCCAAAAGATGCCTCTCGTACCAGTCAGATTTTCAGATCAACTGTTAATTTAGAGAAGAGAAAGGTGATAATGAATACAATTCAAAGGGGCAAGTTAAATCACATCATAGGCTAGTCACTAGCAATGTTTGAAGAGAGGGAAAGCCCAAAGGAAAGGAGTTATTTTTCTTTTTTTTTTTTTAAAAAAGTGCAAGGCAAATGAAAGATGTAGCAATTGGGTTGAGGAAATAGATACATGGTAGTGTGCATACATGAAGCACTGGGTTTGATCTAGTAGTCAACATGAATCTGTACATTTTATTTGGGCCTTGATTCAAGTCAACTTTTTTTTAAAAAAAAAAAAGTATAAAACACTTTTTTCTGGTCATAATAGCTCATGCCTGTAATCCCAGAACTCTGGAGGCTGACATAGGAGATCATGAGTTCAAGGCCACCCTGGGCCATAAATTCCAGGATGACTTCAGAACCATAAGAAAACTCTGATTCAAAACAGAAACAAAACCAAAAACAAACAAGTATGAGGCTGTCAATAGAACTCAGTGGCAATCTGAGTTTGGTCCATGGAACACACATGCTGGAAGAGAATTCACTATTGTCACAAGTTCTGATCTCTATGTGGGTGTTGTATATGCATTCTCTGATAAATAAATAACTAAATTTTAATGTAAAACAAAAACAAAACATGATCTTTTTGACACAAAGTCTTAAGAGCTATGTAGCCAAGAACTTGAGTTGGCCAGGAACTTGCTATGTGGAACAAATTGGCCTCAAACTCAAAGAGATCAACCTATCTCTGCCTCACAAATGCTAGAACTAAAGGTATACACCCCTACAACTGACTAATTTCCTTTTTTGACACAGGATTTCATATATGACAGAATGGCCTCAAATTCTGGATGTACCTTGAACTTCTGATCTTTCTGTTTTTATCTCCTAGGTGATGGGAAAACAAGATTTGCTACCATGATGAGTTGAAAATAAGATCTTTCTAACATCAACTAAGATAATGCATACTGTCCAGGAAACATTGTTGAATTTTTGGTATTAGGATGATATCATAGTTATGTTTTCTAGAGTTCTATCATCTTAGAGGGAAGAGACTGGGAGGAATGGAGAGAGGGGAATGTATGAGTGAAGAATAAATAAAAAAATTAAATTTTAAATAAAGAAGGATATAATGTGTTAGATTTGTGCCTTAGACTCAAGAATCAGGAGGATCTAGTGAGATGGCTTAGTAGGTAAAGATGCTTGTTGCCAAGCTTGACATTTTTTTTTATATTTTTATTTTCTATATTCTTTGTTTACATTCCAAATGATTTCCCCTTTCCCAGATCCCCCCTCCCTATATGTCCCATAAACCTTCTTCTCTCCATCCATTCTCCAATCACCTCCCTCCTTTTTCTCTGTCCTTATAGTCCCCTCCAATGCTAGATCAATCCTTTCCAGGATCAGGACCCTTTCCATACTTCTTCATGGTAGTCATTTGTTATGCGATTTGTGCCTTGGGTATTCAGGGATTCTGGGCTAATTAATATCCACTTATCAGAGATTGCATTCCATGTGTATTCTTTTGTGATTGGGTTACCTCACTTAGGATGATATTTTCCAGATCAAATCATTTGCCTAAAAATTTTGTGAATTCATTGTTTCTAATTGCTGAGTAGTATTCCATTGTGCAAATATACCACATTTTCTGTATCCATTCCTCCTTTGAGGGACATCTGGGTTCTTTCCAGCCAAGCTTGACATTTGATCCTGGGTCTCACATAGTGGAAAGAGAGAACTGACTACCCCAAGTTATCCTCAGACCTCTACACATAATGTTCCCAAGTTGTCCTCTGATGTCTATATGCAACTCTATGTATGTATGTATGTATGTATGTATGTATGTATGTATCTCTCTATTCTATCCATCTGTCTATCTACATACTCTCTTGCCATTCGAACGACACAACAATCAGCTAAAAGAGACAGATGCAGATATTTGCACCCAACCAATGGACAGAAGCTGCTGATCCCTGTGGTTAAATTAGGAAAATGCTGGAAGAAGCTGAGGAGTAGAGTGATCCTATAGGAAGATCAGCAGTCTCTATTAACCTGGACCCCCAAGATCTCTCAGACACTGAGCCACCAACCAGGCAGTTGATATGAGGCCCCCAACACACATACAGCAGAGGACTTCCTGGTCTGGACTCAGTCAGAGATAATGCACCCAATCCTCAAGAGACTGGAGGCACCAGGGAGTTAGAGGTCTGGTGAGGTGGGGTGGGTGGTGGGGACATCCTCGTGGAGACAGAGGGTGTGGAGGAGGTATGGGATGTGGAACAGTTGGAGGGTGGACTAGGAGGGGAATAAAATATGGAGTGTAAATAAATAAATAAATAAAACATTTTTTTAAATAAAAATAATCATGAGAAAAGGGATTGGAACAGTCATAGATGAAATAAGATAAAATCTCTGCAAGTTATAGTTTTATGATAAGGACCTGAGTTTGTGATACTTTCCCATTACTTTGATATACATTTGAAGCTTTACACAAAACAAACTCCCTGGCATCAGAAAATAGAGGTGTTGTGTCTCATTGAAGCCACAGGTACCAAAACAATCCTGTGGAGGTGAAGTACAGAAAGTTTATGCTTTCTAACTAGTTTGGCCTGAGGTCCCTATTCCTACAGTGGTGACTCCAGCAATGCTAAAGTAGGTTGTTGCCAATCCTAGGTTCTAGGTAAGCTTTAAGGAGAGACCTGGCCTGCTGACTGAACCTCTAGTGCACCTGTTGCTCACCTCTGGTGCTGTTGCTGTTGGTATAGGTGAAGACGCTTGCATGGGTGCTATCCTCATAGTGTTCCAGTGTCTGTTCACCTGTAAGCCTTTGGGCCATGGCTGTAGAAAACTGTCTCTGGAACCTGTCAGACTGGGCACATTTCCTATGGGGTTCAAGGACTTTATATCAGCCTGCAGGATCAGCCCAGGCCTCCTTACCTTAAGGGCCCCCAAACCCTTCACCATCTGATCTCTTAATTGGGCCCAGGACTTAGATCACCCCTCCTACCCTCACTTCCATGTTTCTGAATCCAACCTACAGGGGTGACTCAGGGCCATTTGCCTGCATTGAAACCTGGATAATGCATACACACCACCCTTTCCATTCCTAGCTTGCAGTAGAGATTGTGGGAGCCACTGTAGCTCTTGCTTGTTTACAAGGGCTAATTTACATGGGTTTGTCTTCCATCTCTTTCTACTACTATCCATCAGGAAAAAGGGGTTTGTGGACCAGAGTCTGAGTGGGGGGGGGGCGGTCAGAGTTCTAATCTACTTCCCTTCTCTGTATCTGCTGAAAGCAGCTAGCTGCTGCCTGCTTCTTGACATTGTCTAGACAGGGTGCCTCACTGTCCTCCTCTGCTCATAGCAGTGTAGCTGCTGCTGGCTTCACAATTAGTAGGAGACACTAATTCCTTGAACATGACCACTTCCAAGCAAAAACACCTGCTTTCTTGCTGTGGCATCCTCAGGAAGCACAACCTCTCTTAAGGTTTCCTCGACCTCCCTTCTACTTGGTCCTAGAATACAGTTGCCTTGATGAATCTCCTTTGAGTTAGCTTCTTGGGCTGAGTAAAGACTCATGGGCTGGTAGAATTAATGTCTCCATTCTCTGTACTATCATTCTACAGTATCATTCTATTCTTTTTTAATTGATATATTTTTATTTACATTTCAAATGATTTCCCCTTTTCTGGGTCCCCACTCCCCGCAAGTCCCATAAGCCCTCTTCCCTCCCCCTGTTCCTCCATCTACCCCTTCCCGCTTCCCTGTTCTGGAATTCCCCTATATTCTTGCACTGAGTCTTTCTAGAACCAGGGGCCACTCCTCAATTCTTTTTGGACATCATTTAATATATGGATTATGGCTTGGGTACTCAAAGTTTCTAGGCTAATATCCACTTATCAGTGAGTGCATACCATGATTGATCTTTTGAGACTGGGTTACCTCACTTAGTATGATGTTCTCCAGCTCCATCCATTTGCCTAAGAATTTCATGAATTCATTGTTTCTAATGGCTGAATAGTATTCCACTGTGTAAATATACCACATTTTTTGTATCCATTCCTCCGTTGAAGGACACCTAGGTTCTTTCCAGCTTCTGGCTACTTCAAATAGGGCTGCTACAAACATAGTGGAGCATGTGTCCTTATTGCATGCTGAAGAATCCTCTGGATATATGCCCAGGAGTGGTATAACAGGGTCCTCAGGAAGTGTCATGCCTAGTTTTCTGAGGAACCGCCAGACTGATTTCCAAAGTGGTTGCACCATCTTGCAATCCCACCAGCAGTGGAGTAGTGTTCCTCTTTCTCCACATCCTCACCAACACCTGCTGTCTCCTGAGTTTTTGACCTTAGCCATTCTGACTGGTGTGAGGTGAAATCTCAGAGTTGTTTTGATTTGCATTTCCCTAATGATTAATGATGTTGAACATTTCTTAAGGTGTTTCGCAGCTCTCTGAAGTTCTCCATGTGAAAATTCTTTGTTTAGCTCCGTACCCCACTTTTTAATGGGGTTATTTGGTTCTCTGGGTTCTACCTTCTTGAGTTCTTTGTATATATTAGATATTAGCCCTCTGTCAGATTTAGGGTTGGTGAAGATCCTTTCCCAATTTGTTGGTTGATGTTTTGTCCTTTTGACAGTGTCCTTTGCCTTACAAAAACTTTGTAATTTTATAAGGTCCCATTTGTCAATTCTTGATCTTAGAGCATAAGCTATTGGTGTTCTATTCAGGAATTTTTCCCCTGTGCCCATGTCCTCAAGGGTCTTCCCCAGTTTGTTTTCTATTAGTTTCAGTGTGTCAGGGTTTATGTGGAGGTCCTTGATCCATTTGGAGTTGAGCTTAGTACAAGGAGATAAGAATGGATCGATTCACATTCTTCTGCATGCTGACCTCCAATTGAACCAGCACCATTTGTTGAAAAGACTATCTTTTTTCCACTGGATGCTTTCAGCTCCTTTGTCGAAGATCAAGTGACCATAGGTGTGTTGGTTCATTTCTGGGTCTTCAATCCTATTCCATTGATCCGCTTGCCTGACATTGTACCAATACCATGCAGTTTTTATCACTATTGCTCTGTAGTAAAGTTTAAAGTCTGGAATACTGAATCCCCCTGAAGTTCTTTTACTGTTGAGAATAGTTTTAGCTATCCTGGTTTTTTTTGTTATTCCAGATGAATTTGAGAATTGCTCTTTCTAGCTCTATGAAGAACTGGGTTGGCATTTTTATGGGGATAGCATTGAATCTGTAGATTGCCTTTGGCAAGATGGCCATTTTAACTATATTAATCCTGCCAATCCACAAGCATGGAAGATTTTTCTATTTTCTGAGATCTTCTTCAATTTCCTTCTTCAGAGATCTGACGTTCTTGTCATATAGGTCTTTCACTTGTTTGGTTAGAGTCACCCCAAGATACTTTATGCTGTTTGTAGCAATTGTGAAGGGAGTCATTTCCCTAAGTTCTTTCTCAGTCTGCTTGTCCTTTGAGTATATAAAGGCTCCTTTGCTTGCATTGATTTTGTAGCCAGCCACTTTGCTGAAGTTGTTTATCAGCTGTAGGAATTCTCTAGTAGAGTTTTTAGGGTCACTTAAGTATACTATCATATCATCTGCAAATAGTGATAGTTTGACTTCTTCCTTTCCAATTTGTATCCATTTGACTTCCTTCTGTTGTCTAATTGCTCTAGCTAGGACTTCAAGAACTATATTGAAAAGATATGGAGAGAGAGAGCAGCCTTGTCTAGTCCCTGATTTTAGTGGGATTGCTTCAAGTTTCTCTCCATTTAGTTTGATGCTGGCTACTGGTTTGCTGTATATTGCTTTTACTATGTTTAGATATGGGCCTTGAATTCCTGTCCTTTCCAAGACTTTTAGCATGAAAGGATGCTGAATTTTGTCAAATGCTTTTTCAGCATCTAATGAAATGATCAAGTAGAAACCAAGAGAACCAGACAAAGAATCAACAAAACCAAAAGCTGGTTCTTTGAAAAAAATCAACAAGATAGATAAACCCTTAGCCAGACTAACCAAAGGGCACAGAGACAGTATCCAAATTAACAAAATTAGAAATGAAAACGGAGATATTACAACAGGAACCGAGGAAATTCAAAAAATCATCAGATCCTACTACAAAAGCCTATACTCAACACAACTGGAGAATCTGGAGGAAATGGACATTTTCTTAGACAGATACCAATTACCAAAATTAAACCAGGATCAAATAGATCATCTAAACAGACCCATAACCCCTAAAGAAATAGAAGGGGTCATAGATAGCCTTCCGACCAAAAAAAAGCACAGGACCAGATGGTTTCAGTGCAGAATTCTATCAGACCTTCAAAGAAAACCTAACACCAATACTCTTCAAACTATTCCACCAAATAGAAACAGAAGAAACACTACCCAAATCCTTCTTCGAAGCCACTATTACGCTGATACCAAAACCACACAAAGATCCAACTAAGAAAGAGAATTTCAGGCCAATTTCCCTTATGAATATCGATGCAAAAATACTAAATAAAATTCTTGCCAACCGAATCCAAGAACACATCAAAACGATCATCCACCATGATCAAGTAGGCTTCATCCCAGGGATGCAGGGATGGTTCAATATAAGGAAATCCATAAATGCTATCCACTACATAAACAAACTCAAAGAAAAAAACTACATGATCATTTCGTATCATTCTATTCTTGATCCCACCCTTAATCTGGTAGAACCTTTGTAGTTACCTATCCCCAAGAATGGCTCTTGGAATTAATTGATGTACCCATGTAAGAAACAAGTTAGAGGCTCTGTGTGTAACTTAATCCTGGTCACAGTCTTGCCAAGCAGCAGCCCAAAAAGTGTGTGTCTACACAGAAATCACACAAAATGCCACTTAGATATGATTCTATGGTGTCAAATATAAAGAGAAGGAAAATCCATTGAGACAGAAAGTAGATAAGTTATTACCAGTACATTCGAGGAAGGAAATGAGAATAACTTTTTTGGTCATTTAATCTTTATTTCTAAGTTCCTAGAGTGGGGTGAATTGATATCTTTTCAGTTAAATGGCATTTGTGATACAGGATTTAGAAAAGTATTCATTTATGTTATTGATAAATTTACTAGGAATCCAAGAATGTATGCACCAGAGTTCTAACCATTTAAGAGATGTATGGAAAGTTACCCTAAACACTGCTCTGAATGTTTCAATTTTGGTTACTCATGATAAATCTTTTGATTAAGATTTTAAAAAATATTTAGTAGTGAGTATTGATTTATATATTAGAGGAAGTAGGTAATATTTCAATATGGACACTGCTCAAATCCAACCTCCTTTGTCTACTCATCTCCTTTCCCAATATCTAGAATACTTTTAGACTTTTTTTTATTTACATTTCAAATGATTTCCCCTTTTCTGGTCTCCAATTCCCCGGAAAGTCACATAAGCCCTCTTCCCTCTCCCTGTTCTCCCACCCACCCCTTCCCACTTCCCTGTTCTGGTTTTGCCTTATACTGCTACACTGAGTCTTTCCAGAACCAGGGGCCACTCCTCCGTTCTTCTTGTACCTCATTTGATGTGTGGATTATGTTTTGGGTATTCCAGTTTTCCAGGCTAATATCCACTTATTAGTGAGTGCATACCATGATTGATCTTTTGAGTCTGGGTTACCTCACTTAGTATGATGTTCTCCAGCTCCATCCATTTGCCTAAGAATTTCATGAATTCATTGTTTCTAATGGCCAAATAGTACTCCATTGTGTATATATACCACATTTTTTGCATCCATTCTTCTGTTGAGGGACATCTGGGTTCTTTCCAGCTTCTGGCTATTATAAATGAACATAGTGGAGCATATATCCTTATTACATGCTGGGGAATCCTCTGGGTATATGCCCAGGAGTGGTATAGCAGGATCTTTTGGAAGTGACATGCCCAGTTTTCTGAGGAACAGCCAGACTGATTTCAAGAGTGGTTGTACCAATTTGCAACCCCACCAGCAGTGGTATTTTCTCCTCAATGTAATATTTTTATTAATTATTTAGGAATTTCATACAATGAACCCAGAACACTTGATTCCCATTCCTCCCATGTCTGCCCTTCCACCCTTGCGCCTCCCCTAAAAACCCACCAAGTCCAATTTGTGCTCCCCATATACTCATTGGAACATGATCCCAGTGGCCAGCTTCTTAAAGAAAACTCAGTCCTCCTCACTTACCGCCATCACAACAGGCCATAAAACTGTGAAGAATTACACTTCAGCATCATTATCACATTTTTTTAAGGACTCTTCATAGCTTCCTGTCTGGATTATTTCTTTTTGGGGGTGTAGGAGGCGTTGTTACAGAAACCTGCAATGTCTCTAATTCTCGGTTATGAGTCTACAGTCATTGAAACCACTGCAAAAGAAACTTCCTTGTCTGTAGCAGTCTGCAGCAGCATGGATCACAGAGTGCCGCATGTTTTCTGGCAGCCAAATGGATCACAAGATCATAACTGGGTGGATGTGGTCCACTATGGACCCAGGTTCCATTCCAAGCACTTGCAAAGTGACTGTCACTTGTCAGTAACTCTAGTTCTAGGGGATCTAATGCCCTCTTCTGGCCCCTTTGGGCTCTGTATGCATGTGGTGCACAGGTACTTGAGAGCAAAACACTCATACACATAAAATAAAAATAAATATTTTAAAAATGTTAAATTACATTTGTGTGTGTGTGTGTGTGTGTGTGTGTGTGTGTGTGTGTGTGTGTAGGGATGATACATGCCATGGCATGTATGTGGAGGACAAGAGGACAACTTGTGGGAGTCAATTCTTTCATTCTACCATGGTGGTGTCTGCATTTGCTGAGACATCTAGTCAACTGGAGCATGATTCTGGAGCATAATGGGTACTGGTAATCCCTTGAGGGTGAATCAAGTGCTGCATGAACAAGATAAAGATAGTGCCACCACTGTGTAAAACAGTTTAGCAGCAAGAAATCAGGGGGGTGGATTTTTGTGACATGGTTTCAAACTTGCTATATTATATAGCTGAGGATGACTTTGAACTCTGGACCCCCTCTCTCTTGTCATCGAGTAGCAGGTAGGCATGATTTGCAGGAGCTAGGGGACAGGGTAGTTGTTTCATGGGTACAACTTGTCCAAAATGAACAGATTCTGGAGATGGAGATACTGACAGCTGCTCAGCCAAAAAAAAAAAATCATGTTTAGTCCCACTGAACTGTCCATTTGAAAATGGCAAGGGTGGTAGACTTTTAAAATGTCAAAGGAAATTATCAAATGGTTCCTTGTTCTCTAGCAAAATCCGCTACTAGCTGTTGCTAATAAAGTCCTTGACCTGCGGGATGAAGCTGAGAGCTGAATGAAGGTGACAGGCAGCTTCCAGAACTCCTAATAAGCAATCCCTTATAGAGTCATTTAAAATAGTCAGATTAGAGATAAGTGTGACATCTAATCTTCCAGGCTTCTGGGATACCAGCTGGTACAATGATGGCAAATGATGCTGGGATGAGGCAGAAAAGTGGATGCTGACACCGGAGTTCTTTCTCTCTCCACCCCATTGCCCTTGTTACTCTACACTCCCATTTTCTCTCCACCTTCACCCTTCACTTCCATTTCCAAGGCCCCTCTCCTTCCACCCACCCTTTTGCTGGAGATCCAGGGAGCTGTCACTAGAGCTGGGGAGCTCACATGCCCTCACACATGTTTGGGTACTTTCTAAGGTAGTAATCCGCTTTAAGCTAAATCAAGACTTGATCTTCTGTTAGCCCTAATCATCAATTAGCACCCAACGGTGCACGAACTCCAAGACTTAGAATTCAATATCTTATTCCACCTCCTCTTCCCCTCCCACTTCTAAACTCCTTCCCTGGGGTTTTGAGGCACTGCAGTGAGGTGTCATAAGCATAATATTGGACAAGGTCAGGCAGGGCAAAACTGAGAGCTAGTTCTGGAGCTTAGGAACGGTAGAAGTTCTCCCAGACACCAAGCTCCTCTGCACATAGATAGTGCTTCACTTTCACAAGGAGAGCTGATTAGGAATTCTGAGAGCTTCCTGGCACTTTCTTTCATTCAGCTTTTAGTCTCATTTTATTAGGACTTTTATTATATAAGTCTTTTTTTTTTTTTTTTTTTTTTTTTTTTTTTTTTGGTTTTTTGAGACAGGGTTTCTCTGTGTAGCCCTGGCTGTCCTGGAACTCACTCTGTAGACCAGACTGGCCTAGAACTCAGAAATCCACCTGCCTTTACCTCCCAGAGTGCTGGCATTACAGGCGTGCGCCACCACTGCCCAGCATATAAGTCTTTTATTAAGACTTCCGGTAGATGCCTGTCTCCTCCATTCAACTCTCAAGTCCATCAATAAGACCAACTACAAGACAAAGAATCATTTGACCTTTTGCCTTTGACATCTCCAAAATAGTGACAAAACACATAAAAAAATCTAGGGAGGAAAATAGACGGAATAAGAAGAAGCCATTCCCTCAAATTTGTGCATGCTTGAAAATAATTTATTTTCATTTTCTGTGTATGTTTGCCTACACGTATATATGTGGACCAAATGTATGCCTAGTGCCTATGAAGGCCAGAAGAGAGCATCAGACCCCCTGAACCTGGGGTTATAGGTATTGTAAGATATCTTGTGAATGCTGGGCACTGAACCAGAGTTCCCTGAAAGAACAGCAAGTGTTCTTAACCACTGTGTCATCTCTCTCCAGCTCCATTGTACACATTTTTCAAGGAGACTGTTATAAACAACTTTATTCCAGCCAATTTGGATGGTAAAATAGACAAACTCTTAGAAAAACACAGCTTACCAGAATCAGAAGAGCTCTATATTTACCAGAAATATCTAATCCACAATTTCAACTCGTTCCCTCCCCACACAAAAATCTCTGTTACCTTTGTGACTCAGGCTGAAGTTGAAATGGATAATGAGGCTGGTGTTGAACTTATACATGCTGGGCAAGCATTTTTCTACAAAGGTACAGCCTTGGTCTCCATGACAAATTAATGGAGTTGGTTTTCTTTTTACACTTTTATGTGGGTTTTAGGGGTTTCTAGACTTGTATTTTTGTATTTTTGTTTGTTTGTTTGTTTTAGACAGTGTCTCAATATGTAGCCAAGGCAGAACTGGAACTCACTGTGTAGACCAGCCAGGCATCAAATTCACACAGATCTGACTACCTCTGCCTTCTGAGTGCTGGGATTAAAGGCATGTGACTATTACAGAAAATCACAACCAATCAAAATTCAGAATTGTAGAACCCACTATCACTGGATATATCTAAAAAAAAAAAAAAAACACTCATACTCGTAAGGCTCAGAAAGATTGTAATAGCCAGAGGACTGGGGAGTTTGATGTGAGACTATGTCTCCTAGAAATGTCAGAAGCTACACCAATAAATCTCACCAACAGGACTGCCCAAACATGAGCTGAACATGGACAACAACAATAAACAAGCTAATGTGAATGGGGGTAGGGAAGCCTAGGATGCTTCAACCCTACACAAAGAACTAAAGGACACTAAGCAGCATTGAGAGTAAGAGAAATAAATAGTCTTCCCCAGCGAAGAACACACTAACTGGTTATCCTATACCAAATGGCCAGTCATGACGATATAAACATTCAAGTAACATTATACAGACTGAGCAGATTATATTTAGGAATATACATGTAACAACAAATTAATGAAAAAAAGCCTCTGGATCCTCTGGCCTTTTCAGTGCTGGGCACTACCATGTCAGGCTTTTTACACTGGTGTTGGAGATTTAGTTTGAAACTCCAGGACTCAAACATATTTCCTGCCCTAACTTCTCAAACTGAGACTATAGTCACAGTCCATCAAACCCAGTTTCTCAACATATTTTTTCACTTGAAAAAAAGTTTCACATTCCAAACCAGTTTCATTTTTACAATATAGTGCAAAATCAAGACTTAGATTGTATAGAATTCCCCCTTGATTACTATCTCCTGTTTACTTTATAAGGATTTTTAAAGGGGAGATTTTCCAAACTCAGTTACGATTGGATTCCATTTACTATGTAGTCCCTGGAGTAACCAAACTCATAAAAAGAAGGAAGGATGGATGCCAGGGCCCAGAGAGAACAGCATGGGGTTAGTGGTTCACAGGACCAGAGTCTCATTTGGCCAGATGTTGAGGCTCTGGTGATAAATGGTTGTGATATTTCATAACTATGTCCACATACATGACACCACAGAACTATAATACAGTTAGAAATATTTAACATGGTGAAATTTGTGTTGTATTCATTTGATCACAATTAAATATTAAAACATCTTTAGAGATCAAACTCTTCATTATACTGCCAACTGGTATATAAAGTATACTTCATTATACTGGATTTCAGCCTGTTCTAGTTAGCTTCTCTGTTGTGTCCTAAAATACTGACCAAAAGCAACTTGGAGAGGAAAAGGTTAATTTGGCTTATGCTTCCACATCACAGTCCATCACTGAGGGAAGTCATGGCAGGAACTTAAGTAGGAACCTGGAAGCAGTAACTGAAGCAGAATCCAAGGTGGAGCACTGCTTACTGCCCTTGCTCCCCATAGCGTGTCTACTTTCTTTAAATTATATTTTAGTATTTTTTGTGTATGCAGAGGTCAGAGGACAACATATGGGAGTCATTTCTCTCCTTCTACCATGTAGCTCCTAGGGATTGAACTCAGCCTGGCAATCTTGACAGCAGGCGCCTCTACCTGCTGAGTCATCTCCCTGGTCCCTCACCTTAATTTCTTATATCACTCAGAACCACCTGTCCAAGGTGGCATTTCTTAAAGTGGGCTGGGCTCTCTGATATCAATAAATAATCAAGAAAATGTCCCACAGACTAATGGAGGCATTTACTTTGTTGAGGTTTCCTCTTCTCAGATGACCCTAGCTTGTGTTAAGTAGACAAAAACAAACAAACAAACTAACTAACTAACTAACTAACTAACTAACAACTAACTAAAAAAACCCCACTAAATCTCACAGAGCCCATGGTGGACTTGAAAGAAAGCAAGGGGAAAGTTTGAAAAAAATAAGTATTCATCAAACAGTTGGCACTAAAGCCTCTGATAAGAGTATGTTAGTGCTGCATAGCTGTTTTATCCAATATGGCCATGGCAATTGCAATATTGAATCAGAATAGCTGTGAATTACCCCAAAACAACCATCACTAATAAGGTGAGAAACAAGCAGATCATGGGTCTCACAGGTCCTGTGTGGGAGATGGAAGGTTGACTGGTGGATTGTGAATGCTGTGGGTGGCATTTTTAGTGCTACAGCTTCTTGTGAGTCACCCATGTTATTGGTAGGACTCTTTAGTGGTGTAACTACCCACAAATTGTCCAGGGATTTTCCACTAGTGTAGCCCTCTTTGAGTTACCCACATTCTCGGGAGTAACCCAATGAACTCACTGATTTCCCAAAACAAAACACTTTCTTTGGTTTGTCAGTGCCTTCTTTATCTGCAGCGAGTAGACATTTCTTTATGTTTCCTTCAGAAAAGTCACATGACATCCAGAGCTTTATATTGATGTTACACATACCTTCCAAAAAAACTTATAAGGAAGACAGATTTTGGCCCTTGGTGGATGGGCTCAGTTTCCTGTAGGCTTGGTTCAGAGCAAACACATCATGGAGGTAGGAGCCTATAGGAGTTGATAGTCACTTCATGGCAGCCAGAGAAAAAGGAAAGGTGTAGGGACAAGGTATCCCTTGAAGGTACATACCTAGCAACTCATTTTCACCAACATATTTTTGGCAACCTTTCAAGAATTCTATCAAATTTTGTTTCTGTTAGTAGGTTATTTCATCGATGAAGTTAGAACCCTCACTACTGAATTCAACAGTTGAGGAACAAACAGAAGAGCTAGGGAGTGTGGGTTTACAACAGTGATACTAACATTTGCCAGGTTCAGCTATTATATTTTTACCAGTGGAAAAATATAAAGCCAAGAGTGTGAGCCATATTTTCCCCAGACCAAATGCAAAATACATTGCACTATATTTGGTTATGAACTTAAAGCTGGGTTCGGCCAGGTGAGTCACTTCTAACTACCTTGTGACACCCATGCCTTATGCTCTCTTCTGAACTCCAAGTTGGGAGCAGTTCCTGTACTCAGAGAAGTCTTCCCCTTTCATATATGTATTGTTTTCAAACTTTCACATTGTAAGGCAAGGAAAATAAGAAATGTGTTCCATATATCCTGGTCTTCAGTATAAAAAGAAGGAGAGAAATGTAAAAAAAAAAAAAACAAAAAACAAAAAACAAAAACAAAAAAACTAGAAATTGGAAATTTTAAAAGGAACTCACTTTTTAAAATGTGTTTGTAAATTGCTTTATTAAAAGAATATTTCCTACTACTGTTTGTTAAAACAAGTATGTGATGAGCTGCAAGCATCTTGGTTGCACCAGAACTGATGGCAAGAGCACAAAAGATCTTTAAGAAGGTGTATCCACTGGCCAAAATGATGACAAATTACATATCAAAAATCATTTATAGAGAATGGAAACATGGTTCAGTTGTTAAGAGCACTTGTTGCATTTTTAATGGACCGGGATTCAGTTCCCAGTACACATATGGTAGCTCTTAAACATTTATAATTGCAATTTCAGGGAACCTATTATTCTCCTTTGACTGTACCAGTACTACATAGTGAA
Organism: Apodemus sylvaticus; assembly: GCF_947179515.1. Classification (NCBI taxonomy): domain Eukaryota; kingdom Metazoa; phylum Chordata; class Mammalia; order Rodentia; family Muridae; genus Apodemus; species Apodemus sylvaticus. The sequence continues at coordinate 150,125,681 of NC_067495.1, read as the reverse complement.
TTTGAGGCCATCCTGGGCTGCACGACACCCACATTCAAAACAAAACAAAAAAGTTATATAACAAGAATTGACAAGGCCAGCCTGGTCTACAGAGTGAGTTCCAGGACAGCCAGGACTATACAGAAAAACCCTATCTTGAAAAAAACAAATCCAAAAAACAAAAAACAACAACAACAAAAAATTGAGTCAAGCAAAAGAGAATCCATGAAGAATATAAACTCCCCAATCCATTCATCTCTTCCAGTACACTCTCCCTCCGTCCCCCCACCTCATCCCTCCCGTTCCCGTACCCTTCCTTCCCCCACCCAGTCTCCTCTCTCCATCCACCCGATATCGAATCTATTTCTGCTTCTGAGTGAGATTCAGGAGTCCTTCCTTGGGTCCTCCTTATGACTTAGTTTCTTTGAGTCTGTGGATTGTAGCATGATTATCCTGGACTTTATGCCTAATAACTGCTTATAAGTGAGTATATGCCATTATTGTCTTTCTGGGTCTGTGTTACCTCTCTCAGAATATTTGCCTTTTTTTTTCAATTTTAGTCTTTTATTGGATATTTTCTTTATTTACATTTCAAATGTTATCCCCTTTCCAAGTCTCCCCTTCAGAAACCCCTATCCCTTTCCCCCTCCCCCTGCTTCTATGAGGGTGCTCCCCTACCCACCCACTCACTCCCACCTTCCCACCCTGACATTCCCCTACACTGGGACATTGAACCTCCTCAGGCCCAAGGGCCTCTCCTCCTGCTGATGTCCAACAAGGCCATCCTCTGCCACATATGCAGCCTGCACCATGGGTCCCTCCATGTGTAGTCCTTAGTTGGTGGTCCAGTTCCCAGGAGCTCTGGGGGGTCTGGCTGGTTGACACTGTTGCTCCCCCCATGGGGCTGAATACCCCTCAGTTCCTTCAGTCCTTTCTCCAACTCCTTCATCGGGGACCCTGTGCTCAGTCCAATGGTTGGCTAAGAGCACCCACTTCTGTATTTGTCAGGAGACAGCTGTATCAGGCTGCAAGCACTTGTTGGCATCCACAATACTGTCTGTGTTTGGTTACTGTATAGGGGATGGATCCCCAGGTGGGGCAGGGATGATACTTTCTAGTTCCATCCGTTTGCCTGCAAATTTCATTTTTTTTTGTTTTTTTTTCCTTTCTTTTGCCTGCAAATTTCATAATGTCATGTTTTTAATGGCTGAGTAATACTCTCCTGTGCAAATGTATCACATTTTCTCTATCCATTCTTTTATAGTGGGGAATGTCTGGGACCAGGACACTGGAAACACCCAAGAATCTATGAGGGTGACCCTAGCTAAGACTCCTAGAAATGGTAACCAGGCAAGACTTCCAATGGAGGGATTGGGACCCAACTCACCCATAAAACCTTAGACCACAATTTGTCCGGCCTGCAAGATGTGCAGAGGTAAAAGATGGAGCAGAATTTGAGGGAAGGGACAACCAATGACTGCTTGAGATTCATGCCATGGGACACTGTTAATGATATATCTGCTATACTTACAGACAGGTGCCTACCGTAACCTTCATCAGAGAGGCTTCACCTAGCGACTGATGGATGAGATTGCAGAGATCAACAACCAAACAAAAAGTGGAGCTTTGGCAATCCTGTGTAAGATGGGGAGGAAGGATTGAAGGAGCCAACTAACCTGGGCCCATAGGGGTTTCCAGAGAGTGATCCACCAACCAGAGAGCATGCATGGGATGGACCTAGGACTTCTGCATATACGTAAAAACTATGCAGCTTAGTCTTCATGTGGAACTTCTAACAACTGGAGCAGGAGCTGTCTCTGACTTTGTTACCTGACTTTGGAATCATTTTCCACTACTGGGCTGCCTTGTTTAGCCTCAATTGGAGAAGATGTGCCTAGTCTTATTGAAACTTTATATGCCAAGGCTGGTTGATATATCCATGGTATATCTATCTCCCCTTTTCTGAGGAGTGGGAAGGGTAGATTAGGGTGAGGAAAAGTGGTGGTGAGCAACTGGGAAGAGTGGAGGGAGGGAAAACTACAACCAGGATGGAAAAATAAATAATTAATAATAAAATTAAAACTTTAAATAAATAAATAATAACCCATGAACTCAAGAAGAACACAGTGAGTCACTGAGAACATAAAAAGGCATTGCTGAGAACCATTGGACTGAGAACAGCGTCCACAATGGAGGAGCTAGAGAAAGGACCCAAGGAGCTGAAGGAGCTTACAGCCCCATAGGAAGAACAACAATATGAACCAACCAGTAACCCCAGAGCTCCCAGTGACTAAACCACCAACCAAAGAGTACACATGGAGGGACACATGGCTCCAGACAATTAGGCAGCAGAGGATGGCCTTGTTGGACATCAAAGGGAGGAGAGGACCTTGGTCCTGTGAAAGCTCAGTGCCCCATTGGAGGGGAATTATCGAGGGTGGGGAGGCAGGAGTGAGTGGGTGGGGGAACACTCTCATAGAAACAGGAGGTGGGTGGTGGGATAAGTGGTTGGGGTGGTGCAGAGTTAAAATTTGAAATGTAAATAAAGAAAATATCCAATAAAAAAAGGAAAAAAACCCACCATTGCTGGTGACCTCCTTGCTTCTGCTTAGACTGTTTACTTTGTGAGCTTTTTTCTCCTTTATGCAAATGCAGCACTTAAAAACATTTTTTTGGCTTTTATTCTCGCTGTTGATATTTGAATACTCTTGGTTTCCTAGATGCCAGCCTTAGCACAGGCACGCCCTGCAGAACTCAAGAGATCTGCGGCTTCCTTGGTTCTCGGGCGCCCTCTTCTGGGCCCAGCACCTCTTTGAGCTTCTGTACTCACAGCCACCCATTTTCTTCACTTTTGCTCTTCTGAGCCATCAGACTGGACCTGAGCTCATCTGCACGCAGGTGTTTTCAAGTACAGTTGGGTAGTGTCCTGTGGCTCTAGATCCCAGTTAGTATATTCTGGAGATCAATGAGACCTTTATCATCTTCCCACTGCTTTGTCACACCCTAGTGGTATGAAGTGGTTGGTTTTTCTGGTTTCCTGAGCTCTGCATCCTGATCTGGAGTTTGCCAGTTGTATGCATCCTGGGTTCTTGAAAATTGTAGATTATAGGGCACTTGCAGATAGAGAATCATTTGTTTTCTCCTTGTATTTTTATGCTTTTAGAAGAATATGATACTTTAGGATTTTTGTTGTATCCCTACCGAATCCAAAAAAATCTCATTGCCTTTTTTCTTTTCTTTTTTTCTCATTGCTTTTTTATTTTTAAAAAATAAAAGGAATCTAGGTTCATCTTTAATCCCAGCACTCACGAGGCAGAAGCAGGCATATCTCTGTGAGTTCCAGGTCACCCTGATCTGCAAAGAGTTCTAGGATAGCCAGGGATATGCAGTGAGACACTTTTGATTTAAAAGGATATGGGAGGCTAGAGGGATGGGTCAGTGGATAAAGTGCTTCCTGTGTAAATATGAGTCCCTGAGTTCATAGCACGCATCTGGAGTGGTGGCACATGTATGTAAAACTCCATATGAAAAGGGCTCTAGGTTCAGTAAGAGGCTCCTACCTTAAAAAAAATAAGGGAATGTGGCTTAGGGAGAGATGGTTTAGTGGCTAAGAGAACTGCCTATTTTTCCATAAGATGTGAATTTGATTTCCAGCATCCACATGACAGCTCACAACCATCTATAACTCTAGTCATTGCCCTCTTCTGGCCTCTGTTAAGCACACACATGATTCACAGATGTATACATAGGCAAAACATACATACACATAAAAAACAATAAAAGTATTTTAAAAAATAAAGTAGAGTGTGATAAAGATACCTAAATTCAATCTGGATTACATAAGCACATGTGCAGGTGAATATAATATAACACACATATTTATACACATATACACAAAATGAAAAATGATGCTAATCCTGACTCTTAATAGGCTCAGGAGGGAGGATCACCACTAATTGCAAGCAAATCTAGGGTACAAAGTAAGACCCTGTCTCAAAATAACATCCCAAGTTTAGAGATTATTGGCATATGCCACCACACATAGTTTAACTGTTTCAAATAGCTGCTTTTTATCAAAAGCCAAGAAGTTCCCAGGAATTGGTATGGTACACTTTTGGCAGTGCTTGAGATAAGTCAATCCGTACTGGTCCAGTTCCCCTACAGACTTAAGCTCAATTGAAAATATATTATAGTTTGACTGAATAAAAGCCAAGATTAATATGTTCATAACTCAAATTCCTCTATCAAAAGGTAATTGTGGGCTGGAGATGTGCTTCAGAGATAGAGCACTTGCCTAGTGTGTATAAGGCCATGGGTTACATCCCCAGTGCTGTGGATTTCTGAGGCGCAGCCCATTTGTCTAAATTGCAATCACAGTCATTGTCTCCAGACTGGAGTTTTTCTTTTCTTTTTTAAAATTGGATATTTTATTTATTTTCTCTATTTTTCCCCAGAAATCCCCTATCCCATCCCTCTCCACCCCCATCCCCCACCCCCACCCCCGCTTCCTGCTTCTATGAGGGTCTTCCCCCACCTTCCCACTCCTACCTCCCCACCCTGGCATTCCCCTACATTGGGACATCTAGCCTTCACAGGACCAAGGGCCTCTCCTCCCACTGATGCCTGACAAAGCCATCATCTGCTAAGACTCTAGATTTGTTTTTCTTTTCTTTTTTACTAGTACATATTTGAGATGCAAAATAATGACTTTCTTGATGACATTACAAATTGTCTGTCACACACATTGAGCATATTCACCCCTATTACTCTCCATCTCCCCAAATAGTCTATCTACTTTCAAGTCTCATATGTTTTATTTTTTTATTTTTTATTTTTTTATTTATTTTTTATTTTTTGTTTTTTTGAGACAAGGTTTCTCTGTGTAGCCCTGGGTGCCCTGGAACTCACTCTGTGGACCAGGTTAGCCTTGAACTCAAAAATCCACTTGCCTCTGCCACCCAGAGTGCTGGGATTACAGGCATGCACCCACCCTGCCCTGCTTGTTTTTTTGTTTGTTTGTTTGTTTTTGTTTTTTTTGAGACAGAGTTTCTCTGTGTAGCCCTGGATGTCCTGGAACTCACTCTGTAGACGAGGCTGGCCTTGAACTCAGACTGAACTTGGACTCTTCTTACAGAGTGCTGGGATTAAAGACGTGCGCCACCACTGCCTGGCTTGTATGTTTTTAAATGTAGGTTCCATCCATGAGAGAAAATTATGAATTTGTCTTTGCAAGTCTAGCTTATTTCACTTAACATAATTATTTTCAGTTGTATCCATTTTCCTTCAAATGACATAATTTCATTCTTTATAGCTAAGTAAACACTGCATTGGCTATACATACCACATTTTCTTTATTATTGTGGTGCTGATGGACACCTTGTTTCACTCTGTAACTTGGTAATTGAGAACAAAGCCACTGTTGCTGAACATGGTAGTACACACATTTAATCTCAGAACTACAGGGGCAAAGGCAAGCAAGTCTTTGTGAGTTTCAGGTCAGCCTGGTTCACATAGCTAGTTTCAAGCCAGACAAAGTGCTTGAGTGTGCTTAACAAGCAAGAGAACAAACATGTAAGCATAGACATGTAGGTATCTTGGTGATGTTCTGGGAAAGACTACATTGTGAGACTCCTCCATTGCCATAGTGACAGTCCTAGGTATTGGTATAGACACGAAGGAGTCCAGCACATCACAAAGATACCCACATGTCTGGAATGTCAACAGGGCTATTCATTTTTGTAGTAGTAGTAGTAGTAGTAGTAGTAGTAGTAGTATGAGTACGAGTATGAGTACAAGTGTGAATGTTGATTCTGGAAAGCAAACTCATATTGTCAGGTTTTTATGGCAAGTACTTTATTTGTTGAGCCATCGTGCTGACCTATTATTTTCATTTTGGCACTGCTTTTGGAAGAAGCCAGTATCAGGGAATTGCCACAGGAAGCCAATCAGGTATTTAATATCTCAAGTGCCAGGTGCCCCAGAACGTGAAAAAATCATGGCTCTGACAGTGTATAGACAACATTTTATCACAACCCATAGGGACAGTAGGGTGATAATTGAGTAAGAATTAGATCCTCTAGAAAGTGAAACTTTAGCCTTTGTTCATAGTTTGTTGCCCCTTTTCTTATAAGTGACCACAGTTCATACATTTATATACATACATATATGGATATATATACATATGTGTATGTGTGTATATGTATGTCCATGTTTTTCAGACATCTCTGTTGACAGAATGGAGGTGCTGTGAGTTCCTGTGTAGTAAAAATAAAAAACCTCTGGGTTTGGATAAATATCTGGTATTGAAAAGATATTGGGGGTGTAAGATATGGCTCAGTATTTATGGCTCAGAGAAGTGTCTGCTCTCTACCCAAGTTCAATTTGCAGCACCCACATGGCAGATTGCAACTGTCTGTAACTCCAGTTCCAGGAGATCCAACACCCTTGCACAGACATTCATGCAGACAAAACAGCAGTGCACATAAAAAATAGTAAATAATTTTAAAAAGCAAGAAAGAAAAATGAAACAGAATGTTTAAAAGATGAAAATAAAAGATGTTGATCATTTACTCACTGATTCATTCATTTGCTCTTTTGAGACAGGATCTAGTGTAATATGAATTGGCCTCAAATTCCCCATGAAACCAACCTCTGATCCTCCTGCCTTTACTTTCTCAATGCTGAGATTACAGGCATTTCACTACCATCCCCATGTTCAATATTGGTTATTTAACTTTTTCCCTTTCATTTTCCTTTTATATGTATAGGTGTTTGTTCTTCTGTCGGTATACTTCATGCACACAATACCCAAGGATGTCAGAAGAGGGCATCAGATGTCCTAGAACTAAAGTTAAGATGGATGTGAGCTACTATATGGATGCTAGAAATCAAACCCAGGTCCTCTGGAAGAGCAGCCAATGAGTGCTCTTAACTATTAAATCATCTCTTTAGCTCCTTTATTAGTTATTTAAATGGGGCTCTGTTCATTCAGACCTCTATTATACAAAAGTTTTATAAACATTTTTAACTTAATACACAATTACATGAAGGACTTTGAGCACCATTGAAGGACTTTTGGCAGCAGGATGATGAAGGGGCTTAAAAAGGGGGGAGTATAGGGGGTTAGGTGAGTGTGGCTAGGCGGCATGGGGGAAGGTGTCCAGGCGGGCCCTTGCCTGGGCACCTCTGCCCCTGAGGGACCACACACACACAGACATGGTATAGAATAGAGTTTATTTAGAATAGGGGATGGGAGTTAGTGGTAGAGAGAGAGGGAAAGAGAGAGAGAGAGAGAGAGAGAGAGAGAGAGAGAGAGAGAGAGAGAGAATAGAGAGAGTGGAGGCCAGCCATGACCACGTGGAGGGGGGGAGAAGAGCCCCAGGGGCAGAGAGGTGAGAGTATGGGAGAGCAGAGAGCAAAGAGAGGGAGAGGAGGAGCAAGTAGCCCCTCTTATAGTGGGCCAGATCTCTGGGGCGGGGCATACCTGGCTATTGCCAGGTAGGTGTGGGTGGAGCTTAGACAAAACCCCAACAATATACATATATAATAAAGGATGTGTGGATAGTGCTAAGAATGCATAAATGAAAAGTAACTAGGATGTAGCTCAGGGGGTTGAGTGCTAGCTTACCACATATGAAGCAGTGTGCTTGATCTCCAGAACCATATAAACTAGGTGTGGTGGCACACACCTGTAATCCCAGCACTTGGGAACTGAAGGCTGGGAAAAAAAAAGAAGTGAAGGTCCATCCTTGTCTATATGGTAAATTCAAGACCAGCTTGTGATACATAACATCCTATCTCAAAAAAATGGCAAGTACACACAAATATTTTTATTCTTTGGATATTATCCAAGTAAATATTTATTCATTGATTACTCAAAGTAACAAAGATAAAATAACGGTAAGGAAACCTGGAAGGATAATATGATCACAGATAATGAATACAAATTGGACAGAGAGGGACTGAAGCGATGGCTCAGGGGTTAAGAACATCTTTTAGATGATTTATTTGATTCCTACCACCGACATGGACACTTACAATGGTCTAAAACTGCAATTCCTGGATCGGGAGCAGACTGGGCCACATGAACTGTCCCCAAGCAGTACAGAGGGCCAGCGGTGCAACCAGAGGCCGGTCGCAGAGAGGCAGCTTGCGCTGGTGAGTCCATCTGACGCGGCAGAGCAGAAGATCCATCTGGAGGCCTGTGTTGGGAGCCTTCTGGTCACCACCTCTGGATTGGGAGCAGCCTGGGCCACAGGCCTCGTCCCCAAGCAGTGCAGAGGACCAGCTGTGCATCTGGAGGGAGGCAGCTTGCTCTGGTGAGTCAATCTGACCCGGCAGAGCGGAGGATCCAGCCGAAGGCCTCTGGCAGGAGCCTTCTGGTCACCACCTCTGGATCAGGAGTAGCCTGGGCCAAGCTCCCCATCCCCAAGCAGTACAGAGGGCCAGCTGTGCATCTGGAGGCCAGCTGCAGGGAGGCATCTTGCATGGGTGAGTCCATCATTGACAACAAGACCAACTAACACCAGTGAGAACTAGATGGCAAAAGGCAAATGCAGGAACATCACTAACAGAAATCAAGGCAATATGGCAACATCTGAACCCCATTCTCCATTAGCAGCATGTCCTGGATACCCCATCACACCAGAAAAGCAAGATTTGAATTTAAAATCACTGGTCATGATGCTGTTACAAGAACACAAGAAGAACATAAATAAATCTCTTAAAGAAATTCAGGAGAAAATTGATCAAAAGCTAGAAGCCCTTACAAGGGAAACACAAAAATCACTTAAAGAAATGCAGGAGAATATGGGTCAAACGATAGTAGCTAATAAGGAGGAAATGCAAAAATCACTTAAAGAAATACAGGAGAACTTTGATCAACAGGCAGAAGTCATGAAAGAGGAAACACAAAAATCTCTCAAAGAATTACAGGAAAACACAAACAAGCAAGTGAAGGAACTGAGCAAAACCATCCAGGATCTAAAATCAGAAGTAGAAACAACTAAGAAATCGCAAAGGGAGACAACTTTGGAGATAGAAAATCTTGGGAAGAAATCAGGGGCCATAGATGCAAATATCAACAACAGAAAACAAGAGATGGAAAAAAGAATCTCAGATGCCGAAGATACCATAGAAACCATTGACTCAACAGTCAAAGAAAATGCAAAATGCAAAAAGCTTGTATCCCAGAATATCCAGGAAATCCAGGACACAATGAGAAGGCCATCTATAGGCATAGATGAGAGTGAAGATTTACAACTTAAAGGGCCAGCAAATATCTTCAATAAATTTATGGAAGAAAACTTCCCTAATCTAAAGAGAGATATGCCCATGAATATACAAGAAGCCTACAGAACTCCAAACAGACTGGACCAGAACAGAAATACCTCCCGTCACATAATAATCAAAACCCCAAATGTACTAAACAAAGAAAGAATATTAAAGGCAGTAAGAGAAAAAGGCCAAGTAACATATAAAGGAAGACCTATCAGAATCACAGCAGACTTTTCACCTGAGACTATGAAAGCTAGAAGATCCTGGGCAGATCTCATGCAGACTCTAAGAGAACACAAATGCCAGCCAAAACTACTATACCCAGCAAAACTCTCAATCACCATAGATGGAGAAAACAAGATATTCCATGACAAAACCAAGTTAACCACAAACCCAGCCCTACAAAGGATAATAGAAGGAAAACACCAATACAAGGAGGGAAACTTCATTCTGGAAAATGCAAGATAGTAACCTTCTTTCATCAAACCCAAAAGAAGATAACCAATAAAATATAAAAGATAACATCAAAAATGACAGGAAGTGATAATCACTATTCCTTAATATCTCTTA